>NC_132905.1:69878551-70201083 GCF_047675955.1 Chlorocebus sabaeus | reverse complement strand
TTGTGAGTTTTATGATGTCTGTTTCACATTTAATGCTTAAATCATAGGGCATACCTAGTCTGAGAATCCATACTCTAGGCGAGTGACTGTTTTTAACTAGAGTGAATTAATCCCTACGGACAACTCAACTGCTCAGTAATTTCCGCACATGGCTAATTTAATTGTACTGTATGCACTGTCCCGGTTATTAATCTTATCAACCAATTATTTACACCCCTTGTATAATTTTGAAGCTCAATCTAATGAACTAAAAAGTAAAATATTATCTCTTAATGGCCATTTGTTCCCTTCTCTCTTGGTTTCCTCTTTTTAAAACCACGAAGCATGTATTTTAAGATAGAGAGCTTGGAAGGGCATTTATTAACTATTTGTTGGTGGATTAATTAATTAATCCGTGTTTTTATTTCACCCATTTCCAGACAGGATTGCACCTACCTCAGCTTCAGTGCAGTTGTTTGTCTTCTTCTTTGAGCTATGTTAGGAACTGTCATGGCTTTCATTTGGGTGGTGGTAGTGGGGAGCAGTGTGTGCGTGTGTGTGTGTGGTGTGTGGTGTGTGTGTGCACTGTTTTTTGTTTTTTGTTTATTTTTATTTTTATTTTCATTTTCTTGAGAGACGCAGTCTCACTCTGTCACCTAGGCTGGAGTGCAGTGGCCATGATCTTGGCTCACTGCAACCTCCACCTCCCGGGTTCAAGTGATTCTCCTGCCTCAGCCACCCGAGTCGCTGGGATTACAGGCGTGTGCCACCACATTCGGCTATTTTTGTATTTTCAGTAGAGACGGGGTTTTGCCATGTTGGCCAGGCTGGTCTCAAACTCCTGACCTTAGGTGATCCACCCACCTTGGCCTCCCAAAGTGCTGGGATTCCATGAGCCACCGCGCCCGGCTGTGTGCTGTTTTAAAATAAAGCAAAGAAGCAAGATCCATGTTCTATGTAGTGGTCCAATAAAATAAGTTATTCTTTCCAGCTCATTTTCTTGGTTTCTACGTACATGTTTTTGAGTAGTCTTACTGCACAGATAAAAGAACTGAGGCCCTGCAAGGGGCAGCGTTCTACTCAGGGCCACCTGGCCCTTTGCTGGCAGTGATAGTAACACAAGTAGGTGACCCGACTCTGCGCCCAGGGCTCACCCCACGCTGCATCCTGCATGTAGGCCATCCTGGGGTGAGAGTTTATGTTGCAATTTACTGGCCTGCCAAACATTTCCAGCATTCTCTCAGCCAAGCGCTGGTTTAAAAATTAATGACTGCTTAATGGACATTTCTATTTCTGAGAGTTGAGCTGTGCTTTTTCTTTTCTCCTCTGGTAGAAATCTGACATCCAGGACAGCCTCTGCTACAAGACCCGACTCTACCAGATAGAAAAGTACAGGGCCCCCAAGGAGTCCTATGAGGTGAGTAATCCCTGAAGCCAACCTCAGGGTCTCTTAGGAAGGGTGGATTTCCATTTGCAGTAATTGGAAAAGAAACCAATTACTGTGGGACACTGAAGTAGCAAAAGACACATACTTACACTCATAACGGAGCCCTGGAGAAATGGTTTACAGCGGAACCAACTTCGCGGTGTCTAAACCATGGTTCTCAGCTCTGGCTGCATGTTAAAGTCGCAGGGAGCGTTTGAACATCTGGATGCCCAGGCTGCTCCTCAGACCCGTTCCATCCAATCTTGGGAGTTGAGACTCAGGTATCAGGAGTTTTTAAAGCTCCCTGGATGTTCCAGTAAGCAGCCAAAGTTGAAAACCACTGTCAGGATCTCCCAAAATGAAAATGAGATGTTTCAGTGTTTCACTCACATGTGAGTGAAACTAGCAAAAATTGATCTCATAGAAGTACAGAGTAAAACTGTGGTAATTGGAGGCTTGGAACGGCAGGGGGAAGGGAGGGTAGAGAGAGGTTGCTTAACGAACATGAAATTACAGCTAGACAGAAGGAATAAGTTCTGGTGTTCTGTGGCACTGTAGGGTGACTATAGTTAACAGTAACTTATTATATATATTCAAAAAGCTAAAAGAGGATTTTGAATGTTCCTAACACAAAGAAATGATAAATATTTGAGGTAATAAATATGCCGATCACCCTGATTTGATCATTACATATTGAATACATGGATGGAAATATCACTCTGTCCCATAAAAAAGATGTATAATGATTATGCATCAACTAAAAATAAAAGGAAAAAAATGCAAATGCTAGAAAAAAATGAGATGCTTAAAAATAGAGCTGAGTGTAACACGTGGCATCAGAAGAAAGTGAGATGAGGACCAGGAAAGTTTGGGATCACGCAGGCTTTCCTGGCCAGCTGTCCCTGGTGACCTGATGTAACCTGGGACGTACCTAGAGAAAAAGACCACGGCTCTTTGATTTCAGAATAAAAACCAGACTCCTGTGGCAAATTGTCTCAAATCTGGATCCCACATCCATGTTTATTGGGAGACTGTGCCTGTGAATTCCAGATCCAGGGAGGGGGCCAGGGGTGGGGTGTGGCCTCAGGGCCCCTCATTCACTTTTTGCCAAGGGATCTCTTCTTTCTCTCAGTGATTTTCCTGGGAACCTCTTCCCCTTCCCCTCTGGAGCCTCTTTATGTCCCCTGAGTGTCCTTGCCACGGGAACCTCTCTCCTGGGACACCCAGGTCTATTAGTCTGTTCTCACGCTGCTAATAAAGACATATCTGAGACTGGGTAATTTATAAAGGAGAGAGGTTTGACTCACAGTTCCACATGGCTGGGGAGGCCTCACAATCGTGGTGGAAGGTGAATGAGGAGCAAAGTCATGTTTTACATGGCGGCAGGCAAGAAAGCATGTGCAGGGGAGCTCCCCTTTATAAAACCATCAGATCTTGTGAGACTTATTCACTACCATGAGAACAGTATGGGAGAAACCGCCACCGTGATTCAGTGGTCTCCACCTGGCCCGCCCTTGACACATGGGGATTTTTACAATTCAAGGGGAGATTTGGGTGGGGACAAATCATATCACCCACCCAGAAGTTCCTTCATTTGAGAAGGGATCAAAAAGGGATCCCTTTGTCTATGCCCCAGTGAGGCCACTGGGCCTGGCCTCTCCTCTCTTTCCTTTTCCGACGTAAAGTTTTCATCCTGATCCCTTGAGCGGTGCACATCGCTCTGAAAGGATTCTTCTCCGGGCTTGTCTTGCACGCAGGACTGCAGTGGAGCATGGTGGTTACTGGGGCCCACACTGGGCTCCTGGGCAGCCAGTGAAGCAGGTGTCCAGGGACACTGATGACAGGGAGTGCCCAGCTGCAGGGCCCTGTGTGTGAATGTGATGGGAGCTCAGGAGAGGGAACTACCCCAGCATCGAGGTGGGCAATGGCACGGGTCTCCTTTTCAGACAGACCCTGGAGCAGAAGGAGAGGAGAAACTGGCAAAGACGAGGGCTGGGGGGTGGTCGGGCAGGGGGTGGGGCAGTCAGAAGGCAGTGATGCCAGCAGGGGACCGGGGGGGCCATGGGAACAGAGGGAAGGTCACACATGAAATGGTCAGCATTGTCTACTGGGCAGCTAGTTGTCCTGAGCATGTTAGAAAGAACAGCTTCATGAAGTGCCAAAGGCAGCAGAGAGGTTGCGTGGATTTAGGGGTGGGGAGGGGGAAGTGAAGTCCGTGAGCATGTACCTGTCTGTCAGTGACGCTGCAGTGAAGGGAGAGAACGTGTCCTTGATAGAAGGATGCTTGGGGCAGGGGAGGAATGGTGGGCCTTGGCCTTGACCCCAGGCTGGATGCCCCTTCCTCAAGACAGGCTGTGGGGCCCGGGGAAGATGAGGATGGAGACAAGCACTTTGGAAGGTGGGCTGTGGCTGCAGGAGCTAAGCCACAAGCCCAGGTGTGGCTTTCAGGCTTAAAGCCGGAGAGTCAGGTGGTGGGGACCCAGATGCCCCCGAACTCTAGACCCCTCTGGCCAGTTGATTACTAAATGTTAACCCTCTCTTGCATGAACGAAGGGGTCTTGAATCTAGCACGCTCTGAACCAGACTCTCCCCCCGCCCTCTCCGCCCCCCAGCACAGTAGCAGCCCCATCCTCCATCAGTGCAGGGAAGAGACCCGAGTCCTTGACTCTGACTCTCCCCTGACCCCTAGAGCCACCCCATCACCAAGTTCTGCCAATTTGACTGCTAAACCCCTCCAGCCCCTGCACTCTGTCCATCTGCGTCCCCACACCTGTTCCCAGCCATATCACCTCTGTCCTAGACTTCTGCTATGCCCTCCTAACTGACCCTCTTGCTTCCGGGATGGTGGCCTGCCACTCTCTCCTGCCTGGCCGTCAGAGCGAGCTTTCCACCCTCACACCTCATCATGTCACTTTCCTGCTTGAGACCTTCGGAGGCTTCCTTCACTTGCCGGGCAGACTCTGTGCGTGGTCGCCCTGTGTGGTTCAGCCCCAGCTTGCTTCCCCTACCTTGTCTCCCAGCCCCATGGCCCACACACACAGCGCTGCGTCCCGCCCTGTGCTCAGTCCACAGCCTTAGGGCTTGCTGTGCGCTCTCTGCCTGCCAGGGCTGTGCACATGCCGTTCCCTCTTTCAGAATGTTTTCCCTGCTCCTCTTTGCTAAACCTAAGTGTTTTCAGATCCCAAAGCAAGATCACCTCCCCATGGGCCCCTGCTATTCCCTGACCTCCGCCATCTAGTCTTATGCTATCTATCCTATCTGCCTATCAGTTCTACATCCTGGGGCCTGTCCCGTTTGCAGCTATTTATTTGTTCTGGGGCTGTTTGATTAACATCTCTCCCTCTGGGCTGTGAGTTCCAGAAGAGTGGGCTCTGAGTCCCTTTTGCTCCTCACAGTATTCTCAGAGGCCACACGATGCCTGGCATGTCGTAGGTGCTCAATAAATATTTGCTCAATAAACAAATGAAAAGATCAAGTGAGCCCTGATCAGAGTGTCAGAAAATGGATAGAACTGGGACAAGCAACTGGAATAGGGAGGGCATTCCAGGTAGGACACCTGGCTGGATTAAAGGCAGGGGGATACCTGCAGCCTCGCACACACATGATGTTATCATCACCAAACGGCCATGCCTTACATCAGGGAGGGACCGCTTATGGTCACCTGCACTGAGGATGGTCACCTCAGCCAGAGTCCGGGGGATGCAGAATTCACTGTTAGACTTCCTCCCTCGTGCTTTGCATGTCACTCATGAGGACCTCAAATAACCGTGCAAACTTAGGTGCATGGGGCGTGTGCCCTAGGTGGCCCGTAAGTCACCTTGCCGACGCCCTGGTCCACACTGACCTCACATCCACCCCACTGCGAGTGTGTGTCAGAACTCTAGTGGGAGAGGGGCCCTTCTTTCATTCCGATTCCTTTTCTCTATTCTCTGGCCTGAAGACACATGGTAAGCGTTTAAACATTTGTTGAAATATTTAACGGTTAGGATTTAAATAGGAACACTAATGGGCAAACAGCATTAAATTTTCTATGATCCATTTGTTTCCTCTAAACTGCAGCGATACTTCTCTAATTAAATGACAGCTATTACCAGATGATCCAACTTGTCTCCGGCGGAACCTAGAAAGTGGAGTGAGGCTAGTTCGGGAAAGGGAAGGGCCGAGGCCTCCCAGGGAAAGTCCACTGGGAGCCGGAGGGCCTTCCAGTCGTCCTCAGCACCACGTGGCAGGGGTGGAGCTGGATGGGGAGAGGGAGTGGTGGAGAGGTTTCAGACTGTGAGCAAACTGGGGTGTGGCCCAGGGCCCATGTCCCCTAGGGCTGTCATCAAGCCGTGTCCAGGCACTAAGTGCAAGCAGTGGCCTCTTTGTTCCTTTTGATTCCAGTTCGTTTTCTCCTAGGAGACAAAGGAGCTGAATTAAGTTGCAACAACTTCCCTCTTGGGGTTACTGTGCAGTGATTTTACAACTTTACCATTTTCTCTACCTCTTTTTCCTGTCAAAGGTAGAGACTGTATCTATAAAAGTGGGGTGCATTTCTCATCTGAGGACACCTATCGTGTGTGCCCAACAGACTCCTTTTTCTAAAAAAGAGAACCCCCCGGGACTTTGGGGGTCGAGGTGGGGAGGTTATCATTTTTAAATTGGCTTATTAAAGCCATAGAGAGCCCAGGGCCAGTTTTGTTAAAGTCTTTTGAAAAACAGTGTTCATTGATAAGAAAATGTCAAATCCAGCTAGGAGGTCTCCTCTACAATGACAAAGTAATGTTGGAGTTTTGGAAGAAAACTGATGGAGAGGGTGGTGGGGGGCTGGATTCGTCTGCTTGGCTGCCCTAACAAGCACCACAAAATGGGTAGAAATTTACCTTTTCACAGTTCTGGAGGCCATGTTCCGGGTTTACAGATGCATCACCACAATCTCTGCCTTCATCTACACGGCATTCTCCTGTGTGTGTATCTGTCCCAATTTTCCCGTTCTTTTCTCTCCTCCCTCCCTCATTTTTCTCTCTTCTTTCTTTTCCCCCCTTCCTTCCTTCCTTCCTTATTTCCTTCCTTCCTTCCTTCCTTCCTTCCTTCCTTCCTTCCTTCCTTTTTCTTTATTTCTTTCTTCTTTCTCTCTTTTTCTTTCTTTCTTCCTCTCTTCTTTCTTCCTTTTTTCCTTCCTGCCCTCCCTCCTTTCTCTCTCTCTCTCTCTCTTTTTCTCCCTTCTCCTTCCCCTCCCTCCCCTCCCCTCCTTCCTTTTTCTTTGTTTCCAGGCCAAGCTGGAGTGCAGTGACACAATCATATTTCTTTTCAGCCTTGGCCTCCCCAGCTCAGGTGATCCTCCCACCTCAGCCTCCCTAGTAGCTGGGACTATAGGCATGCACCATTAGGCCTGGCTAATTTTTTGTAGAGAAGGGGTTTCACCTTGTTGCCTGGCTGGTCTTGAACTTCTGAGCTTAAGGTATCTGCTCACCTCAGACTCCCAAGGGGCTGAGATTACAGATGTGAGTCACCACGCCCAGCCCAAATTTCCACATTTTTAAAGGACACCAGTCATACTGCATTAGGGCTCACCGTAACAGCCTCATTTAAACTTGATTACCTCTGTAAAGACTCTCTCCCCAAATAAGGTCAAACTCTGAGGTCCTGGGGTTAGACTTTAACCTATGAATTTTGGGAGAATATAATTCAACCCACACAGGGATGAAACATTTAAAGGCAAATATTAAAATGTTCACTTCGTGTCTTACTTCAAAATCTATACTACTTTTAAAAATATAGTTCAGAATCAGATTCAGCGATCTGTGCTGTTAGAAATCAGAAATGTAGTTACTTGGCTGGGCTCAGTGGCTCACACCTGTAATCCCAGCACTTTGGGAGGCCAAGACAGGTGGATCACTTGAGGTCAGGAGTTCAAGGCCAGCCTGGCCAACATGGTGAAACCCTGTCTGTACTAAAAATGCAAAAATTAGCGGGGTGTGGTGGTGCACACTGTAATCCCATCTACTCGGGAGGCTGAGGCAGGAGAATTGCTTGAACCTGGGAGGTGGAGTTTGCAGTGAGCCAAGGTCATGCTACTGCACTCTAGCCTGGGCGACAGAGCGAGACTCAGTCTCAAAAAAAAAGAAGTGCGGTTACTTTTGGGGGACAGAATGCCTGGGAGAGGACATGGGGATGGCAGGGAGGACCTTCCAGATACTGGCTGTGTGTTCTGTTTCTTGATCTGAGTGACATTTCTGTGGCTGTCTTTGCTGTTTGAGAAAACATTGAGCTGCTGACTTATCATTAGAGCACTCCTCCATACAGCGTCTTAGATTTTAATGAAAAGTTTACCTAGGAAATCTATTCAGCACACAAATTAGGACATCTGCTGCCTACTTCCATGGCGATTTCAGGATTTGCTTTCTGTCTATGAAAACGGAAACGAATAATTCTCAGCCAGAGCTGCAGGGCCATGAGGGGAGCATTTAGGGAATAAATAGCAAGTGCAGATTCTCGAATGTTGAAGGATGTTCCTTTTCACAGGCCTCTCTGGACACCTGGACAAGGGATCTTGAATTCCATGCTGTGCAGGTAAGAACTTGGGGGATTATTATGTATTAGTCAGGGTTCTCCAGAGAAACAGAACCAGCAGAGCATGGAGAGGGAGAGACTGAGACCGAGATTTACTTTAAGGAGCTGGATCACACAATTGTGGGGATTGGCAAGTCTGAAATCTGCAGGGCAGACCAGCAGGTTGGATGAGTTGATGTTGCAGCTTCAAGTTCGAAGGCCATCTAGAGGCAGAATTTCTTTTGCCAGAAGACCTCATTCTTTTTTTCTTGAGGCCATCGACTGATCAGATGAGACCCACCCACATCATGGAGGATAATCGACTTAAAGTCTAATTTAAATGTTAACCACTTTATTTATTTATTTTTTATTATTATTATTATTATTATTATTATTATTATTATTATTCTGGGTCTCTCTCTGTCGCCCAGGCTGGAGTGCAGTGGTGTGATCTCGGCTCACTGCAACCTCCGCCTGCCGGGTTCAAGCAATTCTCCTGCCTCAGCCTCCCGAGTAGCTGGGATTACAGGTGCCCACTATCACGCCTGGCTAGCTTTTGTATTTTTAGTAGAGATGGGGTTTCATCATGTTGGCCAGGCTGTTCTTGAACTCTTGACCTCAAGTGATCCATCCGCCTCAGCCTCCCAAAGTGCTGGGATTATAGGGTGAGCCACTGCTCCTGGTCTGTGAATCACGTCTTTAAAAACACCTTCACAGAACAACATAGACTGGTGTTTGGCCAAACAACTGGGTACCATGGCCTAGCCAAGTTAACATATGAAATTAACCATCACATATGATCCTAAGGGTTGGTCAGTCTCTGCCCAGGGCAGCAGGCTCTGCCAGCCCCATCCTTATCCAGAATTAAAACATGCCGAATCCTGTTGTGAGTTTATCAGTATCCCTTTAGGCCACATTGGTTCTGGCTATGTGGAATTGACTGTTTTTTATTGTCTTATTACAACTCTACACCTGGCTGTGCATTTCTGTTTCCACCTGTGTGAGAAATGGGATTTGCAGCTATCTAGAGCTTCCTGGCTCAGTGGCCTAATTTATGAACGAAACCTTTTTTTTTTTTTTTTTTTTTTTGAGATGGAGTCTCGCTGTGTCGCCCAGGCTGGAGTGCAGTGATGGGATCTTGGCTCACTGTAACCTCTGCCTTCCGAGCTCAAGTGATTCTCCTGCCTCAACCTATTGAGTAGCTGGGACTACAGATGCTTGCCACCACGCCCAGCTAATTTTTGTATTTTAAGTAGAGATGGGGTTTCACCATCTTGGCCAGGCTGGTCTCAAAATCCTGACCTCAAGTGATCTGCCTGCCTCGGCCTCTCGAAGTGCTGGGATGACAAGCATGAGCCACCGCGCCCACCTCGAAGCCCTCTTTTTTATCAACTCACTTGTAGGTTTTTCTGCAGCAAAATCAGATTTCCCCTTATGTGATGGGCAGCAAGGAACCAAAACCAACCAGCCAATGACATCTGGGCCCCGGGCCATCCCAGGGGTAGCGGTCAGCACTGGGTTCTGACACACCAAACAGCCTGGTGAGGCTTACTAATCATCAGAGGGAAGGAAAGCTCCAGAAAAGCCCACGTCCAGCTGGACTTGATAAGAGTTACTCAAAGAAAACTCGTCTCAGCTCCCATGGCTCCTCTGCCACATGCGGAAAGAGGCAGATTTCCCAGGCAGCCATCCATCCTCCAGCCTGGGGTGCTGAGGATGCAAAGCAGGCGTCCATCCCTGTTAAATAGATGCATTTGCTGTTCAGGTGATAAAGCAGGTGTGATGTGTGTTCATTGTTATCCTCCCAGAGCTGGGAAGGAACCACACTTTTGGTTACACGTGGGATAACACCTCCCTCGAGGAGAAGTGAATTGCTCAAGGTCACCCAACACATTCTGGAGAGAGCAAGGAATGGACTCCAGACTTCAGACTGCCGAGCTGTGACCGTGGCTGGGATTCTCAGGTGCAGCACCCGCGGCAGCCACGCCAGGAAAGAAGGGCGCGGTGTGGGTCTTTGGAACACAGAAGCCTGGGGTCATTCTTCAGTGGCCATCATACCCCTAGTTGCACAGCCATCAGGGAAGACTCCAAAGGGAACCAGCTCTCTGGAGCTCAGACTTCAGAGGCTGAGGATGGGTTTCCCCCTCCTGTAGGCATCTCTGTCTCCTCCACCGGACAATACACAACATGAAGGATCCTGGGTAAATGATTGTTCATGGGGCCGTGTTTTCAAAATGTCCCTCTTTGTAAATGTCCATGCCATCATCTGCAGTGGGTGGAAATAGTTGATAGAGAACAAGAAGCTGTTTAGTGTATGTGGCTTGCCTCTGGGGCCTCATGTGGTCTTTTCTCTGATCTGCCTGGGGGGATTTGGAACTGTGCTTGAAGGTGCAAGAGGGCGGGCTTCGAACCGAGAGCTTGAATTCCATCACCCACCCTCGGGTCCACGTGGGTACTGGAGCGTATCGGAGGGACGCCAGGAGTCTCTGCAGGCAGCTGCTTTGCTGTGTGAGGAACTTGCGTGTGGAAGGGGGATGTGATAGTCCCTCTGAAGATCTGTTTCTGTTATGTAAGGCAATTTAGCATCCTGCTCCCTAAGACATTTCTTTTGGAGAAAATAGGCCATGCAAATAAAAAAGTCTGATTGGGTGATTGGTTGCATTTGGTAACATGTGCTAGGAGGGCAGGGAGATTGGCTGGTTGTAAGTAAACATGCTTTCTCCAGGCTGTTGACCGGTGTGCGTGGACTGACTCTGAGGTTTGTCCCCCACAGGGAGCAGGCGGGGTGAATTCTTGATTTCTCCTTAGAAACCGGTTGCTGTGAAATCACTGATTCTTTTCAGCTGGAGAAGCACGTTCTAGGGGTTCTTGGAGGACATACCAGGCTGCAGGATCTTGGGATGAAGTTGAACAAGGGTGGCCTTGGCAGGGTTTCCTGGAATTTTCTGTCCGGGGGTGCATTTTTCCCCTTTTCTGGCCCCATAGCAGCTTTCTGCTCATTGCCAAATAGCCCTCTTGTCAGCGACAGGAGAAATGTGGTCTTACAGGCCAACCCTGGTCTCTTTCCACAGCAAACTCCCACGCATGACACACCACTAGGTGCCTCTGGACCCTGTCTGGGTGGTGATACTGGTCCGCAGACGTTTTGCATCTTGATTGTTAAGTTTTTGAGAACCCAAGGAGGGTTAGAAAGGAATGAAAAGAAACCTAGACAGCCACCGGCAGCTCTCAAGGCTGTGGATCACAGAGCAGCCTGAAAAAATGTTTGCTGATCGATTTAAAAAGCAATCCGAAAACAGAAGGAACTGCAGTGCTGTCTTTTCTACCAAATATTGTTTGGAAATGGAGACAAAGGCGCATTTGATTACTTTTTCCGGTAGAAGGTGTTAGCAGGTAGAGCTGGTAACTTTTGCATAAAAGTAGAGAAAGGGAACCAACTAGAAGGAGATTCTGCCAGATTTTTCAGGAAAGCCGGTAACATTGAGTTTGCTGCTGGATGGGTGTGCGTCTCTGTGTGTGTAAGTGTGTGTGCAAAAGCTTGTTCTCCTTTGCCTTAGAGAAGGTGGCCTGTTGGTGTGTCACGGACACAAAGGGAGAGGAAAGCCGTGGAAGGCGGTGATTGTCCTTTGCTGGCTTCAACCAAGGTGACCTGGAGCACACGTTCCCCATGAAAGTTCCCCTTCGGGGCATCCCAGATAATGCCCTGGAGCACATAACCTTCTCTGGAACATTCGGATCCCACTGCAGGAGCCTAGGACTGTGGCACACTCCTGCCTCCGGACCTTTCCATCCCTGGAACCGCCTGACCCTGCCCCAAGTTCTGAGAGTGTGGTGTCAAGGGTTGACAACATCGACTTCAGGGCCGGGAAAATCCACGTTTCCACCAGGCTCACGGTGGATTACATAAGCACTACAGACTGTTTCTTCACATGTAAAGGAGGTAGCAGACTGTTGGGTCATGTCCTCAGTGCAGCGTCTGGCACCCCGCGTGTTCTCAAAAAAGGCTGGTGGCAGCTGTGAAGGTGCTAAGGAGGGAGTTTGAGGAAGCTTCGCCTCTCCTGGCTTCCCATATCACCCCTTTGTTGGGAAGCAGCCACATCAGCTACAGGCCAGGCTCCCAGGGAGCTGTGGCCCCTCACAGTGGCACTTGCCACGAGGCTCAGCGTCCCCACTTCCCACATCTCCCCCATCTTCTTTCCCACTCACAAACTGGACATCATGAACTCTAATCTGCAGAGACTTTGAACATCCTTATTAGAAAGGGCTGTAAAAGTGCAAAGAGACGTTTCCCTGAGAAGCTTCTCAACAAAGTGAATGGAAACTAGATGAGCTCTCTTGGTTTGCAAATGCTGGTTAAAATTGAGGGCAAAAATGTGAAAAAGAAAAGCGTTTTTTTCCTCCTCACCCACGGTGAGGTCAGAGGTGGGGTTGCTTTAACAGTAAACACCAAACACAGGCTTTAGGGGCGGAAAAAGAACTGCTGCTGCTTCTTAGTGACATCACCTTTCCCAGAAGCTTGAACTGAATCAAAATTAATTCAGTTCCGTTTCTACCAGCCTTTTTAAAAAACATTTCAATAACTGTTTATTAAGCTTTCTAAGCATCTGGCTTTATGCCAGAGGCTGTGGACTTGAAGATAATATAAAAGTCAAATTCATTCCCATCAGATGGATTATCATCTAGTACAACAAAGGCAAGATGTATACCAAAAGAATGGCCACTGCCAAGCGTTTTGGCTCACATCTGTAATCCCAGCATTTTGGGAAGCTGAGACAGGAGGGTTGCTTGAGGCAGGAGTTCGAAACCAGCCTGGACAGCATACTGAGACCCCATCTCTACAAGAAATCTTTCTTTTTAAAATAGCTGGGCATGGTGGTGCACACCTGTAGTCCCAGCTACTCAGGAGGCTGAGGTGGGAGGATCACTTGAGCCCAGGAGCTCGAGGTTGCAGTGAGATATGATGACACCACTGCACCCCAGCCTGGGTGATAGCACAAGATCTTGCCTCAAGAAAAAAAAAAAAATGCTTCATACACATGAGTCCTAAGTATGCAAGTAAGTTCTCGCATGATTAGGGTAGAAAGGGCTGGAAGCCCATCAGGACCACTCAGGGCTCCCTGGATTTGTTGTATATGTTGTGTTGGCACCCCCTTGACTTGACTGCCCCAAATAGATCCTGATGTGAAGGTGGAAGCAGTTATGTTCCCAGTTGCCTTTGCAAAGCCATTACTGCGGACACAATCTTTGGGCTCCACTTTAAATGCAGACAGGAGGTTTCCAGAAGTCCTTCTCTGCTTCACCTTAGTTTGTTGGTCTTGTTCCAGAAGAAGTGACCTCCTAGGAATGCCTTGCCCTTGCTGGAAGGCCTTGAAAGAGCACAGTGAAAGGGCGCTGGGGTCCACTGAAGGCCACTCACTGCCCAGGCAGAGGGAGATGGGCTTCCTGGAGCCTTGGCTGGGCCACAGCTCCTCCCTCATTCAACACACAGTTGAGAGCCTAGAGTATTGAAAAGCTGGAGTTTCTCTCATCGGTTTGAATGACTTTTCAAAGAGGAATCCCATTGTATCTTCTAGAGTGTGTCTAAGTGCATATGTTTGCTTCTGATTTGCAGGATAAAAAGCCCAAAGAACAAGAAAAAAGAGGGGATTTTCTTCATCGACCATTCTCCAAGAAGTTGGACAAGAACCTGCCCTCGCACAAACAGCCCTCAGCGTCGCTCATGACACAGATTCAGAACACCAGAGCCCTCCTGAAGGACCGGAAGGCCTCCAAGTCCAGCTTCCCCGACAAAGGTGGGTCAGCTGTGGGGACTCTCTCAGGCCACTTGTGTTGGGCTGCGTGTCCACTGTGTAGCCCTCACAGCGGATGGTCGAATGGGCCCTAGAGCAGAGATGATTCCTGTGCCCACAGAAAGGCAGGATTCATGGACCCGAGGTTGCCTGAGCACAGTCCAGGACCAAGCTGTGTGGCATTAGCCACTTGCGCAGGAAGGATTTGAGAAAACAGAGATGGGGTGCAAAGTATTGTGGAAACAAATTGGGGTGGATGATATTGTCAGAACAGAGTTTGGGAGGCACAGTATTGCAGAGCAGAGGTCAGCATGTGGGGTACTGTAGGGGCAGAGATGAGGCTGTAAGGAACTGTGGGAGTAGAGATGGCCTGCAGAGCGGAGACCGGGTATCTCCCTGAGTTCAGATTCCAGCTCTGCTGCCTGCAGAGGTGCAAGTTCCTTTACTGCTGAGGGTCTTCACTGGCTTTCTAAGGGCTCCCACCTGTCGGAGCTGTTGGGCAGATGAGGTGAGATGCATATATAGGCTTCCTCACCTGAGTCAGAATCCAGCCCATCACAGAGAACTGACAAACGTGAATTTCCCTCCTCTGGGACGTGTGCTAAAAGATGCAAAAAGCAGACCTTACTGGGCACAGGCTTAACACATGGTAGAAACGCCAAGAGGGGACACAGGAGCCGAGGGCGTCTTGAAGCAGAGCCGTGAGGTAGAAGAGAGGTTCCTGTTACTGAGGGGGATGAGACACTTCTTGGAGTTCAATCTCCTTAAATATGAAGAACCAGGTTCAGAGAGGGCCGTGGCTGTCTGAGATACACTCAGGTGTAGCGGGCAGTTAGTGCCTGAGCAGGACTTGAACCTGTCTCCTGTCCTTCTGCCTCCCATGCTGCTCCCAGAGAGAGGCCACTGTCCCCACATTGCCCAAAGCAACCTGCTTTCCCTGGGGCAGAGCATGCAGTGGATCTGGGAGGGGCAGCAGTGTCCATGTGGCAGCTGGAACATTGGAGATCTTGGCCATTAATGAAGTTTTACTTCTTTCTGCTGATGCATCTCAGGCACCTGTGCCGGCCAGTTTCATTTCAGCGCCTATGTGTTTATTTCTGCAAGGCAGGGAGGCTTCCCAATGCCCTCAGCTGCTCCCAGAATCGATCCCAGTGGGCAGCAGCTTGCTCCTGCAGCTGGGCCTCCGCAGAGCCTATAGAACGTTACGGGAGAAGAAAGAAGCTAAGACAGAGCTTATTCCACATGAACTTGGCTTTATTTCCCTCATCTCCAAATCTGTAGAGGGTTTCCCCTTTCTTTTCTGGCCCAGTTTGCAAACCTGGATTCTAGTCTGTGCCAACCAGAGACAGAAACCATGGGGATCTGGCACGTTGCCTTAACTGTATGGATGGATGATGTTTTACCCCCGTTCAGAATTGGATGAGGCTCCATCCAGATCAAAAGTCATGAGGGAGCCTTAAAAGGGAAGGAAATCCTGGCACGTGCTCCAACACAGATGAACCTGGAGGGCATTATGCTAAGTGAATCACACCAGTCACTAAAGGCGGATACTGTGATTCCACTTATATGAGGTCCCTAGAGTGGTTAGATTCATGGAGACAGGCAGTAAAATGGTGGTTGCCGGGGGTTTCAGAGCGTATATATGGGGTGTTAGATTTGCAACAGGAAGACAGTTCTGGAGATTGATTCTACAACAGTGTGAATATACTTACTACAGCTGAACTGTACACTTAAAAATGGTTAAGATGATAACATTTCTGTTACGTGTTTTTTACCACAGTAAATACATTCTTTAAAAGTCACGAGGGAAGCACGCCTTCCAGTGTGGGCTGTCCAAGGACCAGATTGGCGGGAGTTCAGTCAGGGCACCTTGGTGTGCTTCTGGGAGTTTTATGGATAGGCTTTTGAGTACATGTGCCTTTTTTAACTCCAAGATCCTTTGGCAAGGTCCAGATTTTTTTTTTTTCATTTTTTTGTGAGACAGAATCTCGCTCTGTCACCCAGCCTGCAGTGCAGTAGTGCCATCAAGGCTCACTGCAGCCTCCACTTCCGAGGTTCAGGTGATCCTCCCACCTCAGCCTCCCAAGTACCACCTGCAAGACCACAGGTGCCTGCCACCACACCCAGCTAATTTTTAAAAAAACGTTTAGAGACAGGGTCTTGCCATATGGCCCAGGCTGGTCTTGAACTCCTGGGCTCAAGGAGTCCTCCCACCTTGGCCTCCCAAAGTGCTGGGATTACAGGCGTGAGCCACCGCTGCCTAGGGTCCAGAATTTTAAGCAATCAAAAGCAGGCACAATGTTAGGCTGGGGCCATGAGGCAAATTGGAATCCAGGAGACCTCCTGTCACCAGCCCTCTGTCCCTCTGTCCTAGAAAGACTGCCCAGCATCTGTGGGGAGAGTGACACGCTGCTGGTGACTTTTGCAAAGTAGCCAAGGCTGTTTGCTGGCTGGTTTCTTCTGACCTTGGCGGGGAACTGTCTCAGTCGAGCTGGAGGTCAGAGCAGGCAGGAGAAGGGCTGTGAACACTGTCCAGGCATCCTCATGATTGTTTACCCTTTCTTGGTGTGCAGATTCCTTTGGCTGCCGCAATATTTTCCGCAAAACCTCTGATTCCAATTGCGTGGCTTCTTCTTCCATGGAGTTCATCCCCGTGCCACCGCCCAGGACCCCGAGGATTGTGAAGAAACCGGAGCCCCATCAACCAGGGCCCGGAAGCACCGGCATCCCCCACAAGGAAGACCCCCTGATGCTGGACATGGTGCGTTCCTTCGAGTCTGTGGACCGAGACGACCACATAGAAGTGCTGTCTCCCTCTCATCACTACAGGATTCTGAACTCCCCGGTCAGCTTGGCTCGCAGAAATTCCAGCGAGAGGACGCTGTCCCCGGGGCTGCCGTCTGGAAGCATGTCGCCTCTCCATACTCCTTTGCATCCAACTCTGGTCTCTTTTGCTCATGAAGATAAAAACAGCCCCCCAAAAGAGGAGGGCCTGTGTTCCCCACCTCCGGTTCCCAGCAATGGCCCCATGCAGCCTCTGGGGAGCCCGAATTGTGTGAAAAGCCGAGGCCGGTTCCCCATGATGGGCATCGGACAGATGCTGAGGAAGCGCCATCAGAGTCTGCAGCCATCTGCAGATAGGCCCCTGGAGGCCAGCCTGCCCCCGCTGCAGCCCCTAGCCCCCGTGAACCTTGCCTTTGACATGGCCGATGGGGTCAAGACCCAGTGCTAACTTGAGCCAGCAGGATGTGGGGTATCTCTAGCAAATAGCAGCGAAACAGAGCTCCACACATCTGTCAGGGTGTGAACATTCCAAGGCCTCGCTTGGAGCATCCTTAGTGGCCCCATTGGTTCCTGCCGTGCAGTATCCCACCTGTAGCTGAATCCACAGACCCAAAGCCTGCACAACCCAACCTCACTTAGGGACCCCCAGAGATGCTGGAATTGCTAGGAGGGTTGGCTCCAGGGGCAGCCAATTTCTATCTTTCAGATCTTCCTTCCTCTCAACCACTCACCCACCCCTTCCAGTTCCCACTTCCCCCAGGCTTGGAGGGAAAACGAGGCATCAGCCTTCTGGGGCCCTCAGATTATGGACTGTTACCAGATCTTTCTTCACACTGTGCTACATGTGTGCCTCTCACAGCGGTTGGCCACAGTCACAGGGAGAGAACAACATCGCAGTCATTCATCCTGGCCACGTTTCCTCTGCGGAGTGTAGCAGCCCTGCCTTTCATAGCAGGGATTCCCTGAAGGCCAGCGGGAGCCCGGGGCAGGCCCAGGATCCTCAGAGGAAGACGGAGAGGAGCTTCGGACCAACATCAAAGCAAACGGTGGGGAACGCGACAGAAGAGAGAGACTGAAGGAGACACTCACTTCCCTAGCAAGATTTTGATAGATTTTTGTTGTTGTTGTTGAAACGTGCTAATGATTGAATTATCTTTTCCAAAGAGACTTTTTTTTTTTAAAAATGTGATGTCGGTAAATTGAAATAACATACTTTTTTAAAACTTGGATGGAGAGATGAGAAGCAATTCCACCAAACTCATGTTTTCACGGGAGGGGTCAGTGTGGAGAGCAAAAAAGCTGACTGTGGTGATGGGCGGAGTGCTATGGCCCACAGGCAGGGCACGTCTCGGTGGTCCTGTGTTCATCCTGTCGTTCAAGGCATAGCCCTGATCCTTCTGGGAGGCGTAGAACACGGTCACAGCTGGTTCTGTAGAAAGAGAGAAACGATGATCGTGACAATTCAGAGCATAATTCGGATGGCGAGAAGGCAGCGTTACCTCTGTGCGATGCGGATTTCAAGGGGCCCACAGAACTCGTGTGGCCCAGAGCTCAGCGAGTTTGCTGGGAGCTGGGAGCGGGCTTGCCTGGCAGAGAACCTGTTCAGATACGGACCAGTTTCTTCTTCGAGGAAAGCCGAGCTCCTCAAACAGGGTTCAGTCCACATTGTGTTTTCACACCTTTCTCCAAGGATCGAACCAAAGATGCGTCTCCAGTATTGTGTCTGTGCCCCCCGTGTGTGTGTTTTATGGACCCCCGTGTTGTCTGACTGTATCCAGCTGGCACTTGGCAGGGTGCACTCATTGGTGAGAAGAATCAGAAAAAGAAGACTCATCAGCACAGGTGGGATAGGGGTTAGTGTAGGAGACTGGTTACAGAATGGCCTGGAGTCTTCAAATTTTGACCAGTGCAGGTGTGACCAGAGACCGCCTCTGTGGCCACCTCGGATAGTCATCTCAGTCCATGGATCCCAAAACACAAATCTAGAATTGCAAAGCCAGCCTTTATTTTCCTGGCAGGCAGCCTTGCCAGAGGGCAGAGAGGTAGTTCTGAATCACACTCTCATTCACTAGTGGTGACATCCCTTAGTCCCTCACGTCTCTGACAGAGCAGGAGAGAATGGATATTTGGCCGACCTTGGTGAGACCTGGAGCTGCCTCCTTTCTCCCTAGGGGATCACCCCAGCTCTAGGGCATTCTAGGATGAGGTCAGACCCCTTGGCGATTGGTGGTATTTTTTGTATAGCTTCAGACTGGGTTCCAGAACTTACCATTGAAAACAGAGCTTTTAGGCCAGGCATGGTGGCTCATGCCTGTAATCCCAGCACTTTGGGAGGCCGAGACGGGTAGATCGCTTGAGCCCAGGAGTTTGAGAGCAGCCTGGGCAACATGGTGAAAGCCCTTCTCTACCAAAAAATACAAACAAATAGCTGGGTGTGGTGGCAGCTACTTGCGGGGCTGAGGTGGGAGGATCACTTGAACCTAGGAGATCGAGGCTGCAGTGAGCCAAGATCATGCTACTGCACTCCAGCCTGGGTGGCAAAGTGAGACCCTGTCTCTAGAAAAAAAGAAAATAGAGTTTTATAAGCAGACAGAAGAAAAGAACCATCTAAGACCATCTCTCCTTTTGACATGAAGTGTACCTTTTCTAAAGATGGTTTCCAGCTGCCACGGCTCCACTTTGCAGGCTCACAGGGTGTACACCTGTGCATTGGGAACTTTCTGGAGCCCCGGTGCCTTTTCCTTGAGAACAGGAGCGCTTCCGCCTTGCCATTAGCTCGTGGAGAACGTGCTTCTCATTCCTGGCATGCTTCAAGAACAGCTGCAGATGTGCCGCTAACTGACCGCATTGCCGTTGGTGACCTGGACTCTGAACTCAGGTTTATTCTAAACCCAGTGAGAGGTGAGGGGGAGTGAGGAAAGGGGATCAACTGTATTTTTGTGCGTGTATGGGCACCTGACAAATCTATGAAACCGAGTGAAAGGAGAAATGTTAGAGTCTTTATTATTTTATTATATTTATATGGAAAGCTTGACTCTCCCTTTGGTTAAGTCCAAAACGTGTTGTCTGTTTGACTGTGACTGTCTTCCTCAGTCTGTGCCTGTGATTCCAGTCACCCTGTAGTTACTGACAGAAATTGACTGGACTGTCATTGTGTGAAGTCCAGGAGGAAAAGTCCATTTTAATTGTACGATTTGGTCGTAAGTAAAGACTATATTTATGTCACCATTATTAGATATATGTACTTTTGTAATGACTGTGAAATACACTTTTCCCTCACTATGACTGCTTCTTTATTTGCTGATAAATCTTAAAACATCTAAGTACATTGCAAATAATAGTACAGGTACCATCTTTTCTGTGAAGTTCTTTTTTTTTTTTTTTTTTTTGAGACGGGGTCTTGCTCTGTCACCCAGGCTGGAGTGCAGTGGCACAATCACAGTTCACTGCAGCCTCAACCTCTCCAGATTCAAGCTCTCCTCCCATCTCAGCCTCCCAAGTAGCTGGGACTACAGTTGTGCACCACAGTGCCTAGCTAATTTTTTTTTTGTATTTTGTAGAAATGGGGTTTTGCCGTGTTGCTCAGGCTGATTTCAAACTCCTGGGCTCCAGCGATCTGCCCACCTTGGCCTCCCAAAGTGCTGAGATTACAGGTGTGAGCCACTGCACCCAGCCTTATGTAAAGCTCTTGACCTAGCATCTGACTGGAAACAAGCGGGAATTGCATTGGGGGCATTTTCTGGGCCAGTATCCCTGCCTTATTTTACCTGCAACAGGTGTGCCTACAAAAGTCTTTCTGACATGCATACTGCAGGTGGCGGTTCAAGAAGAATCAACCTTTTTCATTTGGGGAGATTAGGATCTTCCTTGGAGACTCTGAAAATGGCACACAAAGAATGACAGTTCTGAACATGACTTCTAGATTTTGCCCTTGTAGGAGGCCTTGGTCATGGATAGGGGAAGAGGGATGATGGGATGGAATGGGAGGGTGGGATCTAGATGACCTCTTGAAATTTTCCCAGTTACTGCTTCCTTCGTAACTGTTCACAAGACGTTTTTCTTATATACCACCTTGCTTTAACCCTTGTTTCCCCCTGGACAGTGAGGGGACGAAGCCTTCGAGGGTCACATAGCTAGAAAGTGGAGCAGCTCACTGTTCACTACAGGAAGCCCTCAGTAATTGGATTCTGGGGGAAAATAACAAGTATCTGGTTTTGATGACAGTGTTTTCTTGTAAGAATCACAACACTTTAGAATGGAAAAGGACCTGAGATTCTCTGGCTCAGCCCCAGCCTTTCTGAAGAAGGGAAAACTAGGGCCCCAGATGGTTTAAGGACACCCCAGAGTCCCCAAATGAGCTGGCGTTAGAGCTGGTCTGGAGCAGAGTTTCTCCCTCAAAGAACACAGAAATCAGAGAGTGGCTGCCATGGTCAGAGGGGGATGTCAACAACAGATCAAGCTGTTGTTGCAACAGGCATTTTTGAAGTTCCTGCAGGGACCAGGTCTTGCATTTTTAAGTCCTCTTCAAAGCGGTGCAGCTTCCTGAGCCTTATGCTGTTTGTCCCGCCCACTCTTGAAGCTGGAGAAAGACAGCTTTCTTTGGGACCTCTGTCTTTCTCAGTTGACTTCCCGAGTAAGCAGCAAACCCCTGGATAGCCTTGTTATCTACTTTAGCTATTAAGAGACTGTTGGGTTTTACTAGATTAAATCAATAAAACATTTCCTATAGAGACGTAGCATACACTGAAGCAAATTCAGAAAGAATGCAAAACTGCTGTCTTTTAGGGGGAGTCTGGAAGCCTGATGGTTATTGTATTTATTTTCTTTGTAGGGTTTTCTGTGTGCTACAGGCACAGTAAGAATAATTCAGAGCGGTACTGGGAGTTGGTTCAATTTCATGTCATCACTTTTCAATGAAGGGAGTGTATTTCCTGAGTAGTAAATGAGTATATTATTTGTGGCAGCTTTTCTGTCAAGGGAGCTTTCCAGACATCTGGCTGCAAAGACAAATGGGGTATATGTTTGTACTTCTTCTCTCCAGACATGATTTTGTGACACACAGTTATCTCTAGGAGTTGATGTCTGTGGTCACTAAGGGACTGGGGTCAGGGGAGAAAGCTGAGGAGGCATTGGAAGAGAAGGTGAGGAACATTTCAGAATTTGCAGTCCCCTCCACAGGTATCCACATCTGAGCTGGTGGTGTTCCAATAATGAGGCATTTGGGGCAACCAATTCTGGAAGGATAGAATAGCTTTATGTGGAGCAAACTCGAGGATCAGTTGGAGTTGAGTGGTTTAAAACGTAAAGATGGCACATTGAAGAGAGGAGAATGCCAGGAAGCTGTATCATTTACAGGTGAAAAAAATAAACGGGTCTCACTTCAGGGCCTCAACTCTTTGTATTTCCTACTTGGAAGATGGGCCATTAGCTATTTTGAAAGCAAAGGCTTTGGTTTACATTTAAACTCTATAATTTTTTTTAAATGTGTTCTTTCTAGTCTTGTTACCATAGCCAGCTGGAAAGGGCAAATTGCAAGCCTATATTGGGACCAAGTCTTCTTGCCGAAAGTAGGGCAGTGAAGTTCTTGGCAGATCTGAGATGAGAATGCCTTCCCCTGACTCCTTCATCAGTGTTCAGTGCTCACCTCCTCTGGCAACCAGTGTGCTAGACAGATTAGGCTTTGCTATGATCACAAATTAAATTCCAAATCTCTATGACTTGCCCAATAAAGGTTTATTTCTTACAATATTTTTATGAGGCTGGGCGGAGTTCAAAATGGCTGTCTTCCATATGGTGACTCAGGGATCCAGACTACATCCAGCTTGTGGCTCTGTCCACTCAAAATGAAACATCTTTGTCTGCTCCGGCACAGGAAGGCACAGCTCTAGAGATTTCCACTGTCCCTTAAACGCTCTGTGAGGGGGCTCATCACTTCTCCCACAGCCCGTTGGCTGGAACTGGTCATACTGCCTTGTCTGTGAGCAAGAGGCTGGGAAATATGGGAGCACAGGGCTACTTGGGGTGCAGCTAATGTTTCTCCCACCTTAGGGAAGGTACAGCTACCTGCCATTTATTTGTTCTTTGTTTTTGTTTTTGTTTTGAGATGGGGTCTCCCTCTGTCACCCAGGCTGGAATGTAGTGGCACAATCTCAGTTCACTGCAACCTAAAACCTGGGTTCAAACGATTCTCCTGCCTCAGCCTCCTAAGTAGCTGAGACTACAGGCACACGCCACCACGCCCAGCTAATGTTTGTATTTTTAGTAGAGACGGGGGGTTCACCATGTTGGCCAGGCTGGTCTCGAACTCCTGACCTCAAGTGATACGCCCGCCTTGGCCTCCCAAAATTCCAGGATTACAGGCGTGAGCCACCGCGCCCGGCCGAGATGCCCGCCATTTAAAGATACCCTAAAACCAGACTAGCCTTTTCCCATTGTCACACAATTATAGCACCTCTTAGTAAAAAGTTACTTTTTTAAAATAAAAGAATTAGCATTGGTAAATATTAATGTTTACGGAGAGTGTTTTGGGCTGACTTCTTTCCTCCACAAATTAATATGTTGAAACCCTCAACCCCAGTACCTTAGAATGTGACTACTTGGAGACAGGGCATTTAAAGAGGTAAGTTAAAATGAGGCCTTTAGGGAGGAACCTAATCCAATCTGACAAGTGCCCTTATAAAAATGTGAGACCCAGGCCGGGCGCGGTGGCTCACACCTGTAATCCCAGCACTTTGAGAGGCCAAGGTGGGCGGATCACGAAGTCAGGAGTTTGAGACCAGCCTGGCCAACATAGTGGAACCCCATCTCTACCAAAATACAAAAAATTAGCTGGGCGTGGTGGCAGGCGCCTGTAATCCCAGCTACTTGAGAGTCTGAGGAAGGAGAATTTCTTGAAGCAGGGAGGCGGAGGTTGAAGTGAGCCTAGATTGCGCCACTGCACTCCAGCCTGGGCGACAGTGCGAGACTCCATCTCAAAAAAAAAATAATAAAAATTTTAAAAAAAATCAAACAAACAAAATGAAATTGTGAGATATGGAAGCACGATGGGACACCAGACGGAGGAAAGACCAGGTAAGGACACAGAGAGGAGGCAGCCTCAGGCGTGAAGCCTCAAGACAAACCAGCCCTGCCAACACCTCGATCTCAGACTTCCATCCTCCAGAACTGGGAGGAAACAAATGTCTGTTGCTTAGATCCCAGTCAGGTATTTCATTACAGCAGCCTAAGCCAACTAACACAGGGAAAAGATCAGATAGTAAAATGTACATCTTCTAGGAATCCCATATGTTTTGCCCCATGTGCCAAATTTCCATTTATCCTTTTCTGACTAAATCACTCCCAGAAAATTTCTCTTTTTTGGAGTGAAATTCCACCCTCTCCTCTCCTCTTCCTCTCCTCTTCCTCTCTTCCTCTCCTCTTCCTCTCCTCTCCTTTCCCCTCCCCTCCGCTCCCCTCCCCTCCCCTTCTTTTCTTTCTTTTTTGAGACAGAGTCTCGCTCTGTCACCCAGGCTGGAGTGCAGTGGCGTGATCTCGGCTCACTGCAACCTCTGCCTCCCAGGTTCAAGCAATTCTCCTGCTTCAGTCTCCCGAGTAGCTGGAACTACAGGCACCTGCTGCCACGCCCAGCTAATTTATTGTATATTAGTAGAGATGGGGTTTCACTGTGTTGCCTAGGCTGGTCTTGAACTCCTGAACTCAGGCAATCCGCCTGCCTCGGCCTCCTGAAGTGCTAGGATTACAGGCATGAACCACTGCGCCCGGCCTGAAATTCCACCTTTTCTAAGTGTTTCCTGTGTGTTAAGCTCAGTGTGCCAATTATTTTCAAGTTTCTTTCTTCCTTTAATCCAGAGGTCTGCAAACTTCTTCTGTTAAGAACCAGATAATAAATATTTTAGGCTTAGCAGATGACTGTTGCATATTAGTCTGTTGCATATTACTCTTTGCGTTGTTTTTAAGTTTAATTTAGTTTTTGTTTTTGTTACAACCCTTTGAAAATATGAAAACCATTCTTATCTGGTGGACCTACAAAAACAGACCATAGCAGATTTTGGCCCTCGGGTAGTTATTTTGCTAACCCCTGATTTAATCTTCACAAAAACTCCGTGAAGTGTCATATTTTCTCTATTTTATAGAATCGTTTTGTGGGTTGTTTTTGTTTTTAGTTTTTGTTTGTTTTTTAAGACACAGTCTCACTCTGTTACTTATGCTGGAGTACAGTGGTGCAATCATGGCTCACTGTAGCCTCGACCTCCTGGGCTCAAGTGATCCTCTCACCTCAGCCTACCAAGTAGTTGGGACTACAGGCACATGCCACCATGCTCGGGTAATTTTTAAAGTTTTTTTTTGTAGAGATAGGGTCTCACTATATTGCCCAGGTTGGTTTCAAACTCCTGGGCTCAAGCAATCCTCCTGCCTCAGCCTCTCAAATTGCTAGGAATACAGGCGTGAGCCGCCACACCCAGTTGACACAATCAGGACTTCTGCAATCACACACCACAAACGTTCATGTTAGGGACTCACCACTTGAAAGACAGAGAGGGCTCCTTTTGTGACATCTGAGCCTGTGGACTCTCAGAAGGGCCTGTGGCTAATGGTAACAAACTTGTTAGGAGTTTGGCAAAATGATTGAATCTAAGGGAACTTGGAGGTGGGCAGAGACCCTGGCTCTTTTCTTTGCCACTCCTTCCTGCATTGCTTTTGGTAGATTTCCAGGGTTGGTTGCCAGCCACAAGAATGGCAGTGCTTCAGGAGAGCCATCCTGGTCTCGAGTCTGTCACTGACATTTGGTCCCCACCTTTACATTCAATCCTGCCTTCATCTGTGCAGAATGGAACATGGCCCTAGTCCCCAAGCTGTTTTCCATTCAAGCTGTTTCCCTTTTCTCTTTTGTGAATAACCTCTCAAAAATGGGCTCTTAATTGCTTATAAAAAGACAGAGCTTACTCAAAGTCTCAGGAAACAAGTCTAAATCTGGAGCAGATGTGAAGCTGGATGATGCTTGTAGACAGATCGTTACCATTACTCACAACTGGATGACGTGCGGGCCATGGGATGGACAGGTGTCCCCGCCAGTGAAAGATGAATCATGTCATCTGAGTCAGAGAATTTCAAAGAGCCATTCAGAATCCTTACCACCCACAGCCCCTTGAATTATTTCAGCCACTCTCACGTTCAGACCATTAGGCCAATGGTCTGAATCATAGGACAGTGGTGGTCACCCAGCCCTGGGCTTAGATCTCCTGAAGTTTGAACCAAGAAATTTTGGATTTTCAGATTCTCAGTCTAAGCACAATGCAGCTTGTTGGAGCATCCTTGTTATAACTCACTGCTACTTTTTTTTTTTTTTTTAGACAGAGTCTCCCTCTGTCACCCAGGCTGGAGTTGCAGTCGCACGATCTTGGCTCACTGCAACCTCCACCTCCCAGGTTCAAGCGATTCTTGTGCCTCAGCCTCTCAAGTAGCTGGGACCACAGGTGTGCACTACCATGCCCGGCTAATTTTTATATTTTTAGTAGAGATAGGGTTTCACCATGCTGGCCAGGCTGGTCTCGAACTCCTGACCTCAGATGATCTGCCCACCTCAACCTCCCAAAGTGTTGGGATTACAGGTGTGAGCCAACCCACCAAGTCTCACTGCTACTTTTACAAAACAAAACAAAACATTTTTACCTATAACTAACGTGTCATGTATCCCAGATGCAAAATCAGTTGAATTTTGTGAGTACAATCCTTATTGTCCTCTATACTTTGGGACATTCAGGGAATCATTTTAATAAGCAGATGATGCAGTTGAGACCAGAATGGAGAAATGATGTATTGAAGAACTCACAACTTCTCAGTCGCAACCTCTGCCTTTAAGCTCAGTTCTCCTCCCAGAAACCTGGACAAAGAACCCAGAATTAAAAGAGGATCTGGGGGTGCTTTGGGGTGTCGTGATGTCTGGGGTCTACTCAGTCCCTTTTGCAAAATGTTGCACAACAGAAAGGGAGGACATGATGATGGCCATAGTAGGAAGAAGGAAATTGATTTGTGAGGAGTGTTTGAATGAAGAGGGTGTATGTGAGTGCTCTTTTCACCTTCCTAAGCTTGGTTTGTCTTGCCCTCCTCTGAGTACTCCTAGCAGCAATGATTACCTGTAATAATTGTTACATTACTATTTCTCCCAGGGCTCTGGGACACTGTCTTACTCATCTTTTTAACTACACCCAGTGATCCAACCACATGGATGAATGAGTAGACGATGGATGGATTTTTGGTGGAATAGATGGGTAGATGATGGATGGATGGATGGATGGATGGTGAATGGAAAGATACATGTATAGATGGATGGGTAGATGGTGAATAGATGAATGGTGGAATGGATAGATGATGAATGGATGGATGGGGAGGTGAATGGATAGATGGTTAGATGGATGGATGGAAGGATAGATGAGTAGATGATAGATGGTTGGTGGGATGAATGGGTAGGTAAATGGATGGATGGGTGGGCGAATGAATGGATGGATGGATGGATGGATGGATGGATGGATGGATGGATGAATTCAGTTGATAATAAATGTTAAAGGGAGTTAGATGAATTAGATTAGTGGATTTCTGGGACGGCAGTTCAAGGAAAGGAAAATACTTCCTTAATCCACGGTATAAACTCTCAAATACACAATAAACAAAAAAATAGAGGGCGTGGAAAACAAATAGAGCTCTAACTTTGGGTACAAACAGGCTTTACAGCATTGCCTCCTCCTACCACGGATCTACTCACCACCCTGAAAGCAAGGAATCACAAACCCCGGTTGTACGGTGAAGCCACTGTCCCTGTCATCAAACGTATGTGTGTCTATTTGATTGCTTTCTTTTGGTGACCTTATAGGAATTTGGCAAGGAGATAAGGTGACTATCAAATAAGCCGGAACAGGTACCCTGCCACTCTGTCCACCCATACAGCTGTTTATGAGGCCAGTGTACTAAGGCCCAAACTGCTCTGTCAAGTCAAAGTAAATCCTGACTGAAGTACTGTGTTAGCCTCATTTTCATGCCTCGTCAGCCCCAAGCTTCCAGCTGTGTTGTGCAAAAACATCTCAAAGCCATAGTTGGTTAATTAGGCATTTTCACAGGAGATGGGTAGCTAATCAAGATGACGTTCACACAGCTACGTCTTACCCCAGCTAACCTGCTCACTTTCCCACTGCTGTGGGCTGAATTATGCCCCCCAAATTCACGTGGAAGCCTGACCCCCAGTACTTCATAATGTGTCTGCATTTGGAGCTAGGGCCTTTAAAGGGGTGATTGAGTGATTAAGGTGGGCCCTACTCCAGTATGACAGGTGTCCTTATAAGAAGGGGAAATTGGGACACACAAAAAGACACAGGGATTCAGGCACACAGAGGAAAGACTATGTGAGGACACTGTGAGAAGGCAGCCTTCTCTCAGCCAAAGAGAGAGGCCTCTGGAGAAACTGAACCTGCTGCCCAACACCTTAATCTTGGACTGCTAGTCCCCAGAACTGTGAGAAAATAAATTTCTGTTGTTAAGCCACTCAGTCTGTGGTGTTTTGTTATGGCAACCCTGGTAAACTGATACACCCACGAGCCCAGGTGTGGAAATAATGAAGTCCCTTCGCGGAGAACAAATGGGCTGTTTATTCAGAGCTTGCTGTAGCAAGGGAGTTGGCCACCATCACTTGCATTGGGCAAAGACTCAAAGGCAGGCAGAGGAGTGGAAAAGTGTCACTGGGGGAAAAGGGAAGGCTTCAGCTAGGCTCTGACCAGAGGTTGTTGGCACAGGGAAACTGGAGGTGGCCTAACTAGAAGTAGGACATTGTATTAGTTCATATTCACACTGCTATAAAGAACTACCTGAGACTTGGTAATTTATAAAGAAAAGAGGTTTAGGTGGCTTATGGTTCCACAGGCTGTCCAGGAAGCATGATTCTGGCATCTGCTCAGCTTCCGGGGAGGCCTCAGGAAACTGACAATCATGGCAGAAGGTGAAGAAGAAGCAGGCATGTCTTTCACGACTGGAGTAGGAGGAATAGAGTAATTGGGGGAGGTGCTACACACTTTTAAACAGCCAGATCTAGTGATAATTCACTCACTATCATGAGAACAGCAGCACAGGGGAAACCCGCCCCCACGATCCAGTCACCTCCCACTGGGCCCTACTTCTAACGCTGGAGCTTATAATTTGACATGAGATTTAGGCTAGGACACAAACCAAAACCGTATCAGACGTCTTATGTGATTTTGGTTTTGGGAGAATATTTGACTTTTTTTCTGACATGGAAGTGAGGGCAAAAGGAGGAAAGCTGGCAGTCACTGACCAAGTCCTGACCACTCTGGGCCCATAGCTGCAGAGATTTGGCTTGGTGGGTTGGTTCACTGCAGAGCTGAGGGCCTGAGTTCTATTGTCGTATGTGATCTGGCCATCGTCTGTTTGTGCATTCAGTATGTTACAGAGTGGTGGGATGTCTTCTCACTCATGTCTGCCTGGCTACATTAGTTTCCTAGGGATGTTATAACAAATTATCACAAACATGGTGTCTTACAACAGAAATGTATTCTCCCACAATTCTAGAGACAAGAAGTCTGAAATCAAGGTGTTAGCAGGGCCACTCTCTCTCTCTGAAGGCTGTAGGGGAGGATCCTTCCTTGCAACTTCCTGTTTCTGGTGGCTCCCAGTAATCCTTGACGTTCTTTGGCCATAGGAGCATTCCTCCATTCTCTGCCACCATCTTTACATGGTGTTATTTCCTGTGTGTGTCTTCACGTGTCCTCCTTTTAAGGACACAAGTCACTGGATCTAGTTAGGGATCCACCCCAATCCAGTATGACCTCACGTTAACTAATTACACTTGCAATAACCCTATTTTCAAATAAGTTTACCTTCTGAGGGCCCAGCAGACATGAATTTTGGAAGAGACACTGTTCAACCCAGTAGACTAGTTAAGGGCCCTCTTCTGCTGTCACTGGGGCTGAAAGCCTCGTGAATCAGGACCTGACATGGGGCCACAATGGGAGATTCAACTCTGTGATGTCTTGGGACATCCAGAGTAGAAGATGTTAGAACGTGACCTTTTGGGTGGAAACTTTAGGACCCTTACAAAAGGCAGGAAAGGAATCCATATGTAATCATGTGGAGTGATTGACAGTCCCACTCCAAGGAACACAGATCCTGGGGCCAAGTTGATGATCTGGTGACCTCCTGACATAGACTTTCACAAAGAAATCAGAGAGACAACTAGGATGACTTGGGGGCCGGGGTGGGGGCTCTTGATTGTGGGAATGCTGTGCCAAGGGTTTCTGGAGTCTTGACATAACCTAGTATTCCTCAAAAAGCACATAGATTGTCAACATGTTGACCCCAAAACTGTATCTCTAGACCAGAATATTCTCTGGAGCATTAAGCAGGTTTATCAAACCCCAGAGAAGATCCACATTCAATTCAGTATGTGCAGAGCCAATGAGCTCGTTCCCTAAGACCAGGTCTTCCTGTGCTCCCTCTTGTATGATGAAGGGCATCACAGACTTCACTTTGCCCAAGCCCCAACCTGAGCATCATCCTGAACCACACTATCCCCTCATCTCCTGCATCTAGTCCATTTACAAATCTTACCACTTCTACCTCTTGTTTGCTTCTTGCTTAGTCAACTGCCTCAAAGATGAAGGGCTATCAAGGGCCACCAGGACCAACTCCAGAGGGGAGGATGAAGCCCACTCTCTTTCTACACTTGATGTTTAGCATGGTGCAGTGAAATACACATCAAATCAGGAACCATCCGCAAAACAGGGATTTGAGGTAATAAAGTGGTATTGCTTGAATGTTCGTCCCTTCTGAAACTCATAGTGAAACTTAATCTCCAATGTGACAGTGTTGGGGTGGGGGGTCCTTTAAGAGGTGATTGGATCATGAGGGCTTTGCCCTTGTGAATGAATTAATCTATTTCCCAGTTAATGGGTTAATGGATTAGTGATTTATCACTGGAATGGGTTAGTTGTAGAAAAGCAGGTTGGCTGTCTCTCGTGAGCCCCTTGCCATGTGATGCCCTGTGCTACCTCAGGACTTTACAGAAAGTCCCCACCAGCAGAAGACCCTCACTAGTTGCAGCCCTTTGACCTTGGACTTCCCAGCCTCCAGAACTGTAAGAAATAAAATTTTTTATAAATTGCCCAGTCTCAGGTATCCAGTTACAGCAATAGAAAATGGACTAAGACATAGGATCAATGTTATGATTAAAGAGTCAATATATGCAAGACACTTAGGACAGGCTGTAGGAAGTGGTGCTACAGAAGCATTAGCGATTGCATGTTGGCTGTACTGTTGTGCTACTGGATAGAGTCAAGGGGTCTGGTTCTCAACCTTGATCTGTATTAAGCAGCTACAGACAAGTTGCCCCCATCTCAAGGGACAGATTCCTCACTGAAAATAAAAACAAAAATGAAACAAAACAAAATCAGAATTGATTTCAGCCCCTTGAGAGACTGAACACATGTTCTAGTGTCACTACCATTTTTCAAAATGCTTTTGTGGAATTCTATTTTGCCCATGGAATTCATGGCAATTTTGTTTTTTTTCTTAACAAAAATCAACTTTCTATTTTGCAATAATTGAAGAGTCACAGAAAAGTTACAAAGATAGTATAGAGAGTCCCTAAATACCCCTCATCCAGTTTTCCCCATTGTTAGCATCTTATATAATCCATTACATTTGTCAAAATGAAGAAAGTGGCATTGGGTTATTACTATTAACTAAACTCCAGACTTTACTTGGGTGTCACTAGTTTTTTTCCTTAATGTCCTCTTTCTGTTCCAGGATCCAACTCAGGGTTCTTAATTGCATTTAGTTGTTTTGTCTTTACAGTCTCCTGTGGTTTGAAGCAATTGGTCAGTCTTTTCTTGTTCTTCATGACCTTGAGAGTCTTGAGGAGAACTGGCCCAGTATCCTATTGAAGGTTCCCCAGTCTGGGTTTGCCTGTTGCTTTCATCATGAATAAACTGGGGTTATCGATTTTTGTTAAGGATGCCATAGAGGTGAAGTGTGCTTTTCATCACGTCATATCAGGGAGTATATGATAGCCACATGGTATTACTCATGGTATTGACCTTGGTTAAGGTAGAGTTTCCCAGGTTTCTCTATTGCGATGCTTCTGTTTCTCCCTTTCTCTAGTCTTTGGAAGTAAGTCACTAAGTCTAGCCTACCCTTAAGGTGTGGGAGGGATTGAGTGCCACCCGCTACAGGGGGGAAGATTTAACATGTATTATTTCAAATTCTTCTTTAAGGAAGATGTATCTCTTTTCCCCTATTATTTTATTTACTTGATCATTTATTGGTATCAGTATGGACTTATGGATATTTCTTTTATAATTTGGGTTATAATCCAATACAGCATTATTTATTGTGTTGCTCAAATTGTTGCAGCTTTGGCCATTGGGAGCTCTTTCAGGCTGGTTCCTGTTTCTCTTTGACATGCTTCCTTCCCTTTGATTTGTGGGCACTTCCTCACCTCCTGGCACTACAAGATGCTCCAAGCTCATGTCGTATTTCCCTTGCTCCAGCCCTAGAATCAGCCATTTCTCAAAGGAGCCTTCGTTCATTACATTCTTTTGAATGTTACCAATAGTGGCAAATTCAATTTCTTTGTGGGTGGAATTAACAACTCAAAGTGAATTGTAGTCGTATCTGGTGAAATAGATTGGTAATCAAGAGCATTAAATAACATCTTTCATCAAAAACTGTGTGATGGCATACATACACATATTTATAGCAGCACAGTTCACAATTGCAGAGATATGGAACCAATCTGAGTGCCCATCAACAAATGAGTGGATAAGGAAAATGTGGTGTATGTACACCCTGGAATACTACTCAGCCATAAAAAAGAATGAAATGATATCTTCTGCAGCAACTTGGATGGAGCTGGAGGCCATTATTCTAACTAAGTGAAGTAACTTAGGAATGAAAAACCAAATATTGTATCTTCTCGGTTATAAGTGGGGGCTAAGCTATGAGGAGGCAAAGACATAAGAATTATATAATGGTCTGATTTATCCCTCATTCCCCCTTCCCAACCTTCTCTCTCAGGTGAGGGATCAAAGACTACTCATTTGATATAGCGTACACTGCTTGGGTGACGGGTGCACCAAAATCTAAGAAATTACCACTAAAGAACTTATCCATGTAACCAAAAGCCACCTGTACCCCAAAAACTATTGAAATAAAAATATAAATTAATTAAAAAAGAAAAAAACAAAACGCTGTGTGACAGGAAGTAAGCATTGAGCCCAAAGAATTGTCAAGGCTGAGAAGCAAACACAGCCAGTTTCTTTTTAAAAAGGCTTGGCCGGGCATGGTGGCTCACGCCTGTAATACCAGCATTTGGGAGGCTGAGGCGGGTGGATCACGAGGTCAGAAGATCGAGACCATCCTGGCTAACACGGTGAAACCCCGTCTCTACTAAAAATACAAAAAAATTAGCCGGGCCTGGTGGCGGGCGCCTGTAGTCCAAGCTACTCAGGAGGCTGAGGCAGGAGAATCGCTTGCACCCAGGAGGCGGAGGTTGCAGTGAGCCAGGATCACACCACTGCACTCCAGCCTGGGTGACAGAGCGAGACTCCGTCTAAAAAAAAAAAAGCCTTTAACATTTTCCAGTCACTTCAGTATTTATGCCTAAAACAATCCAATCAGCTTTCTGCTTTTGTGGGATGCATTGAGCATGGACAACGTCACTGATGTTAAAGGAGCAAATGCGCATTCTCTTCACTTTTGAAATAGGTATTTGTCTTACGTCTCAGGGATGTTGAGCTTTCTACAGCAAACGCTGATGCTTTACTTCTGGATCATAATAGAAACACTATGTTCTATGATTGGTCATTATTTTTCTCTAAAGCGTGTGTGCTTTTTATTTTTTCAAACCTCCCTTGAAAGATCAGAGCAAATGCCAAGGCTTTTGAGTGTAAGTTTATCATTCAAAATTGTTGGTAAGTTTTCACAGAAATTTCCCTGCTGTCCCAGTTCTCTTCCCTCTGAATGTAACACTCTGGCCAACGTGCTCACAATTACTTGTTCAGCACACTGCCCGGTTCAGCACTTCCACAGCCCTTGTGAGTGACCAGGCTCCATGGCAGTGCCATCTCCTTCCTTCCTTAAACCTTCCATGACAACCCCTAACTCTTGTCTTTGCCATCTGTGCTTGGCTCTTTCTCCAAATGTTCCTTTTTAACATGTCAAATGTCTTGCTGGCCCCACTATGTTACTTTATGCAAAATGTGAGACTCTTTGTTCCTAAAACTGCTATCATTTTTACTCAGGCAGAGGCACCCGCACTTCCTTACCCTCTGGCACAAATCTGCCTGCAAGGCAGGTTGTAGCAAGTCCCCGTTAAGACTGGTCTTTGATTTCCACCGGCCTCAAGGGACACCTCCTTGGGTACACAGAAATCCATTTCATTGGCTGGACAGATATTCACTGCACAGAGCTACAAATGTCTGTGCTGTCCTTAGAAGGACTGCATGTCACTCAGCTAGGAGACACCCCCAGAAATTCCTCGTCAAACTCTATTCCATAGAGCCCCCATCAATGACAGTAAAGCACGCCAGTACTGCCCTAGATCAATCCCACACAGTTCCAGCGTGAATCTCTTCTCTCTTTCCCTTCTTATCCCAACTTCCCCAAATTTAATGAAAACGCTGAAATCAAAACTGACTGAAATAGAAATTGCTGCTCCCATATTTAAACGTTGTTCAGTGCATCTTGCTCCCCCGCATTCTGGATTCTTCTCCCACTGCCTTGTTGAAATTGCTCTCTGGCTTCACCAGGAGCTCCCTTGTGGCAAAATGTAATGGACGTTTTTCATCTATTTCACTGGGCTCTCTTTCTGTCATGGTTGAAACTGTGTGTCCCCCGCCACCTACCCCAATTCATGTGTTGAAGCGCTGACCTCCCATGTGACTGTATTTGGAGATAGGATCTTTAAGGAGATAATTAAAATTAAATCAGATCATAAAGGCAGGGCTCTAATCCAATAGGACTGATGTCCCTCTAAGGAGGTAGGGGTGGGAGGTGGGGGGGGCGGGGAGAGAGAGAGAGAGAGAGAGAGAGAGAGAGAGAGTGTCCAGGGATGCGTGCACAGAGGAAAGGCCACATGAGGACACAGCAAGAAGGCGAATATCTGGAAGCCAAGGAGAGGCCTCAGGAGAAACCGAACCTGCCAATTCCTGGATCCCGGACTTCTAGCCTCCAGAACTGTGAGAAAATCAATGCCTCGTGGAAGGCACCCAGCCTCGTATTTGCTGTGGCAGCCCGAGCAGACTAACACACGCTCCTTCTAGAAACACTCTATTATCCCAGCTCTGTGATTCTCCTCCCACCTTTCCAACGATTCCTGGGGATTTCCTCTTTCAGGTATTCTGTTGCGGTCTCCATCTTCCATCCACAGCCTTCTCACTCATAGTGTTTCAAGCATTTCAACTCCTATTCCCAAGCCAAAGAGTCAAGAACATCTACGTCCCCTGGAACTTCAGATGTGAGTGTCCAATTTCTGGTTGGAAGTCTCCTAGGTATCTCATAGGAACCTCAAAGTCAACATGTGCAAAGCTGAACTTACCCATTTCCACCTGTTTGTTTGTTTGTTTTTGAGATGGAGTTTCACTCTTATTCCCTAGGCCAGAGTGCAATGGTGCGATCTTGGCTCACTACAACCTCCGCCTCCCGGGTTCAAGCAATTCTCCTGCCTCAGCCTCCCGAGTAGCTGGGATTACAGGCCTGTGCCACCACGCCTGGCTAATTTTTATATTTTTAGTAGAGATGGGGCTTCTCCATGTTGGTCAGGCTGGTCTCAAACTCCTGACCTCAGGTGATCCGCCCACCTCAGCCTCCTAAAGTGCTGGGATTACAGGAATGAGCCACCACGCCTGGCCCCGTTTCACCTGTTTTGACTCTAAATCTGCTCCCATGCCTATGGCCTCTATCTGTATCTCCCAGAGGCCCCCAAGCCAGAATCCTGGCCACTGTGCTAAGTTCACTTCTCCCTTGGTTCCCACATTCAACCAACCTCTAGGGTTTGCTCTGTCCCATCCTCACTGAAGCTTGTCCCCCTCTTCAATAGGCATCACACAGCCGTTTGTTGCCTCTGGCCAAGCCTATCACAGCAACCATCTGATGGGCTTTCTCAAATCTATCCCTTGTCCAGCTGGCCACTGCTCTTAACCAGTATTAAACTTTGACCATGTCAATCCTTAACATTTGATGTTAAACGTTAAAGCTTAACATCTTTGGTGGCTCTGGAATAACTCTCAGCTAATGTCCTCACTCCTTAGCAAGAATATGGGGCCCAGTGCAGCGTGGCCCCTGCTCACCCTCCAAGCTCAACTTTTACTATTTTTTGCCTGCAACTTTGTGCTTTAGCCACGCTCAGGGTGCACCTTCCTGTGCATCTGCTGTCTTCTCTGAGGGCCCTGCTCGCCTACTTCTGCCCGTTTTGTAAGAGTCTCTCAGGAGTTCCCACATCTAGAATCTCATCTTTACTAGATTGATGTATTGCCTGTATTAGTTTCCTGTTGCTGCTGTGACAAGTAACCACAAACGTAATGCATTAAAACAACACAAGTTTATTCTCTTACATTTCTGGAGGCCAGAAGTCTGAAATGTGCATTATGGGGCTGAAATCGAGGTTTTGTTAGGGTGGGTTTCTTAGGAGGGTCTTATGTGAGAATCTGTCTCCTTGACTTTTCCAGCCTCTCACAGCTGCCTCCATTCCTTGGCTTGTTGCCCCCTCAGAGTGCATGACTCTGATCTCTGATTCCTTATCACACCTCTTTTTTCTGACTCTAGTCCTGCTCCTTTCCTCCCTCTTATAAGGACCTTTGTGATTGGGCCCTCCCGGATAATCCAAGATAATCTGCCCTTGGCAAGATGCTTAATTTAATCACATTCTCAAAGTTCCTTTTGCCATGTAAGGCAAAATATTCACAGGTTCCAGGGATTGGGATGTTGATATCTTTTGGGACCATTATTCAGCCAGCTATACTGCCTGTCTCTGATTCTCCCATAACTATTTGTGTGCATCCTGATCATTTTTCTTACTACATTATGTTAGTGTTATCTATTTCTGCATCTGTCTTGCTCCTTCCACCCTCAAATATGTGCTCTTTGAGCATAGGAATAATGTCTTTCTCATCTTGCATTCTCAGTTCTAGCTGTGCCTGGAATATAACAGGTGCTCAGCAATCACTTGTGGAATGATGAAATGAATGGTGATCACCTCAGTTTTGAGATCTGATCTGTGGCCAGACTCCTGTGCTGAGATTGCTAAAGAATCTAGCCAGTTGAAAGCGGAAAGGGCAAGTTGTTAGTTTGCCCTCACCCACCTCCCAGGAAGGCCAGAGACGCAGCAGGGTCAGGGGTGTGCCCAGGCAGGGCATTCCCTGCAGAATCCGGGCAGAGGAGGCTAAGGGTCCTTCTTCTCCCATGCAGGGGGAGTTTGACGTTTGAAGATGTTAGCATCCTAGATTTCTCGTGTTGCTAAACTACACAGAGTTGGAGCTCATGATCCCACTTGGACCCACCAACCACTTCCTCTATTGTGGTGTATGGGCTGTGGATTTCCTTAATTCTGGGCCAAGCCACAGACTGCAGGGTTGGGGCCACTATCCCTGCCTCCCAGGGTGGGAACTTAGTACCCCATGCCCTGACTGAAAGTCATGCAAGGTCATGGAAATGACTGTTTAGAAAGGTCCCCACAGGGCCACAGAACCTTGTGCCTTTCAGCCTTCCAGTGTGGCAGGCCCCTTGGGGCCTGAAGGTCGTCAGGTCCTGTGGTCCCTGCTGTAAGCTATAGTTGGGTAGCTTTAGGGGATGGAGATGTTGGTGTTAGGAGCCCATTTGGTTTGGTAAGGAATGCACCAGACCTGAAAATAACAAGACAAAGGGCTGGAGGAGCACAGACGAGACATTTGTATCTTTGAGGTGCAAATGGAAAAATGACAATTTCAGATTTGGGTTTGAGAAAGAGACTTTAAACTAAGAAGGGCTGAATTCAAAGGCATGGAGCCTCCCCTTCAGCCTCCTGAAGGGGATTTTTCAGGAAGGTCGTCAGCTTGGGAGATGCCATGAAGGTGAGCTTGCCAGGATTGCAGCAACAAATTACCCCCAAGCTGGGCAGCTTAAATAATAGAAATTCATCATCGCACACCTCTGGAGGCTGTAAGTCCAAAATCAAAGTGTGGCATGGTTGGTTCCTCCTGAGGGCTGCAAGGGAGAATCTGCTCCAGATGTCTCCCCTCGCTGCTCGTAGCCTCAGGTGTTCCTTGGCTTGTAGATGACTTCTCTCTGTGTCTTCACTTTGTCTTCTCTCTGTGCATGTCTGTCTCTGTGTCCAAACTTCTCCTTTTATAAGAACACCAGGGGGCCAGGCACGGTGGCTCACACCTGTAATCCCAGCACTTTGTGAGGCCGAGGAAGGTGGATCACCTGAGGCCGGGAGTTTGAGACCAGCCTGACCCACATGGAGAAACTCAGTCTCTACCAAAAATACAAAAGTAGCTGGGCGTGGTGGCGCATGCCTGTAATCCCAGCTACTGGGGAGGCTGAGGCAGGAGAATCGCTTGAACCTGGGAGGCGGAGGCTGTGGTGAGCCAAGATTGTACCATTGCACTCCAGCCTGGGCAACAAGAGCAAAACTCCATCTCAAAAATTAAAAAATAAAAAAATAAGATAAAAAAGAATACCAGTCATATTGAATTAGGGACCACACTGATGACTTCGTCTTGATTACCTCTCTCAAGGCCCTGTCTTATTCTGCTTGGGCTATGATAACAAAAAATCATAGTCTGGGTGGCTTAAACAGCAGACATCTATTTCTCACAGTTCTGAAGGTTGGGAAGTCCAAGGTCAGGGTGCTGGCATGGCTGAGTTCCAGGGAGGTTCCTCTCTCCTCTTTCCCTGTGTCCTCCCATGGCAGAGAAAGAGAGAGCTCTGATGCCTTCCTTTTCTAATAGGGGCACGCATCTCATCATGGAGCCTCCATTCTCATGACCAAATTTAGCCCTAAGGTTCTACCTCCTAATACCGTCATCTTGGGGGCTAGGGTTTCAACATATAAATTTGGGGGGACACAAACATTCGGTCTATAACAGAACCCCATCTTCCAATAAGGTCTCATTCTCTCAACATATCGATTTAAGGGAGATAACAGTTCAATCCGAAACAGCTAGCTAGCTGGGAGGTGAGAAATTTTGTTCCAACTTTCCCACAGTGACTCTGGAGAAAACTTTTCTGTGCAATTTGTGGGGTGGGCTGGCTTGGGGGTGGGAGTGTGGAAAGGGACCGAGGATCTGATGAAAGATACCAGAACCCGAACATTATGATGAACTTTATAGAAAAGCTTCCTGATTGCCAGCGGCGAAGGCCACTAGTCTGTTCATGGCAATGACCTTCTTTCCGGCCCAGGATATAACATTGGCTGGGACTGATGCCTTTTGTTTCCTTTATTAGTCGTTGGTCTGTCTGGTTTTCATCTCAGCATGATTGTAATGGGAATAGTGATTACAATTTCTTCAACAAAAATTTATTTGCATCTATAACATGCTGGGCATTGTGAAGATCTCAAGTTGTGACTTCATTGTGGTCCTTGAATGTCAAAAAGAGAATCACATTTTTATGTGTTACTGGAAGAGTAGCAAGAGATTCCTAAAAGTTTTTTTCACCCTAATTGTGATAGCTAACAAGCCTAGAAGAGCAGAAAAAAACAGAAAGAGTTACCACCAAATCCCATGACCTAAATTTGGTGTATCCTCTTATAATTTTTGTTCTATACATTTAGAAATGCATGTGTTACCCTTTTATATGGTTTGTTCATTTTAAAAAAATTTATTTTGAAATAATTTTAGATTCATATATAAGTGGCAAAAGGAGTACAGAAAATTCCTCCGTACTCTTCCCCAGGTTCCACAGCAATAACATTTTTAAATTTTTTTATTTTTAAAATTGTGATAAAATACAAATAACACAAAATTGACCATTTTAAAGATGTTGAAGTGCACAGCTCAGTGGTGTTAAGAACATTCAGGCCAAGTGCAGTGACTCACACCTGTAATCTCAGAACTTTGGGAGGCCAAGGCAGGTGGATCACCTGAGGTCAGGAGTTCGAGACTAACCTGGTCAACATGGCGAAACCCCGTCTCTACTGAAAATACAGAAATTAGCCAGGCATGGTGGCAGGTGCCTGCAATCCTAGCTACTTAGGAGGCTGAGGCAAGAGAATAGCTTGAACCTGGGAGGCAGAGGTTGTAGTGAGCCGAGATTGTGTTGCTGCACCCCAGTCTGGGAGATAGAATGAGACTCCATCTCAAATAAAATAAAATAAAATAAAATAAAATAAAATAAAAACAACACAACAAAAAAACCATTCACAGTGTTGTGCTGCCATCACCAGCATCCATCTCCAGACCTTTTTTCTATCTTCCAAAATGGAGACTGTGCCAATTACACAACTCCACATTCCCTCTCCCCACAGGCCTTGGCGCCTCCCGTTCTACTTTCTGTCTCTGTGAATTTGACAACTCTAGGGACTCAAGGGGCCCTGGCTTCCCTGCCATGAGTGAACTTGAAGGAGCAGGGAGGAGTTTCCAAGACACCCAGTTTCCCTCTCCCTAGAGCGAGTCCGGCAGGTCACTGGGTTTCCTGTGTTCTGGGTGACTTCTCAAGCCTAGTGACCTGGAACAGAGCTGCACAGTGGGAGGACAGAGGCTCCCTGATGTGTGTTTGGCAGTGCCAATCTCCTTATTAGCTTATTGGTGCCATAAGCCACTAGACCTGGAAATCTCACCATAGGAGGCTGGCTAACAGGGAACACTGATTTCTAGCGTGTGTTCTTGAGGTTCAAAACACAAAACAGCCATTTGGGGTTTGCTTAGAGAATGAGGTTTCAGCTAACCATGGCTGATTGCAGAGTTGCTCCAGTAGTGACTGTGTTTGACCTCGACCCCCAGCAGCTGCCCCTGCTGTGTGTTCAGTGAAACAATCCTTACAACCACACCTCCAAGTCCATCATCACAGATCCCTCCTGCCTTCAGTGGCTGCCGTAATAAAGTACCATTAGCAGGGTGGCCTAGAACAACGTATTTTATTCTCTCACAGTTCTGGTGGCCAGAAGTTCCAAATCAAGGTGTCCAAACCAAAGCTCTTTAATGTTGGGCAAGTTACTTAATGTCCTTGTACCTCACTTTGCTCATCTGTCCAATGGGAGGGTAAGAGCACCCCAGGACACTCCTGGTGCTCTGCCCAGACCTTCAGGGATCCCTTTTACCCATTTTGTGTGTGCATCCTCCAGCTTCTGTGTGCTTTCCTTCTACCTGCTCCTATCTGCGATCTTCTTCAGACACCTGCTAATAGAGCTGCTTCGCCTGCAAGGGACAGAGAGTTGAAAGTGCCCGGCACTGTGTGGTGCTCCCTGGAGCCAATGCACAGCATGCTGGTCTTCCCAGGGTGGAATACGGGCTTGCAGGGTTCCCACCTGAGGCTTTATAGGGAGATACAGGGCATGGGATCTTCTAGGCAGGGTGATAACTGCATCCCAGTTTGCCCAGGCCTTTCCCAGTTTTAGTGCTGAAGTCCCCATGAAGGTGGGTCATAGACACACTATCAAGTCACAGGAGCCTAGAAGGAGCCTTTCTGAGTGATCATCCTGCCCTTGGCATCAGGTTCATGCCTCTGTGCTCACATAGATGATGTGGGACCCTCGCCTTGGCTGCAACAGATGAGACCGGCACTGTTGTGGATAAGCTTAGGGGGTTTCCAGGGCCTCCCATGCTTTTCTGCTGCCTGACCTCTCCCTTTGGCATCTGATGACAGCAAGCCTGCACCAGGAGTGAGAATGATGGGGGCATCCTGGGCATTACCCCCCTTCATTGTGACTGGTGGGGATATTCCGGGAGGAATTCACTTTGGCACCGCTCAGGGAAGCTGTGAATGAAAGGCAGCTGCACGGACATCATAATCTTCATCCGGGAACAGGCAGGCCGCTCTGGCACGCGGCCCGCCCCGTCCATGTGGTGCCAACAGCTCCTGGGCAGACACAACCGGGAATTTTAAGGCAAGGCCTGTATTTGCAGTCCTCCCTGCTGGCCATAAACCGCGGCTTGTTAGTTTCAAAGGCTTGAGGCCAAATGTATCACTATAACAAGTTAGACCAGTTTATAAAAGAAGACCAAGGCAGGAGGTTTTGCCAGTCTTTCTGTTTCACATCGTCTTGCTCTTTGATTTAAATGTTTTGGTGAACTGCCCTGATGGTCACGATGCTGGTGGCCAATGAAATCCTACCAAACCTTCCTGCACTAATTCTGCCCCGAACATGGTTGGAGAATCCTTAATGATAACAATGCAGTAACCTTCCACTTTTCACCATTCAGAACTATTGCAAAACTTTCCAAGCAATTGGCCTGATTCCCTGGCGGTGGGGGCGGGGTGCTGGCCTTCCCTCATCCTGGAACCCTGATACTTTGTAGAACTGCCACTTTGGGAGGTAGGATGTCGACAGACCAAAGCACAAGAACAATGCCTTACGGCATTTCTGCAACACAAAAGCTTCATTTCTTAACCACGTCCTCTTTTTTTGTGGAATCAGAGGAAGTCGAGAAAAAAGGGGAACAGGAAATTCATTCCAGCATACGGAATAAAATCTGTCCTTCAACAAATGAATGCTGAAAGGGACATGTGAACATTTCATCTTGCATATTCCTCTTCTTAGACAATGCTAAGCTGTCATTTCAGAGGATACCCAGCCTCTTCGCTGTACCTCCAAATTCCAATTTTCTGTGAACAGGGACAGAGGAAGAGCTGCTAACAAGGAAGGTACCTAGGTTTTGACAGCTTATTAGTTCTATTATTCTGACTCAGGCTCAGGGCTGCACGGGCCAGTAGAGTGCGGGAGAGTCTGAGAAATACAGGGACTGGATAATTTTCTCCTATAAAATTCAATGCTGTTGTCAGTTTTGATTTCACCAAATGAAATCTCCAAATGACCAATGAGAGAAAGCACTGTCGTCTCCCAAAACTGCCCTGAGTTATGATTTCAATAGATTCCAGCTACCGTGCTTTTATTAAACTCCCAAATACCTGAAACTTTTGTTGGTATAATATTATTTCACTATCATTTAAAAAAAAAACCAAAATCAGAATCATTTACATCTTGAGGCACAGCCAGTGAGTTACAGGCTTAAAGTTACCTTATTTGGTAAGAGTGAAAACCATATCCCTCCATTGTTTTTCCCAAGGAATCATATTGTTTTTCATTCCTATTTCTGGAGTTACTTTGTGAGGTTGAACATCTTTTTTTTTTTTTTTTTTTTTGAGATGAAGTCTCACTCTTGTCCCCTAGGCTGGAGTGCAATGGCGCGATCTTGGCTCACTGCAACCTCCGCCTTCCAGTTTCAAGCAATTCTCCTGCCTCAGCCTCCCAAGTAGCTGGGATTACAGGCCTGTGCCACCACGCCTGGCTAATTTTTATATTTTTAGTAGAGATGGGGCTTCTCCATGTTGGTCAGGCTGGTCTCAGACTCCTGACCTCAGATGATCCACTGGCCTCAGTCTCTCAAAGTGTTGGGATTACAGGAGTGAGCCACTGTGCCTGGCAAGGTTGAACATCTTATGTTTTTTAGCCATTTGCAATTCTTCCAGAGCCTTCCACCCACATCTGTTTTCTTAACTCTCTCCTAGAATCATTTTAGAATTGTGGAGAATTATTAAGGGAAAGAGGAGAAGTGCATAGTAGGGGTTGAAGGAGAAGAGGTGAAGCTAGGTGGGGAGCACTGTTCTCAAGCCCTGCCCCTACTGCTCTCACTTTTCTTTCCCCAGGGCTAGATTCCCTCCACCCCACTCCTATTTTTCCTCGAAGGCCATGTCAAGTCTCTTAGGATAAGTCCATCTTCTCCTCTAATAACTTACTACTCTTGATCTTAGCCAAAACACTGAGAAGCGATTCCTACAATAATTTGTTTTGCTTTTAATCATTTCAGGTAAAGAGAGAGGACCTTCAGTCTCGGATCCTGACCTCCTCTTAGGCAAAACTTCCTCTGAAGACAAAGTATAGATGGTCCTAGTGTCCCTGTCTCATTTAAAAAGTAAAATACTGGTAGTGTAGCTTGGGATAAGCAAACTAAGTAATCAGATTCTGGCATTCTGAATCTTCCTTTTGCTTAGGAATTGCTAAGGCCAAAGGTTGTCTCTGGCTCAACATTTGCATGAACATTCAGTCTCCTTTTGGGTCTGTGAGGAAGCAGATGCTACTGAGGGAGCCTCAGGGAGCCCTGCCCACACCTTCCTCTTCTCCTCCTTAAAGGTCACAATAACTGGGTTCATCCCAGAATTGGATGTCAAGTTTGCTTTTAAAATTGATTGTAACACTCAATTTTTGCTATCATCCTGTAGGAAGTACCATGATTCGGTGGTAGCCTCCAAGTATATCACCCTGAAAACAATTCTGGTGGTCTCGAAACAGAAAGTACAGAGGCCCAATTAAGATGCTCAAATCTCGGCCAGGCACGGTGGCTCAAGCCTGTAATCCCAGCAGTTTGGGAGGCCGAGACGGGCGGGTCACGAGGTCAGGAGATCAAGACTATCCTGGCTAATGCGGTGAAACCCCGTCTCTACTAAAAAATACAAAAAACTAGCCGGGCGAGGTGGTGGGCACCTGTAGTCCCAGCTACTCGGGAAGCTAAGGCAGGAGAATGGCGTGAACCCGGGAGGCGGAGCTTGCAGTGAGCTGAGATCTGGCCACTGCACTCCAGCCTGGGCGACAGAGCGAGACTCTGTCTCAAAAAAAAAAAAAAAAAAAAAAAAAAAAAAAAAAAAAAAAAAAAGGATGCTCAAATCTCATGGCTTATTAAATCAACATGAAACTCACGACAAGAAGCAAGGGGATAGGGGATGGGTTAGGTAGTGTATTAGTCAGGGTTCTCTAGAGGGACAGAACTAATACGATAGAGATATATATGTAAAGGGGAGTTTATTAAGTAGTATTGACTCACACAATCACAAGGTCCCACAACAGACCAGCTGCAAGCTGAGGAGGAAGCCAGTCAGAGTCCCAAAGCTGAAGAACTTGGAGTCTGATGTTTGAGAGCAGGAAGCATCCAACACAGGAGAAAGATGGAGGCTGGGAGGCTAAGCCAGTATAGTCTTTTCACATTCTTCTGTCTGCTTTATATCCTGGCCATGCTGGCAGCTGATTAGATGGTGCCCACCCAGATTGAGGGTGGGTCTGCCTTTCCCAGCCCACTGACTCAAATGTTAATCTCCTTTGGCAACACACTTAGAGACACACACAGGATCAGTACTTTGCATCCTTCAGTCTGATCAAGTTGACACTTGGTATTAACCATCACAGGTAGCCACACTGAGTATAGTGTGAAAATGGGGTGGAAAGACCACCCACCTCAATCCAGAGTTACATGATGAGTTCACACATCCTATTTCTCTGCTGTCTGCATCACATCCCCCAAGGAATGTTGAGCAGTGGCTCAGCAGGCAGAGGTGCCTACAGTAAACACTTGCTTGTTTTATGGGAGAGATGCAGGAGCAGTTACTCCTGGTCACAGCAGCACAGTAGTTACCCCTTTATCTGAGGTTTTCCTTTTTGTAGTTCCATTTACCCATAGTCTGAAAGTATTGAACAGAAATGAAATATTGAATGGAAAATTCCAGAAATAAACAATATATGTTTTAAATCATGTACCATTCTGATTAGTGTGATGAAATCTTGCAATGTTCAGCTCCATCCCACCTGAGATGTGAATCCTTCCTTTGTCCAGCGTCTCCACGCTGTAGATGCTTAGGAGTCATCTCGATTATCAGATCCACTGACGTATTGCAGAGCTTGCCTTCAGATCACCTTTATTTGACTTCATAATGCCCCAAAGCATGAGTAGTGATGCTGGCAGTTCAGATATGCCAAAGAGAAGCCGTGAAATGTTTCCTATAAGTGAAAAAGTGAAAGTTCTTGACTTAATAAGAAAAAGATCATAGGCTGAGGTTGCTAAGATCTATGGTAAAGATGGATCTTCTATCTATGAAATTGTGAAGAAAGAAAAAGAAGTGTGTGCTAGTCTTGCTGTTTCACCTAAACTGCAAACGTTATGGCCACAGTGCATGACAACAGAGCTCAGTTAAAATGAAAAATATATTAAATTTGTGGGTGGAAGACATGAACACACACGTGTCTTGGCTGATGGTGATCAGGTTCAGTACTATCTGCGGTTTACACATCCACTGGAGACCAGGGAACGTATTTCTTGTGGATAAAGGGGTACTCCTGTAGTTTGCCAACTAGTTCACTGAACAGTTATGGATCTTATTTGTGTTCCTTGGGCACAGCATGTGAGTCTCGAATGGGACATACTGTTACCAATGGGTGGCCAGTAAAAGATAACAAAACCATCAGCTTAGAGTTGAGTTGCTTGACCCCATGCCTTATAACTTGATCTTTCCATCCTTTTCCATCCTTTTCTATCTAGAATTGCTCTTGCTACTCCATTCTTTTTAAAAACTCACACATCTCTTACATGTCACTAACTTATTATCTGTACTTGACATCTTTTATGGCTTCTGCTCGTCTTACAAGCTACTTGCTTACTCATTCTCTGCACTTCACCTTTTCAGTTTTATACAACCCATTTGTTTTCCTGTCTCCTATTGCAGAATTGAATATCTTCAATTAATACGACAAATTCATGTCGTAACTTCACTTTAGTGAAGGTGACAAATTTACAAAAAAAAAAAGGTGAATTAGAGTTGACTTATACTTAAGGTATCTAGACATCACCTGCACGGAAGGTTTTGACAGAGCGCACACATTGCAGTTCGCATCAGTCTCTGCCCACATCACCGGTGGGTGCCAAAGACCCAGGGCTTACCTAGATTAGGGTTTGGAGGTGGGATCTGATCTAAAAAATACAAATAGGCTGAGGAATTGAGTATGTCCAGATGAGTGAGGCTCAGTGAAGAGAACTGGATGAGACTTCCCTGAAGGGAGAGAGAAATCTCACCTTCTGTGTAGTAAAACTTTGAACCTTGCTCAAAGAGAGATCTGGCTTTTGCTATTGGCTCCTGGGAGATGATCTCTAAGCCCTTAAGATTTCATGTCATGGTGTGTCTTTGTTTGCCTGGAAGTTTTGAGCAACACCAAAAATGTGATACAGGGTGGGGATTAGGGCCATGTGGTATTTGTTGATTTCTGGAGGGGCTGGAGACTGAGATCAGCCACGTGGGTAACCAACCAAGTTTAAGTGATGGAGTCCCATTCAAGACTCTAGACATCAAGGCTCAGGAGACCCTCCGTGGTTGGCAACAGTCTGTGCATATTGTCACACACCCATGCTGGGAGAGTGACACTGTCAGCTCCATGGGAGAGGTTAATGGAAGCTCCACACTGGGAACTCTCTTGGGTTTCACCCTATGCTCCTCTTCCCCTGGCTGACTCTGTATCCTTTTCTTGGAATAAATCATAACCATGAGGATAACAGCTTTCAGTGAACTCTGTGAGATCTTCTAGTGAATTATGGAGCCTCAGGATAGGTACTGTCTTTGCTTGAACTTTGCAGTTGGTGTCAGAAGTGAGAGTCCTGTGGATGGATAGCTCACACACTGCATCTTTCCAAGCAAGAGACAGACAGGAAGGGGATGAAAAAGAATGAAGCTTAGTGTTTCCCTTATGACTAATTTTGGGACTTCTCCGTCTCCATCATCCTCTTCCCTTCCTCCTATTTGTCTTGCATGGGTCCCCACTGGGGCCAGATTTCCAGTTGTCAATGAAGAAGTGAAAATGTTTGGCAGAGCACTTACCGTCTTGGATTTCAGAGCATTTTGCACATGCATCCAGTTAAGGCTTTCCTACGTTAGAAGGTGCATTAGGAAACCAGGTTCATACTGACACCTTTTGCCTGCTCTCAGGCACAGAACAGGTCTGTGGTTTGGCCCCAGTGAAGAGTAGGCATCTCAAAGCCTCTAATGACGGGGTCATTGCTCCCAGGAGGGAGAGTTTCCCTGCCCTGCCTGAGCTGGGACCAGCTCATCTTCAGATATATCTCGTTCAGTGTTGCAAATCAGAGCCACCTGAGCTTTGTTTGGCTTCAGGTGTTTTTACTTAAACAACCGAACACAGAAATGAATTAAAGAGAAGCAAAGCCAACCCGTCAAGGGCAGTATCAAGTGCAACCATACAAAATTGCCATTTTTGTAGGTCAATTTTATACAGTCCAACTTCATACATACAAGTTCACCGACAGCTAAAGCAGTGGTTCTCAGTTTGACTACACATAAGATACATGGGGGAGCTTTCAAAACAAAACAAAACAAAAACCATGCCCAGGCCATACCCCAGACCAATTAAATTGGAATCTCTAGGGTTGGAACTCAAGCAACAAGACTTTTAACACTCCCCAGGAGGTTTCAAGAGGCAGTCAAGGCTGAGAATTTCTAAAACAAATTAAAATATGTGGGTTTTACTAAATCATCAGTCATCCCTCCTCATGGGCCACAGTCATTTAACAGACTCTTGCCAGGGGCTGACCACGAGCCAGGCACTGATGAGATCCTGGGACAGCAGGGAGCCCCGCTCCCTTAACTTGTAGCCACTCTGCTTCCTTTCCATCCATGCCTATCGCTCTGCACAGCTGTACCTGGGATTATGCCTCCAAGTGACAGTGCCCATCTTCAGGTGCCCTTAGGGCTGGGTGGTTTTCCCAGGTGGGCTCACATGCAGACCCCTCTTAGCTCTTTGCAACTACCTGGAGGAGAGCACTTTTTCTGGGGTCCCCACCTGGCAAAACAGTTTTCTCTGTCCTCTAGGGCCACATTTCTCGAGATATGGTCCAGGGACCATCTGCTTCTAAACAACACAGGGATGTTTGTTTCAATGCAGGTCCTGGGCCCACCCTAGACCAGTTCAGACTGTTTGCAGGTGGATCATGCGAGTCAACATTTTAAATAAGACCCTCTCCCTAAGGTGTCAGCTATGCACCCAGAGTTTGAGAACCAGCCAAGGGACTCAACCTGGCTGCCTGGCCACAGGGTCAGTGATCTCCCTTTTCTCACATCTCTCAGCCCAGGCTGGCCACCCCCATAACTGACCAGGGGCCACATGGAGCAGGCTGGTCTCCCTGGCAGCACTGGCCCCATCCCTTTGGATTTCCATGTCTCAGGTTTGCTTTGACTCTCACATTTTGTGAGATGTTGGAGCTCTGAAATACCTCAAACCTGCCCTCAGCCTAAGGGACAGGTCTGATTACATGCACAGTTGACCCTTGAATGACATGATTTGAATTGTGCAGGTCCACTTCTACATGCATTTCCTTCTGCCTCTACCACCCCCGAGACAGCAACACCAACCCCTCCTCTTCCTCCTCCTTCTCAGCCCACATAACCCGAAGACAATTACGATGAAGACCTTTATGATGTCCCACTTCCACTTAATCAATAGTAACTATATTTTCTCTTTCTCGTGATTGTATTAATAACATTTTCTTTTCAATAGTTCATGTATCGTAAGAATACAGGATATAATACATATAACACACAACTGTTATGTTCGTGTTAATCAACGGTTTGTGTTATTGGCAGGGCTTTCGGTCAACAGTAGGCTATTAGAAGTTAAGTTTTGGGGGAGTCAAAATCTATACTGGGGTTTTCCACTACATGAGGGTCAGCATTCCTAACCTCTGCATTATCCAAGGACCAACTATATCATCTGTCTATCCATTCATCAACCCGTCTGTTTCTCTCCTCCTCCACCTGCTCCTCCTCCTCTCTCTCTCTCCCCTCCCCTCTCTCTCATACACACCACACACACACACACCGCCCCCCACACCCCACACCCACTATGCACCAGGTACTGTACTAAGCACTTGAGACATAGAAGTGAACAACACAAACATCTCTGCCCTTAGGAGCCTCCACCCCAGCGAGGAGAGAAAGACAATGTTTTCTGGGGAAGTGGTAACTTCAAGGACACAGAATTGTTAGGAAGATACTCTCAAAGGAGTGAAATGTAATATTTTAATGGACTTTGCCATTCTCTCTTTAACATGTTTCCCCTTCCTCTACAACTAGAGAATAAGGGGCAGAAGATTCCTGCTTCACGTGGAAGAAGTCTGAGTTCTACCTCTGCCTGTTAAAAGGATACACACTGGGGCAGTTTCTGAAATGGGTGTGGCTTGTTGATTCTTGAGGCAAAACCAGAATGAATGAGAGGAGGTCTTTTTGGCTAGTTCAGTACCAGGAAATGAGCTAGAAAGGTGAAAATACCATGTTATTTTAATCACAGTGATGGTTCACATCAGGCTCCATAGACCCAGCTGGAATCCCGGAAGCTCATTTCCTCCATCCAGGTCTATTCCACTCAGGTCTATTCCACCCAGGTCCACTCCATCCAGATCCACTCCATCCAGGTCCACTCCATCCAGGTCCACTCCATCCAGGTCCACCCCATCCAGATCCACTCCATCCAGATCCACTCCATCCAGGTCCACTCCATCCAGATCCACTCCATCCAGATCCACTCCATCCAGGTCCACTCCATCCAGGTCCACACCATCCAGATCCACTCCATCCAGGTCCACTCCATCCAGATCCACTCCATCCAGGTCCACTCCATCCAGATCCACTCCATCCAGATCCACTCCATCCAGGTCCACTCCATCCAGGTCCACACCATCCAGATCCACTCCATCCAGGTCCACTCCATCCAGATCCACTCCATCCAGGTCCACTCCATCCAGGTCCACTCCATCCAGGTCCACTCCATCCAGGTCCGCTCCATCCAGGTCCGCTCCATCCAGATCCACTCCATCCAGGTCCACTCCATCCAGGTCCGCTCCATCCAGGTCCGCTCCATCCAGGTCTGCTCCATCCAGGTCCACTCTATCCAGGCCCATTCCATCCAGATCCACTCCATCCAGATCCACTCCATCCAGGTCCACTCCATCCAGGTCCACTCCATCCAGGTCCACTCCATCCAGGTCTGCTCCATCCAGGTCCACTCTATCCAGGCCCATTCCATCCAGATCCACTCCATCCAGGTCCACTCTATCCAGGTCCACTCCATCCAGATGCACCCCGATTCAGATCCACTCCGTTTAGGTCGAATCCATCCAAGTGTGCTCCATCCAGGTCCACTTCATCCAGGCCCACTCCATCCAGGTCCACTCCATCTGGGTCTACTCCATCCAGGTCTGCTCCATCCAGATCCACTGTATCCAGGTCCACTCCATCCAGGTGAACTCCATTCAGATCCCCTTCATCCAGATCCACTCCAGTTAGGTCCAATCCATCCAAGTGCGCTCCATCCAGGTGCACTCCATCCAGATTCACTCCATCCGGATTCACTCCATCCGGTCCACTCCATCTGAGTCCACTCCATCCAGGTCTGCTCCATCCAGATCCACTGCATCCAGGTCCACTCCATCCAGGTGAACTCCATTCAGATCCACTCCATCCAGATCCACTCCATCTGGGCCCACTCCATCCAGGTCCACTCCATCCAGATCCACTCTATCTGGGTCCACTCTATCCAGGTCCACTCCATCCAGGTCCACTCTATCTGGGCCCACTCTATCTAGGTCCACTCTATCTGGGTCCCGGCATGGGCATAGTCAAACTGAGGGATGTTTGCAACAAACAAACAAACAAACAAAAAACAACGTGCTGACAAAGATGTGGACTGGTTTAGAGAAACCACAAAAGACAGTGCAGAAGCCTGGGGGCCAGCAAGAGCAGAGTGCTGTTACCACCCTGATACTGTTTGGATGTTTGTTCCCTCCAAATCTCACCTGAAATGTGATCCCCAATGTTGGAGGTGGAGTCTACTGGGAGGTATTTGGGTCATGGGGGTGATCCCTCATGAGTAACTTGGCGCTGTCTTTACAGTGGTAAAGTGAGTTCTCACTCTATGAGTTCACAAGATATCTGGTTGTTTAAAACAGTGTGGCACCTCCTCTCCCTCTCTCTTGCTCCCTCTCTCGCCATGAGACAGACTGGCTCCCCTTCACCTTCCACCATGATTGCAGTCTTCCTGAGCCCCTTGCCAGAAGCAGATGGCAGCACTGTTTCCTCTACAGCCTGCAGAACCATGAGCCAAATAAACCTCTTTTCTTTATAAATGACCCAGCCTCAGGTATTTCTCTGTAGCAGGACAAATGGACTAGTATACACCCCTTTCTTGGAGGGGCAAAGACAGGAAGTGGTTACCCCCAATCAAAGAGGGCAGCAGAACAGCAAGGGGTATCTGAAAAGGGCTATGTCATCTGCTGGCTTGACACAGCCAACTTTAAGCAACTCAACAGAAAAGGAGCTGGGAAAATAAATATCTGGAGCTCTCTCCCTTATTCCTCCTCTGCTCCCTCTCACTGCGCTGGTGCCTACCACTGAAAGCCAGAGCAGAGGGAGGTTGTGATGCAGCTTAGGTGGGTCAGGTCCACCTTGCAGGGCTTAGTGCCGAAGGCAGGAGGATAGATGGAAATCACCGGCATGACCATTTATCATAGCATATCCAGAGGACCATATTCCCAGGGAAAGGGTTTTGAAAGCCCAGGCCTTCATGAGCCCAAACACCCTCCCCTCCATCAGCTATACAACTAAGCCCCTTGTAGCTACAGAGAATTTGCCTCTTCTTGTCCCTTCTGTGGGTGATCCAGAGTAATATCTGGAGAGAGAAAGCTGCTAAATTGCACGAGGTTCTTCCGAGTCACTCGTTCAGATTATCCCTTTCTTCCCATTCTGCTGTGTTGGCTGTAGTGCTAGCCACCTGTGGGGTGTGCACGCATACATGTGTACCTTTGGTCCATAGTGCTTGGATGATAGCCACAGAGTTTTCACTAACTGGCCCTTCTGGACATGATGGGCTCTAGCATGGGGTCAAAGCCGCTGCTGGTGCTGGTGGCCACTGGGCCCCAGGGAACGAAGAGGTTTCTCCCTCAGGTACTTTCCTCCTCGCAGGGGTAAACACTGCTCAGTGTCACGTGCAGCTGCAGCAGAATTGTTGGAAAGATACTCCTAATGATTGTTTCCCTGCTCCCCCCGACCCCCGCCCCCAGACGTACCAGGAAGGCCTCAGCCTGTCTGACACTACAGATGTTGGAGTTCCCCATTTTGTGTGTGGGAGGTTAGGGTGTGTGAAGGGAAGCTGGAGGTTGGATGAACAGAGAACCCAGAGAATGGAATAATTAGGGAGCATTTCCCAAGACCCAGAACAAAACTGTTTCCACTCTGATGACAGAGTCTAGGATAGCATTCTTAGAGGCCTCTTGCTGCTTTTTAAATCCCTGAAAAGGTAGCATGACGTCATTGGTGCCTCAGTTTGCAGGCATTTATTAGGTCCCCTGTGTCTCAGACAGGAGCAGCGTCTGTAGCATGGAAGCAGTGGGCCCCAGACCTGGGAGGAGACAGGGAGAGGTGAAGGCTGTTAAGATGGACCTCGGCTATTCCAGACTCTTACCCAAGCCCAGCATCTGTTTCTAAAATCCTAAATGGAAACTCACCAGACAGCCCAGGAGCCCCTGGGGCCTTCTCTAGAGGGAGTGAGTTTTCCTGTCCGCTCGGGCAGGGTAAGAACCCCTGCACCCTCTTCGTCCTTCATCTCATCTTCATCCCGGGAGGTCCCAGACTTAGTGAGGAAAATGGCAATCCAGAGACAATCTTTGTTGGCCAAAGTGCTCCTGGAACTAAAAGTGAGGATTCAACACGTGTGAGAAGACACAGCCCCACCATGCTCATGATATGTGCAAGTACCCTGCTTGTGAGCTAGACTTGCACTGGCCAACTGGTGGGAGAGGAGAGAGGCAACGCGCAGAAACCATGCTACCAGAAGGAATTCTGCTTGTATTGAGCAGGCCAGGGTTGCATTTTCCAGAAGGGCCAGGTAGAGACTCACTAATCACCCAAGACTGTGAAATCAGGCAGAAGAAACAGCAGAGGTTGCTTTTCTGGGGGTGAAAAGAAAACAAACTGCCGTACAAGGTGGGTGGGGTGAGAGCCTGGGAGGGGCAGGCGATCAGACCTGTCATCCTCAGGCCCCAGGGAGGACTCTGTCCACTGGTGGGGGCTGGGCCTCCATCCTGTTCAGCATGACCAGACTAGCCATCTTCTGATCTTCTTTAAGCAGCCTCCAAGTCACTGCCCAACCCTGTGGGAGGCCCTGCCACATAGCCTTTGCCAGAGACAGTCACCCCAATGTGTTCTTCGGGGCCCTCCCTGCCTCAAAGGCCACATGAGGTGTGTTCCTCACAGGCTGCACTTTGTTGGTTAGGAGGTCATTCTTCTGAGTAATGAAGGGAAAGATTTTAGCTCCCACTGTCCCTCTAAGTAGACATCCCCCTTACGTGACCCAGAAGTGTGGCTACCATGACGCACTGCACCTGTAAGCTACAGAACACGACCCTGAGGTTGGGAGGACCCAGCTATACCTACCTCTTTATTGAAGAATCACCTTGGAGCTTCTTGCCATGAGATGCTGCTGGTGTGTTGAGGAAGCATAGACTAACTACACAGGGTTTTCCCTACTGACAGAGAACAGTTCACGTACGTTTGTTAATCAGCTAAGATGACTCTGGGTCTAGTATCTTACAATTCTACCCTTAAAAAATTTCAAACATTTATTTCAGCCTTACCAAAAGGAATCTAGAGAATGCATTCCTATTTGGTTGTCTGGAGCAGGAATTTTCAACGTTGGCATACTGACATTCTGGATTTGATCATTCTTTGGAGTGGGCCTGTTCTGTGCCTTGTAAGATGTTGAGCTGTATCCCTGGCCTCTACCTACTAGACGCCAGTAGCACCCACTACACCCAACCACTCATGACAACCAAAAATGTCTTCAGATATTGTCAAATGTCCCCAGGGGTGGTGGAGGTGGGGAACCACACATGTTGAGAACCATTGCTATTAGAGCAATTTTGTTCAAACAACAAATATGCATCAAATACCCGTGTGATAATTCAATATTTAAACATCTTACCTGAACCAGGAACTGGAGAGGTAAAAGTGTGACTAAGACATTATCCCTGTTCTTTGTGAGCTTGCAATATGGGACTGGGAATGTCCCACAAGTGACAAGATAGAAGACAGAAAGTAGGTGCCTAAAAGGGGTCCTTACTGAGCCTCACTCTTGATTGGGAATGAAGTATCATTCCCAGAAAGTCCCCAGCAGACTCATCCTATTTCTCATTGGCCAGCAAGGTGCCACATGCTCACTTCCAGACCAATCACTAACCAAACGGAAAGTGATTGCAAGATAGACTTGGCCAATCATGACTCATTCTGTAGGGCGCAGTGTTTTCATATGCTCACCCACTTACCTGCAAAGTCCATTTTTTAGTTTTTATTTTTGCAGGAAATTAAATGGAATTACTGCTGATGATTCAGCTAATGGTGTCTGCCACACCATGTCCCAAGCTTAGGTCTTCCTGACCCTCTTTCATCCATTGCGTACCACCCATAAAAGATACTCTGCTCTTTGCAGTCACAGAAATTGCCTTTTTTGGAGGTGGGGAGTTGCTTTCTATGAGAAAGCCAAGTTAAGGCTGCTTTTGATAATGTCGTAGTAAAATACATTGTGTCAAGAACAGACTGAAAAAGGGATGAGTGGGCTCTGCCTCAGCATGTGAGCAGTTCATTATGCTTGCCGAGTCAATTCATGCTTTGACCAAAAGCGTTTGCCAAAGCCCAGAGGCCAACATCAGCATTATTAATAAACTGGCTGTTATTAATAACAGCCAGGCTACACAAAGAAACCACTGGTTATGCTGCAAGTGCTTGGATCAAGCACTGTGGACGCTTGCATTGATATAGAGCTGTTGAGTGACGGTCCCTTGTCTGGTCGGTTGTGTGTTAGGTTGTTCTGCCCGTGGTTGGTGTGTGCGCAGGCTGATATAATGGTAGCCACCATTTATTGTGTCTATACTATTTGTCCCCTTATGTACATTACTTCATTTAACACTCACAACAGTCCCGGGAAGCAGGTATTGCCTTCACTGACAGACACACGAGGAAGTTGACTCAGACAGAGAAAGTAGGTTCCTAATGTCACCAAGCTAGTACTGGGCAAAGCCAACAGCCAGGTTACCCCATGCCTGTCTGTGCAGTGTGGCAATCCCCCCACCAGGTTACTTAAGGGTGTATGTCCACTGCCTGAACCCTGAAGGCCAGGTGATGAGCCAAAGCCATCATGCCCAGTCAAAGAGCAGACGTCCCTGATAACCCAAACATCCTGTAGTGTATCTGAGAATCCATCAAGGAAAACAGTCCCATTATACACACAGTGGGCAAAAATCCAGAAAATTAGCTTAAGGATGGGAGGCAGTGCAGATCTCTAAAGCTATTCTGCTGCCATCCAGGAGAGCCTCACATGTAAGCTGGACGTGTCTGAGTCATTCTGTGGTCTCTTGGCTCCCTCCTAGTTTGGGGAAGGTTTTTCTATATGATTCTGGGTTTTTCTTATTACAATCTGCACATCAGATGCTGAATGGGCTTGGGAAGATAAAGGAGGGGCTCTGTTAGGTTAAGGAATAGAGAAAAGAAAGTGAACACAGATGTAAGATGCTGAAGGCTGTTACATCCACCTTGGAGGATGGGGGACCAGCATTCTCTCTCGTCCTCTCCAGGGTCCACATGACACACAAGAATTGCTGGACCCCTTTGGGCCACCCATGCCTGCCCTTTTGCAGATGTCCCCTTAACATCATCTGATGATGCCTTTCTTTTCCACCCTCCCTCCCCAAACAATTGACCTGCCCATCTTGCACCTTCACAATGGAACATCCATCAGCATGGGTCCTTACTTCACAGGCTGGTTCTATTTGCAGTGTTCTCCACCACACCTTCACCTGAGCATGATCTCACCTTCCTTCAGAGGTCAGCTCAAGTGCCACCACCTCCATGAAGTCCACCTGGGTCATCTGTATGCTTCTAGTAATTTCGAGGGGTGCCCTTTTTTTTTGCTTAATTTGTCTTGCATTGGAGCTTGCTGTGGGGCATCTGACTCTCAACCCAGTTATGCGTCCTTCAAGGGCAGGGACTTCAGCATCCCTCCCTAGTACCTAACAGGGTATCTTGCAAGCTACATAAGTTTATTTAATTGGATTAAAGTGGATAATTCAAAATTGATTGCTTGACGTGATCGAGCTTCAGCAATAGCCTTCATAAAGAAGCTAAATGGGTCCCGCTCACATTTTGAGAGTCTGCACTTTACTCTGGGCTTTTGACTGGATCTGTCCTGCAAATTTAGTCTCAGCTCAGAGAGGCTGAATGCATACTGAAATAACTCAGCAAAATGTCCCTGACCCTCTGACATGGGATGCTTCATCACTGAAGTATTCCTGGTCAAATCACGCTCTTATCCATGACCATTTCTCGTGTGCCTTCCTATTCTCCCCCTACACATACACCCCAAAGACACAGGAGAGTTTAAATCTTATTTTATAAAGAAAGCTTCAGAAAAGATTCTCTGTAGCAGACGATATGAGTGGCTTGAGAACAATTCCTGTCTAGCTGGAATGGGAGTGATTGAAGTGCTTTTGCGCATGCAGTAGATTTATGTGACATAAAACGTCTTCTGAGAATCCAGCGATACCTAGTGGGCCGCAGGGGCTAGAGTTGGCGTCTATGGCAATGCATCTCAGAGCTTTAGGATGGACTATAATTTGGAATATAAGGAAGTGCATGAATATGAGGACAATTTCCTTCTCTTCACATTTGCCTGGACGCCAATGCAATTCTGAGATCCATTCATATTTCACGTCTTTGCTTACTGGGAGCCTGGCCTGAGTTAGGAGCTGGGGTTTCCAAAGTGATGTAGCATCACAGCCCTAAGTTTCTCCTGGTCTAGGGGTGGTGGGTAGCAGAGCGCACAATAACAGCACCAAGGGCAGCTTGGAAGGGGCTTAGCACCCGTCTTCACCCTTCCCCCAGCTTTCTTTGATATGAACCACCAATATTTTCTCCATCATAGTGAATCAATGGCTTCAAGGCCTGCTTCCAATGAGATGTTGCCCCCAAGACTTTCCTTTATACAAATTCTGGGCCTGTCACTGGGCAACAGGAGTGGGAAAGTGACCAGACCTCCCAGGTGTCTGGTTGGAGTTTGTAGGCCCACAGGGCAAGGACTCTGGAGTATGGGAGATGCATCCGGTTGGGTTTAGAGGAAAGGCTTTGCTCTCCTAGTGACTAGGGCAGCTGGAAGACAGAGTGTCGGGGGTAGATTGGAGAGGGTGGTCATAGCCTTCCTTGAAAAGAAACAGGAAACTTACCAAATTGATGGAGAGAACAAACCACATGACAGAGCACAGACTGCATCTGGGGCTCGTGGTTAGGACATCCTGGAGCAGAGAGGAGCAGAGGCAAAAGGAAAAATCCCCCAGCCCGTGCAGGTGAACAAGTTCACGACCAATGTCCTTAAGCTGAACCATGCTCATTTTAATGCTAAAACACACACCCCTGGGTAGAGATTTAAGATGCTAATGAGACCTGGGATGTATGTGCTAGCGTGCACAGCAATAGTGCATGGGCATCCAGGAGACCTCCCACAGCATGCTTAACAACAATGCCCATTCCCACCCCTTCATGAATAATCGTGTAAGACTCCCGTAAAGGGAGCTTCCCTGGTGTCAGTGGACGCTGTCTCATTATCTCGAGCAGCCCACTCTGACCCAGCTATCAGAGTGTGCTTTTCACTTTGCAATAAACTACTTACTTTCACTTTCGACTCGCTCTCAAAATCTCTTAAGCAGCGAAGTCAAGAACCTGAACTGGCCCAATGACAACATCAGGAGAAAGGGTTGATTTCGCGGGGAGGCTGGGAACCGAGATGTAGCAGTCCAAGCCTGAGCATGAGGGGCTGTGTGCCAGGGAAAGTGAATAGCAGGGCTCGCGCGAGTGGGCATCCTTTTGTGCCAGTTTTCAAAGGTAAAGGGATGAATGCAACAAGAAAAGCTAACTGTCTTAAATATATATGCATCCAATACAGGAACACCCAGATTCATAAAACAAATTCTTAGAGACCTACAAAGAGACTTAGACTCCCACACAATAATAGTGGGAGATTTTAACACCCCACTGTCAATATTAGACAGATCAATGAGACAGAAAATTAACAAGGATATTCTGGACTTGAACTTAGCTCAGGACCAAGCTGACCTAACAGACATCTACAGAATTCTCCACCCCAAATCAATAGAATATACATTCTTCTCAGCACCACATAGCACGTATTCTAAAATCAACCACATAATTGGAAGTAAAACACTTCTCAGCAAATGCAAAAGAACGGAAATCATAACAGTCTCTCAGACCACAATGCAATCAAATTATAACTCAGGATTAAGAAATGCACTCAAAATTGCACAACTGCATGGAAATTAAACAACCTGCTCCTGAATGGCTACTGGGTAAATAATGAAATTAGGGAAAAAATAAAGAAGTTCTTTGAAACCAACGAGAACAAAGAGACGACATATTAGAATCTCTGGAACACAGTGTTAAGAGGGAAATTCATAGCGCTAAATGCCCACATAAGAAAGTGGAAAAGATCCAGAATTGACACCCTAACATCACAATTAAAAGAACTAGAGAAGCAAGAGCGAACAAATTCAAAAGCTAGCAGAATACAAGAAATAACTAAGATCAGAGAAGAACTGAAGGAGGTAGAGACACAAAAAACGCTTAAAAATAATCAACGAATCCAGGAGCTGTTTTCTGAAAAGATTAGCAAAATAGATGGACTACTAGCTAGACTAATAAAGAAGAAAAGAGAAAAGAATCAAATAGACACAATAAAAAATGATAAAGGGGATATCACCACTGATCCCATAGAAATACAAACTAACATCAGAGAATACTATAAACAGCTCTACACAAATAAACTAGAAAATCTAGAAGAAATGGATAAATTCCTGACAGGTACACCTTCCCAAGACTAAACCAGGAAGAAGTCAAATCCCAGATGAAACTGAGGGAGTCATTAATAGCCTACCAACCGAAAAAAGCCCAGGACCCGACAGATTCACAGCCAAATTCTGCCAGAGGTACAAAGAGGAGCTGGTACCATTCCTTCTGGAACTATTCCAAACAACTAGAAAAAGAGGGACTCCTCCCTAACTCATTTTATGAGGCCAGCATCATCCTGATATCAAAACCTGGCAGAGATACAACAAACAAAGAAAATTTTAGGCCAATATCCCTGATGAACATCGATGCCACAATCATCAATAAAATGCTGGCAAACTGAATCCAGCAGCACATCAAAAAGCTTATCCACCACGATCAAGTCGGCTGTACCCCTGGGTTCCAAGGCTGGTTCAACGTATGCAAATCAATAAACATAATCCACCACATAAACAGAACCAATGACAGAAACCACATGATTATCTCGAGAGATGCAGAAAAGCCTTCTATAAAATTCAACATCCCTTCATGTCAAATATTCTCAATAAGAAGTATTGATGCAACATATATCAGTAAGAGCTATTTATGACAAACCCATAGCCAGTATCATACTGAATGGGCATCTGTGCTTCTTTTATTGATGTTTTGCTCCTCCACTCAACCCAACTGAAACATGGACTCTATGGGAGCAGAGCCCTCTCTGCTGTGTACATTACATTGCTGTATTCTCAGCTCCCAGAGCAGAGCTGGCTGCTAGGAGTGCTGGGTGAGTGTTTATTTACTGAATGAGAGAAAGAATGAAGGAGCAACGAATGGTTTAATTCGTCCTCTGCGATCTCCCAAACAACAACGAGCCACAGCTGAGACACTGGGACAGGCAGGAAAAGCGTTGGGAAGTCTGGGATCCCAGGAACATGGGCTTCGAGGGAAAAAAGGCTGATCGCTTTGGTGACAGTGGCCACGAGACCTGCAAGAGGACCAGAGCAGGCAGCAGGGGGTGGGTGGGGCGACTGTTTGAGGGCTGCCCGGGGAAACTCTTTCACACCGGCTTACACTAGGCTGGCAGCCTCCCCAGCCCTTGGCGCCCGGCTAGGCAGAGCTGGTACTGAAGCCCATTCCAGCCAGCAGATGGTATTCCCTAGCCCACCTGCAAGCCGGCCTCTCGGTGGCTTCCAGAAAATTAGAGTGGTCTCGCTGAGGGGGTCTCCCCTGACTTACACGCTGTGGATTGGCCTGGCTTCTATGTCTTGCCAGGGCAGAGGGAGAGGTTTGACTTGAAGGCCTTTGTTCAAGACAATCAATGACCTCTTTAGGTAGGGCTGTGTCTCCAGCCGGGAAGCGAGGTGTGTGTGTGAGAGTGAAATGCGTGTGAGCATGAGAGTGTGCACATATGTGACAGTGGATGTGTTTGAGCATGTATGCACATGTGTGTGTGAGCATGACAGTGCACATGTGTTTGTGTGTCCATGAATGTGTGTATAAGTATACATGCGTGTCTACATATGTATGAAAATGTGCAAGAGTATAAGTGTGGATAAGTTCTGAGCATGTTGAGTGAACTCACACGTGTGTATGAGTGTACTTGTGTAAGCATATACAGGCGTGAGCATGCACATAAGTGTGTGAGCATACACGTGTGGGTACACATGAGTGTACATGTGTGTATGAGTGTACGTGTGTGAGCATATACTTGTATGAGCATGCACATAAGTGTGTGAGTATACACGTGTGTGTACACATGAGCGTACATGTGTGTGAGCATACATAAGTATACACAAATGTGCTGACTGTACACATGTGTGTACATGAGTGTGTGAGCATGGACACATGTGAGTGTAAGCATACAAATATGAGTGTGTGACTACATGTGAGCATGTTTAGTGTACATGCATGTGAGGGTAAACATGTGAGTGCATGAGCATACACATATGTGTGTACACATGTGAGTGTGTGTACACATGTGAGTGTTAGCACACAAATGTGACTGTACATGTGTATAGGTGTACACGTGTGTGATGTACACATGTGAGTGTGAGCATACATATGTGAGAGTAAATGAGTGTGTGAGCATACACGTGAATGTGTTAGTGTATGCATGTGTGTACACGTGTGTGAACGTGCACATATGTGAGTGTACAGGTGTGTGAGAGCACACAGAAGTGTGAGTGTATGTGTGTGAACATACACGAGTGTGTGTACATCAGTGTGAACATGTGAATGTACACATGTGAGTGTGTACATGTGCACATATAAGAGTGTGTGTATGTGTGTGAGTGTATGCATGTGTGTCAGTGCACATATGTGTAACTGTATGTGTGTGAATGTACACATGTGAGTGTGTAAGCATGTACACATAAGTGTGTGCACGTGGAGCAGTGCAGTGGAGCAGGCAGGGGCCTGGATCCCCTCCCCTTGACAGACTTGTCTTGATTTCATTCCTTGCAGGACTCTCCGGAGGGTGGAGGCCCTTGTCACTGGGCACCTTGAAAGGACATCCTGCCATTGTTCACAGGACTCAACTACAGACGGCCCTTCCAGATCTTGAAAGAAGTACCCCCTGGCCTGGCCCAGGAGCCTGCCAGGCCCCGCACAGGATGATGGGTGGACACGGACAGCCCAAGGCTTCCCTTCCACGCGGTGGGGAGCCGAGGAATGAGAAAGCCGGAACTCCGCTGTGCAGGGGAGCTGACAGATGCACCCTGGGTGGACGCCGGCCAACTTAATGGGGTCACTCCAAGGCCAGAGACTCTCCCCATCTTTCATGGTGTGACCTGGACCCCCACACACGTGGTGTCAATCAAAACATTGCTCTAGCCCAGGGTGTCACTCCCTTCCTGGCCCCTGAGCTTTGTGTGCTTGGGCCGCATGCCCCGCCCCCGCTCCCTGACGTGTGAGACATGAAGACATGAACTTGCTTGATACCTGCTCCCCATGACGCGCAGCTGGAGCACGCAGCCTCCCCACGTGTCCAGAGACTGCGGACAGCCATCCCCACAGCCACATTGACCCTTGCCCTGATGCAGGCGGCACCATCAACCTTCTCTCCACGGCCACCAGTCTCCCCGAGGAAGGACATTTGAGAAGCATGTGTGCACACACATGTTTAGTTTGGACGAAACCTGCTGCTGAAGCCCAAAGCACCACATAATTCAAGGCGTTTATTTGTGGGGCCCAAAGATAGACAGAACGGCTGTGGAGTGCCTTGGCTCAGGTTTCCAGTAAAAAAAAAAAAAAAAAAAAAAAGGCTGGGAACTTGTTCACATAAAGGGGAATATTTATAGATGCTGAGGGAACCTCTTATTTTTCTGATTTAGAATTTCCTGACATGATTTGGTGTATGTGGGAAAATTCCCACTTTAAAACCACAAAAATCTGGTAGTCATAAAGCCATGTGCAGAAGATCGGAGCTCTACACCCAGGCATCTCATGCTTAAACTACAGAAAATTAAAGACACAGAGAAAATCCTGAAGCAAGCCAGATGGGGAGGGAAGCACCTTACCTATAGAGGAACAAAGATAAAAATTACATCAGATGTCTTTTTCAGAAACCATATAAGCAAGAAGAGAGTTATTTAAAGAGTTGAAAGAAGACAGAAAAAAAAAAATCACCAACTTAGGCATCTGTACCCAGTAAAATTATCCTTCAAAAGTGAAGGAGGAAGAAAGACTTTCCCAGACAAAGACTGAGGAAATTTGTTTCAAGTAGACTTGCCTTGCAAGAATTGTACCTCTTGAGAATGAAAATGATACACGTCAGAAATTCAGCACTGCATACATAAAGAACAACTTCAGAAGGAGATACCTGGTGGTTTGAGTGAAAACACTTCTTTCCGGAGACACCGTTTCCGAAGACACTGGTCTTCAGTGAAGTCCAGAAGTTCTTGAGCAAGAAACTGTAGCATGGAAGCAAATAATTTGAGATAAGGAACAAATGCTGAAACCCTTGAACACACAAATGAAAGCTACTGTGAATGATAAAATGAGCCTGTTGGAATCTTTGGCTGAACCACGCTGAAGACCACCCATCTGGGAGTCGGAAGTTAATCTGAAGAGTTACGTTGATGATTTGATTTAAATGTGTCCTTTGAAAGGCCTGAAGGAAAAGAACAGGAACTATACATAAAATAGTGCGAGAAAAATAAAAATGAATGAAGAGCTTGCAGGACAAATAAAAAGGTCCCAGACTGAAGCATTTGGGCAGTGTGAAAATTCACAGCTTGAAAATGAGATATAGAAGCTTTAGCTGAAGCTTCAAATACTGCCTAAATTACATCCAGAACATGTAATGCAATGGCAGAGAAAATGACTGAGGAGGAAATACGCTGCTTGGAAATGAAGAAGAAACTTCCCAGCGTGTGTAGAAATGTGAATTACACACATCAGATTCACAACCTCTACAAGAAGATGGCCCAAGACATGGACAAAGAATGAGAAAGAACCACTTTCTTCTATCAAAAGGAGATTCCCTTCTATGAGGAAACAGTACAGGAAAATTGGATGGCAGTTCTGTTGACTGACAGAAAACTCAACTTGCTAAGAAAAAAAAAAAAAAGATCGCAGCAGGAAAGTCCTGGCTAATGTCAAGTTCAAGTCTCACCTTTCCCAAGTGGCCTTTTTGTTCCTGCTATTCCAAGCACAACCCACAGAGGCCCAGAACTACTAGGGGGTCCTCTGAACCATCAGGTTCTCCAGGAAGGAGGACGACGGTGCTATGAGGCTCAGGGATCTGGGTCACCTGCAGATTCCACTCAGCTCTCACAGCAGGGGTCCCTGAACACTCACAACCACAGCAGGACATCCGCCTGTGCTGTCTCTTTAAAGTGATTTTGATGTATCTCTTTTTAGTTCAGCTGCTCTTCTTCAATGGATGCTACCATTGCTCTTATTCAAGTAGACATAGCATTATAATTTTAAGACAGGCTTTTTTGCTGTTGTTTTTTCTTTTTTTTGACAGAGTTTCGCTCCTGTTGCTCAGGCTGCAGTGCAGTGGCATGATCTTGGCTCACGGCAACCTCTGCCTCCCGGGTTCAAGTGATTCTCCTGCCTCAGCCTCCCGAGTAGCGGGGATTACAGGCATGAGCCACCATGCCCGGCTAATTTTTTGTATTTTTAGTAGAGACAGGGTTTCTCCATGTTGGTCAAGCTGGTCTTGAACTCCTAACCTCATGTGATCCACCCACCTCTGCCTCCCAAAGTGCTGGGATTACAGGCGTGAGCCACTACGCCCGGCCTTTAAGATAGTATTTTTCAAATAAGGATTTATTTTATATAACACTTATGAATACATTATTTTTCATGTTGTTGAACTCTCTACAATTAGGCCATAGAAATTTTGTTTTGTTTTTGAGACAGTCTCTCTCTGTTGCCTAGGTTGGAGGGCAGGGGCACAATCTCGGCTCACTGCAGCCTCCACTTTCTGGGTTCCAGAGATTCTCGAGCCCCAGCCTCCTAAATAACTGGGACTACAGGTGTGCACCACTATGCCCAGATTATTTTTGTATTTTTAGTAGAGATGGGGATTTGCCATGTTGCCCAGGCTGGTATCAAACTCCTGATCTCAAGCAATTCACCCATGTTGGCCTCCCAAAGTACTGGGATTACAGGCATGAGCCACCATGCCCAGCAAAATATTGTATTTTAATTTAAATGGAAGATCCACTATTACTTAAACTACCAGGGAATAAAGATGTTTAGAACAACAAAGACCATTTCCGTATGTTGGCAACTGCTATTAGACATTTGTTCAAGTAATTTCATATTTACCAGAATACATTTTGATGGGTTTTAAAAAGTTGAGGGGAAAAACCCCTTAACAACAATTCCCCACTCAAACATCATAATGTTGTTATTAGATTAGCCCTCAATTCATAGATTGATTTAGGGGAGTCGATATTTTGCAACCACTGTTTTGCTTATTTTGTAATTTTTAAAGACTTTGTTGTTTTGTTTAAGATACTGTTTGCTGTTTAAACATTTCTGAATTTTATACAGTCAAAAGTTTTCCCTTGCATGCAGGGCTTAAAACCTAGATGACGGGTTGATGGGTGCAGCAAACCACCATGGCACATGTATACCTGTGTAACAAACCTGCACGTTCTGCACATGTACTCCAGAACTTAAAGTAAAATTTTAAAAAAAGTTTTCCCTTAATGTCATGTGCACCTGTACACACACACACACACACACACACACACAGACACACACACCCCACAATGCAGATATCAGATATTTTCAATTGTTAGGTCAGTACTTGAGGAAAATGTAAAAATAAAAAGAGCCACTATTTTAAAAACGTTTTTAAAGTAAATAAATAAGTGAAGAAAGAAAAAATTGAGCGCATACCAAATTTGTATATACAGAAAAGAGATCCAAATCATAAACACACAAAAGGAGGGTTGCTAATGTATCAAACAGGATTCGAACAAGAAGCAGTTCATCCCAAACTGTGCAGATGAAGAGATGTTGATGAAAGCGGTTTCCTGAGCCACGGGTGGGGATAAGGAACTGACAGGGGATGGTGAGGCTCTCAGACGCCAGCCAGCCATAGGGCGATGACTGCCCTCCCCCACCTAGGCCCCAAGGAAGGAGGGAAGAAGTAGTGTCGTCTCAGCCCAGCGAGCAGCTTTTAAGGGATGGGTAAAACTGGTCCCTACCCTCTCTGCTCTTGTCTTCCCGTTGACTGCTGGTGCACAGGCAGCCACCAGCCACAGGGCCGGAGCAGTGCAGGCCAGAGGAATTGGCCTCCTAGGCACAGAGCAGGCCCACAAAGGCTGCAAAGCAAATTTAGAGAATGACCAGTTCACTTGACTCTATTCGATTGAAAGAGCACATGTTATTGCATTCATTCATTCCCACGTGTATATCTAATAAATACCTATTGCACTTCTGCCATGGTTCCAGGTGCTTGGGATGCAGCAAAGGAAAATCAACCTGATGAAGCCTATGGACCACCAGAGCTTACATTCCAGTGAGGGGCAAGATCAGGTAACAAAAAGGAAGCAGAAGGTGGTGATGGTGGAAAAGGAGGAGGAAGAGGAGGAGGTGACAAGACCGCAAGACTGGCTTTGGCGCTGTAGCAGGGCTGGCTCTCTCCTACCTCTGCAGGGACCTTTGGCTGTGGTCTCCGCAGGGCTGGGCCCACGACAGAACTTTGCTGGGAAGCAGCTTCAAAGCCCAGCATGTAGCCAGGTGGCTCTGATAACAAGGCTTCTTTCCCCAACAGAGGCTTCTCTTTTTCCTGCCATCACTGGAGTCCCAGCCTGATGCAGAGAGGCTGAGTTCATGCTGTGTTCATGCTGGCTGGCAGCAAAGGTCAGAATGGAAGCATCATGCCTTCTTCACCATAGGAAGTCTTCTGTCTTTCTTGCTGTATGTGATCACTCCCCTGTCTTGCCAGTGCCTCACTGTGCTGAACTACTCAGCCTCCTTATTGCCTGATTCAGCATAGCACAAGGGTTTCGAGTGTGAATTCTGGTACTACACATACTAGCTGTGTGCCCTTGACCAAGTTTCTTACCCTCTCTGTGCCTCAGTTTCTTATCTGTAAAATAGGAATGCTAATATGTGGTACATGTTGTATACATTTGTTGTGGGGTCATGTGATCACACAGGTAAAGTGCTTACAACAGTGCCTGGCTCACAGCAGAATCTAGGTACGTTTGCTAACAGCAGTTTTCCTCTTGACCACATGGAGCTCTGGGGTAAAGAGACATGTCTAGAGCCAGGCATGGTGGCTCAGGCCTGTAATCCCAGCACTTTGGGAGGCTGAGGCAGGAGAATCACTTGAGGTCAAGAGTTCAAGACCAGCCTGGCCAACATGGTGAAACCGCATCTCTACTAAAAATATAACATTCATCCAGGCATGGTGGTACATGGCTATAATCCCAGCTACTCAAGAGGCTGAGGCAGGCGAATTGCTTGAACCTGGGAGGCAGAGGTTGCAGTGATCTGAAATTGTGCCACAGCAGTCCAGCCTGGGCAACAGTGTAAGACCCCATCTCAAAAAAAAAAAAAAAGTAAGCCATACCTAGAAATCAAAGAGGTGAGGCAGATGCACGGCGATCCAGCCCAGCTGATGGGCATGCAGGAGGCACAGCCAGGCTGGCACAGGCTGGCCAAGCAGAGTGTAATGACAGGCAGAAGGTAGATGGGACACTCAGGGGGCTCAGCATGTCTCCAGGAGGTAATGACAGCTACTGGGAAACTGGTGTGGACTGGAGACTGGGATCCAGGTTCCCAGGCTACCATTATTCTCTGAACCACTGGACCCCCTTGACTAGCCCTTCCTCTGGTGCTCAAGAGTGGGGAAGGGCTGAGCTGCAGGTTCAAAGCTCCTCCTCTGGGGCTGAGCTGAGCTGGGTGTCATGCCGGTCACCTGTAGAGGCAGGCACCACCAGCTCAGGTGGGATTGTCAATAAAGCCAATTCTCTAATGACCTTTGCAGATGGGCCCAGGAGGAGTGAGACTAAAACATCCCAGATTGGGCAGTCACTTGGCCATACCAGGAAACCGGCTGATCCTATCTTCTAGGCTCTTGGATATTCCTTTTCCATTGTCCTCACGTGCCTGGAGCTACCATGCCGCCTGTCAGCTGGCCAGAGGCCTCTGGTTGATCATCCATCTGAGCCTGAAATCTCCCTCCTGGGCTTATTTAAAAATAGTACTTTCCCCTGCTCCTTCCACTCACAAGGCCCTATTCCTGGATTCTTATCAGCTGGGCCTTGGATAAAGATAAACTGATGGATTCGTACTTTACTGAGTGGCTGACAGCCCTCAGGAACATGTGCTGGGAGGGTGGCACACCCCAGCTCCACTGGGACAGAAGCGGCTGTGCTTGGGATCTTTCCAGATCTCGCCTTATGTATCCTTCATTTTGTTTATATATTTTAAAATATCCTTTGTAATACACTGGTAAAGGTAAGTGTTTCCCTGAGTTCTGTAAGCAGTTCTAGCAAATTAATCAAACCCAAGGAGGGGTCATGGAACTCCAATTTATAGCCGGTAGATCAAAAAGCACAGGCAAAATAACCTGGGGCTTGTGATTGCCCCGGAAGCAGAGGGCAGCCTTGTGGGACTGAACCCTCACCCCGTGGGATCTGATGCTAGCTCCAGGTAGATGGCATCGGAACTGAACTGGAGGACACCCAGCTGGTGTCTGCTGCAGAATGGATTGCTTCCTTGGTGTATGGGGAAAAACCCACACACATTTGATTAAAGAAGTCTTCTGTGTTGGTTGTTGTGGTGTGAGAGAAGAGGAAAACCAGACTGAGTTTTCCCCCTCAATGTCTAACCTCAGTTCCCCCTCAGTTAGGCATAGTGACCCAACACACATTTCTATAAACAAGTAGATACAGAGGCACAGTGACCCAATGCACACATTTCAATAAATAGGTAGATGTTGGGAATAGTGAAGCAACATACACATTTCTTATGTACCTTATACACATATTTATCATGTCCCAGCCTGCCTGGGCTGCTACAACAAAATACCCAGATGGCTGGAGTGGCTTATTGATATGGTTTGGCTCTGTGTCCCCACTTAAATCTCATCTTGAATTGTAATCCCCATGTGTCAAGGGAGGGACCGGGTGGGAGGTGATTGGATCATGGGGACGGTTTCTCCCATGTTGTTCTAGTGATGGTGGGTGAGTTCCCACAAGATCTGATGGTTTTGTAAGTGTTTGGCAGTTCCTCCTTTGCTCTCTTTTCCTGCTGCCTTGTGAAGAACGTACTTGCTTCTCCTTCACCTTCCACTATGATTGTAAGTTTCCTGAGGCCTCCCCAGCTGTGCAGAACTATGAGTTAATTAAACCTCCTTTCTTTATAAATTACCCAGTCTCAGGTATTCTTTATAGCAGTGTGAAAACGGACTAATACATTTACAAATAACAGATTTATTTCTCACGGTTTTGGAGACTGAAAAGTCCAAGATCAAGGTACCAGCAGATTCTGTGTCTGGTGAGGGTCTGCTTCCTTGCTCATAGATGGTGCTTTCTAGTTGTGTGCTCACATGGTGGAAGGGGAAAACTCTGTTCTCTTTAGTCCTTTATGAGGACAGTAATCCCATTGATGAGGGCCCCACCCTCATGACCTAGTTACCTCCCAAAGCTTATACTTGTTAATTCCATCACACTGGGGATTAGGCTTAGGCTTTACCATATGAATTTTGGGGGCAACAAACATTCAGAACCACGCATATCATAATTGTACAATTCAATGAATCGCCATAAAATCAATACACTCATGTAACCACAACCCAGGTGAAAAAACGGAATCTTATCATTATCTTCAGCCTTCCTCCTCACCTCCACTCTGTGATCTCTACCCCTTCCTTCTCCCATGACTTCTAACACCACAGATTAGTGTCTGAACATAATGTATTTGTCTTGTTTTGAGTCTGGCATCCTTCCCCCTATGTCACGTTTTGGCTTAGAGCAGTGATTCATTCATTCACTTAAGTGTTCCATATATGAATATATCACAATTTGTTTATTCATTCACTTGCTAATGGATATTTGGGTTGTTTCATCTTTGAGCTTTCACTTATAATCCAGCTATGAATATTCTTGCTCATGTCTTTCGGTAAACCTATATACAGGTGTGATTTTAGTAGATGCTACCAGTTTTCCAAAGGGGTATACAGTTTTTCCCTTCTAGTAGCATATGAGAGTTCCAGTTGCTCCATATCCTTCAATAAATGATATTGTCAGTCTTTTTAAATGTAGCTTTTCTGATGGGTAAGGATGGTTTTTCTTATGGTTTTAATTTGCATTTGTCTGCTGAATAGTGTGGCTCAACACTTTCTTGTTTGTCATTATGTTTATTAGGGCGGCCTCTTTTATGAAGTGCCTGATCCATTTTCTTACCCATCATTTTCCTTTGGATTGTCTTTTTGCTTTTGTTTAATTAGAAGGGTTATTTATACAAGTCCTTCCTTACGTCTTATCCTACGCTGTGGCTTTCCACTCTCTTTTGTTGAGACAGGGTCTCACTATGTTTCCCAGGCTGGTTTTGAACTCCTGAGCTCAAGCAATCCTCCCAACTCAGCCTCTTTTCCACTCTCTTAATAGTGTTTATTGATGAATATAACTTTTTGTGAAATCCAGTAAATCAGTATTTTCCACTGTAGTTATTAAGTGTCTTGTTTAAGAAAATTTTGCTTATTCCTAGCTGAGAAAGACATGTCCCTGTTGTATTTCTAGGATTGTTATTGCTTTGGTGTTCACATTTAGGTCTACAATTGACATGGAATTGATTTCTGTGTATGATGCGAGGTAGCTGGCAAGAGAAATATTTTTCCTTAGGAATAACCAGTTGACTTGGAATCATTTGTGGAAAATCTCCCATTTCTCCTCTGTTCTGAGGTATGGATTTTTTTTTTTTTTTAGATGGATTTTCTCTCTTGTTGCCCAGGCTTGAGTGCAATGGCACAGTCTCGGCTCACTGCAACCTCCGCCTTGTGGGTTCAAGCAGTTCTGCCTCGGCCTCCCGAGTAGCTGGGATTATAGGTGCCTGCCACCACACCTAGCTAATTTTTGTATTTTTAGTAGAGATGCGGTTTCACCGTGTTGACTGGGCTGGTCTCGAACTCCTGACCTCAGGTGATCTGCCCGCCTTGTCCTCCCAAAGTGTTGGGATTACAGGCTTGAGCCACCGCACCCGGCCGGATCTTTTTTTATAAATCAAAAACAAGTGTTTATATATATGTGATTCTGTTCCTGGATGTTCCCTCATTCGATTTGTCTCTGTGCCAGTAACGTGCTACCTTAATTACTGTAGGTTAATAATGAGTCTTGATTGACAGTAGGGCAAGTCCCCAGGGTAAGTCTTCATTCTTATTCTTCAAGGTTGTCTTGACTATTCTTAAACTTTTGAACTTCTGTACACATTTTAGAATCAGCTTATCAATTTTCACAAATATCTACCTAGATTTCGATTTTGGGTTGCATTTAATCTACACCTTAATTGAATTAATTCATTTGGGGAGAATGGATATCTTTACACTACTGAGTCTTCCAGTCTACAACATAACATATACCTTCATTGATTTAGATCTTCTTAATAATATTTTATGTTTTTCTATGTGGAGGTCTTATATATCTTTCGTTATATTTATTCCCATGTGTTTAATATATTTGATCCTATCATCAATGGTATAGTTTAAAATATTTATTTTCTAATTATTTATTACTAGTGTATAAGTACTATTGATTATTGATTTTTAAAAATAATGGTCTGCTATTCAGTAAAATCTAAATTTACTTCCCAAAATATTCTGGGCATCTGGGTTTGTTTCCTAGGCTGCTACAATAAAATATCACAAACTTGGTGGCTTAAAACAACACGAATTTATTTTCTCACAGTGGTAGAGGCCAGAAGCCCCCAAACCAGGTGTTGGCAGAGCCACAATCCCCCTCTGAGGGCTCTAGGGGAACATCCTTCCTTGCCTCTTCCAGCTTCTGGTCGCTCCAGGAGCTCCTTGGCTTGTGGCAGCCTCACTCCTATCTCTTCCTCTGTTTTCACATGGCTGCTTCTACGCACCTATGTCTCAAACCTCCCTCTCCTTTCTCTTATAAGGATACTCATCAGTGGGTTTCAGCCCATCCTTCATCCAGGCTGATCTCATTTTGAGATCCACAACTTGCTTCCCTCAGCGAAGATACGATTTCCAAAGAAGGCCACATTCACAGGCACTGGGGGTTAGGACTTGGACGTATCTTTTTGAGAGATACAATTCAACACACAATAGCATCCAAGCAAATATATATGTTTGTTCCATTCTTCACCCAAGTGGTCACTGTTCCATACCTTGCCTTTATTCACTTAGCAGTGTGCCTCCAAGATTGTTCTGTAGCACCCCTTCGAGAGTTCTGCATTCTCTCAAAGGCCGCACAGCATAGCATGGGGGTGGGGGGGTGGGGGGTGGAATACCACATTTTAGGAGACCCATCCTCTATTGCTGGATATTTGGGAGAGAGCAGAGCCTTAGAGCTCATCCAGCCATATTCAGGCCAGTGGCCTTTCCTGGACAGGTGCTTCAGTGTCTGTCCCCAGGCTCCTCCTCTGTAAAGCGGATGGTTGGGGAGATGCCTACTTTCCGGCTGCCAGGCATTCGGGTCTACTCCTCCCAAATGATTCTTCCTGTGTGTTTTAAATGGGGGTCGAGGGGATGGGAGAGGGTGGCCCTGACCTCCTCTGCTCCCTGACAGGGTCACAGATTGATGGTGGTTTGTGTGTGTGGGAGGGAAGTGTGGGAAGAGGCAGAGCGTCTTGATTCATTTGATGAAAGCCAGAGAAGAGGGCCGAGGAAGCTTTCTGAATGAGGTCCAGATGGCTGAACACTCAGGTACCAACCACCGTGTCCAAACCAAGGGCTTGGGGTGTTGGATGGAGCAAGTGTCCAGATGTCTGCTGCCTGCAGCATTGGCTCCTCTGACAAGCAAAGGAGGACTGTTTGCAGCCTTCAGAAGGTCTGGCTGGCTTTTCAACTTCTTGCCTTTGCTTTTATAATCCTCTCAGCGACCTCCATGACTTACTAAGGCTTCTGAAATAAAAACCAGATGCATGACATCTTAGGCCTATGAAAGCTTTTCTAAAACTCCTTCTGAGCTGCTGAAGTCTCAGGCTGCTAGTGACTCGGAAGTGCTCAAACACTCTGCTGCAAAAAGCAAGTGTCACAATATTATTCTCCAGCCTGGGTTAATTATAGTGACTTTTCTCTATTCAAGGCAGCTAGAAAATCCTCTGTGGCATGCAAGGATCTAGGTTGCTGGGATCTGGGTGGATCTTGCATTTACTGTCGGAATTCCCACTAGCGTTGGTTTTCTCAGCCTCCAGGGAGAGGCCACCGTTGTTCTGCCTTTAGGTTACCTCAGGCTAGGTTTGTACAGACGCCTATCCATCTCACTGTAAACCACTCTGACCTCACCCACTGGCAGAGCTAGCAAATTCCAGAGCTTTAATAGGGGACTCGTAAGCATAGGATGCAGCAACATCTGTCCAGAGTGTCTTCCCCAGCTGGTCCTTCTCACCTGGAAATGGTTCCTTTTTATTTGTAAGAGCCAAGTTTTCAGACACCTAAACCATCAGCCAAGGCCTGGGGGGTACACATGGCAGAGAGTCTGGGGTCAGGAGACTGACTTACCATCTAGCCTGGGCTCAGCATGAAAGTTCTTGATCTTAGGCTCCCCCAATAGAGACATTGACTTTCTGAGCCTCAGTTTACCCATATAATTATTCAACCACATGCTGAGGCTCCACAGGGGAATCAGGAACAGCCCAAGCTCTCAAAAGCCTTGCAGTTTAGGACGGGAGACAAACACTCACGCAAAGGTTCAAAGGCATTTTAGGTGCTTCGACAGAAATACATAGAGGTGACCACGAAAACACAGTGGGGGAAAACTCAGTTCTCCCTGTCTGGGGAGACACACAAGACATGGGTACAATGAAGTTGAAAGGTGAGGCCGGGCATGGTGGCTCACACCTGTAATCCCAGCACTTTGGGAGGCCGAGGCAAGTGGATCATGAGGTCAGGAGTTCGAGACCAGTCTGGCCAATATGGTGAAACCCCGTCTCTACTGAAAATATAAAAATTAGCTGGGTGTGGTGGTGCACACCTGTAATCCCAGCTACCTGGGAGTTTGAGGCAGAAGAATTGCTTGAACCCGGGAAGTGGAGGTTGCAGTGAGCTGAGATCACTCCACTTCACTACAGCCTGGGCGACAAGAGCGAGACTCCATCTCAAAAAAAAAAAAAAAAAAAAAAAAGAAAGGTAAGAGGGCATTTGCCCAGTGACAGGATGGGGAGGGCATGCCTGGAAGGGACTGATGAGCAAAAGCACAGAACTGTGAAGAGCCTGGCAGGCCTGGGAGACTGCAGGAGGCTTAGCACGGCTGGAGCAAGGGGCACAACAGGCAATGTGGGGAGGGAGGCAGAGCCAGGGGAGGGGGCTTGGACTCCACTCTTAGGGCAGAGGCTGTCACCCAGGGATGATTTTGCTGTGCTTGAAGACGTCTTTGACTATCGCTCCCAGGGAGCTGGGGATGCTACTGGCATCTAATAGGTGAAGGTCAGTTCAGGGATTCTGCTAAGCATTCTAAACGCACAGAACAGCCCCTACAACAAAGAATCATTCAGCCCCATATATCAATAGTGCCGAGGTTGAGACCTTTACTGTATTAGTATGTTCTCATGTTGCTAATAAAGACATACCTGAGACTAGGTAATTTATAAAGAAAAGAGACTTAACGGACTCACAGTTCCACGTGGCTGGGGAGGCCTCATGACCACGGCAGAAGATGAAGGAACAGCAAAGGGACTTCTTACATGGTGGTGGGCAAGAAAGCTTGTGCAGGGGAACTTTCATTTATAAAACCATCAGATCTTGTGAAACTTATTCACTGCTTCGATAACAGTATGGGAGAAACCGCCCCCATGATTCAATTATCTTCACCTGGTTCTGCCCTTGACACATGGGGATCATTAAAATTTAGGGTGGGATTTGGGTGGGGACACAGCCAAACCATATCACTTCCTCTCAGGGTAATGGGGACTGCTGGGGGGTTTGAAGTTGGGGAGAGGCACTCCCAGCTTTTTTCTTAGGAAGATGACTGTAGCAGCACCACAGCGCATGATCAGAGGGGAAAACCCCAGCAGAAGGAAGATCATTTCAAGCAGGAGTTGTTATGCCTTAAAGTAGGAGTTGCCCAACTGCAACCTGTGGTCCAAATCTGGCCTGTCATCTGTTTCTGTAGGTCTACAAACTAAGAGTGCATTTTACATATTTTAGTGGGTTGAACAAAATCAAAAGAAGAAGAATGTGTCATGTTATGTAAAAATTATATAAAATTCAACTTTCAGTATTCATACATAGTTTTATTGGAACTCAGCCACTCTTATTTATTTACACATTATTTAGAGCTGTTTTGCACTAAAACGATGGAACTGAGTAGTTGCAACAGAGACCATATGGCCTGTAAAGCCTAAAATATTTACTATTTGGCCCTTTATAGAGAAAGCTGGTCAGCCCCTGACTTAAACCAAGGCAACAGTTGTGAAGATGACAGAAAGATACAGGCCCAGGAGTGACGTAAGAGGAGTAGCATTAATGGACATGGCCATTGATTGATTATGGGGTGAGGAAAGGAGATCATGTTCTAGCTTGGGAGCTTTGGTAAGAGAGGAAAAAAGAGCAAGGGTTTAGGGTTTAAAGACAGGTTGGCCAGGTGAAGTGGCTCACGCCTGTAGTCCCAGCGATTTGGGAAGCTGAGGCAGGTAGATTGCTTGAGCCCAGGAGTTCTAGACCTGTCTGGGCAACATGGAGAGACCCAGTCTTTACAAAAAATTCAAAAATTATCTGGGTATGGTGGCATGTGCTTGTAGTCCCAGCTACTCAGGATGCTGAGGCAGGAAGATCACTTGAGCCCAGGAGGTTGAGGCTGCAGTGAGTTGTGATCATGCCATTGTCCTTCTGCCCAGGTGGCAGAGCAAGACCCTGTCTCAAAAAATACAATAAAGACTTAGGTTTTGGACATGTTGGGTTTGAAGTAACTGTGAGATGACTAGGCCAACCTATAAAAGGAAAACCAAAGCTAGTGGGAAGACAATAAATGCAAGATGCACCCAGATCCCAGCAACCTGGATCCTTGCATACCATAGAGGATTTTCTAGCTGCCTTGAATAGAGAAAAATCACTATAATTAACCCAGGCTAGAGAATAATATTATGACACTTGCTTTTTGCAGCAGAGTTTTTGAGCACCTCTGAGTCATCAGCAGCCTGGGACTTCAGTGGCTCAGAAGGAGTTTTAGAAAAGTATTCACAGGCCTAACCCACACACAGGACTGGGGTGTAGGAAAGACACACAGATTGGAAATGACTATTAACAAATCTTCAGCCTGTGGGATTGAGATGAAGCCAGGACAGCGGGTGACATGGCCTAAGACAACGGGTTGTCCTTGTGTAGGTAACAGCACCCTGGAGGAATCTTTTGAAAGCTTTGGCTTTCTCCTCAGAACAATAACACACTCAAAAATCTTCATATGGCTTCTGGTTCTCAAATCATGGGCTTCATGAAGTCCTGGACTCAAGATTAAGAACTTTTGGCCTAGAATGAACTTATAAGTCAAAGGAAGGCGAAGCACAGGCAAATGGGCACACCCACATGCAAGGTGTGGGTAGAGGGACGGAGCCCATGTAGGAGACTGAGAGGGGCTGGATGGAAAGAGAAGAAGAGAACAGAGGTGCTCTAAAAACCAAGCAAAAAAAAGCATGTGCCAAGAATGGATGGAAGGATCAATAGTGTTCTAGCTGCAGGGAAGTTAAGCCACATGGGCTGATGAGAGTCTACTGGGGATTTAAGGGTGGTGGTCATGTGTAAGCTTTGCCTGAAACTCTCTGGGGAAGGGGGAAGTGGAGACAGTGTAGGCTAACAACTGAGTGGGAAGTGAAGTGGAAGAGACATGAGTGCAGGTTCTTCTTTCAGGGGTTTGGGTATGAGGAAAGAGGAAAACTCCAGCAGGAGTAGTGTAAGGCATGCAAAGAACTTAGGGATGGACAGTTAGAGTGTACAGCTCATATTGTCTTAATCCCAGAAAGACTTGAGTTGTATAATACTTTGTCAATTACCAGCTGTATTAGTCTGTTTCCACACTGCTGATAAAGACATACCTGAGACTGGGCAATTTATAAAAGAAAAGGTTTAATTGGACTCACAGTTCCATGTGGCTGCGGAGGCCTCACAATCATGGCAGAAGGCAAGGAGGAGCAAGTCACATCTTACATGGATGGCGGCAGGCAAAAAGAGAGAGAGCTTGTGCATGGCAACTCCCGGTTTTTAAAAGGTCACATCTCATGAGGCTCATTCACTATTATGAGAGCAGTGCAGGAAAGACCCACCCCCATAATTAAATCATCTCCCACCAGGTTCCTCCCATGACACTTGGGAATTGTGGGAGTTACAATTCAAGATAAGATTTGGGTAGGGACACAGCCAAACCTTATCACCAGCAGACAGGGAGAGGCAGAAAAAATAGAAGAGAGCAGAGAGAACCGAGGAACACAATTTGGTCCTAAGAAAGATGGTGCAGATGGGTGCTGTGGTGGTGGGAGTGGGGAGGTCAAGAGGTTTCACTGCTGTCCTTGAACCCCAATTCCCACATTCCCCTTTCCCTATTGGGCAACACCCCACCTGCCCTGTATAGCCAGAGTGACTTCAGATGAATGTCTGTGTGTTACTCTGGTCATTCCTGCTAATTTGGGATAGACACTGATCTGGCTGGAAATGGTTTTTGAACTTGCATCCAAAATACATAGACTAATTTGAATCTCACCAGAGAAGTCTGATTCTGAAGCAATATTTGAACTCAAATTTATTGCTGCTATTAGCTCTTTCTAAGGGAATCATAAGTAGATGTTGATATTTTAATGACAGTTATGTCACTGACTGGCATATATAAAAGTAGTCTTTTTAAGATGTTTCAACAGATCAGTCATGCACCCTGTCAAATGAGAGGTGCAAATTAGCAGTAAAATATATAACAAACTGTCCTTTTATAGGTATTGCTGAATTTGAGAAATCCAGTTGAGGGAATATAAATTACTGTGACTGATACATTGGTAGTCCATCAGTCTGCATATCCAGAGAATCTGCTAACATACTCCTGTAAATGCTGAGTATGGGAGAATGCTCTTCTGGTGATTCCCAGTGAATTGCACCTCCCAGTACTCACTGCCTTTAAATTTGGCCTTGCCTGGGTCTGCTTTAATGAGTCAAGTATGTGGCAAAAGTGTTCCTGGGCCAATTCTAGATCTACATCTTTTTTTTTTTTTTTGCTTTTTCATTTTTAGAGTCAACATCTTGCTCTGTTGTTCAGGCTGGAGTGCAGTGGCATGATGACAGCTCACTGCAGCCTCCCCAGCCTGGGCTCAAGTGATCCTCCCACCTCAGCCCGTTGAGTAATTGGGACTACAGGCTCACGTCACCCCACCCAGCTAACTTTTGTATTTTTTGTAGAGATGGGATTTCACCATGTTGCCCAGGCTGGTCTTAAACTCCTGGGCTCAAGTGATCCTCCCTTGACAGCCTTCCAAAGTGCAGGGATTATAAATGTGAGCCACTGTGCCCAGTCCAACGTCTTTCAAAGGCCCAACAGCATCTGCTTTTGTCCTCTGGGGGAAGCCAGCTGCCATATAAGAAGTCCAGCTACCCTGAGATGTCATGCCAGGAGGAAAGCCCACACTCAGCATGTGAAGAGGCCACAGCGGGAAAATCAAGGAACTACCCACTTCCCACTGGACAACAGTGTCAGCCGAGGCCCCAGCTGATTACCCAGTTTGAGTCATTCCAGCCAGCTCTAGCTGGTCAATCTACCCAAGTTGATACCATGTGGAGCAAGACAAGCTCTCCCCATTGAACTCTTCCCAGATTGCAACATCTGGAGCGAATAATAAAATGGTAACTGTCTTAAGCCACTAAATTTTGAGTACATTGGTATACTGTTTTGTAGCAATGAGTATATTTTTTGAGTATGAGTATGGGTATTATGAGTATTGGGTATGAATATCATGTTTGAGTATGTTGTTTTGCAGCGATAGGTAACGGAAACATAGTGCTTTCTGGCACATTTTGCTTGTTTGTTTGTGGAGATGGGGTCTCACTATGTTGCTCAGGCTGGTCTTGAACTCCTGGCCTCAAGCAATCCTCCTGCCTCAGCTTCCTGAGTAGCTAAAACTATAGGTATGAGCCACTGCGCCCAGCATTTGGTACATTTGAAATATGCAGAATGGGAGAGAGTCATGTACATGAAATGTTTGGAAAGGATTAGTCCATGGAGCTGGATCAGTTGGTTAGCCTTGTGTGGGGAGGGGAGGGATAAAGTTAGATCTTTCACTTCAATCTAGATGAAAATTAATTCCAAACAATATTTGTACAACACTTCTGAGAAATGCTGTAAGACATGTCAGTAAGACTGTATTTTCATCAGCTTTTAGTTTACTTCTGGGGATTTGGCAGTGGAAAGGGAGTGGGGGCATAAATAATGTATGTTCATTGCATAAAAATTCAAAAGTCCAGATGAGCAGAAAAGGAGAAAGCTAAAAATTATCCACAATCTTGTCACATAGAGGTAACCACTGTTAGCATTTTCGTTTATATTTTTTCATGGTTTTTTAATAATCATAAAAAATAGGCTCATATTGTATAATTGTTGTAACCTATTTTGTTTTACTTGACACCCTATGATGAATATCTTTGCATGTCCATCAATAATGCATGTGTTATGAATGCATAATATTACATCAAATAGATGTTCCATAATTTGTTCAACAAATTCCTTACTGCTGGACATTGAGGCTGGTTCCAATTTTTCAACTCCACAGTGAATGCTTCAGTGAACATCCTTGTAGCTAAATCTTCATGTACACACAGAATTATTTCCTTAGAATAAATTCCAAAAAGTGGAATTGCTTGGTAAATAAATTTGCATATAGTGAAGGCTTTTCAATATAAAATTTCAAATTACTCTCAAAAGTGATCAGCCTCCTTGGTAATATAAGAGAATTACTTTCTCCCCCTTACATGGTCTTACATGTAGTTAATATTACTTTTTTTTTTTTTTAATTGGTTTTCAAAGAAGGCACTACTGTTTGACAACTGTTGAGTGTTTGGCTAAGGTACAGGTGTTTCAACTCCAAATAACCAAATGCCAAGTTAGAGTGGTTGTGGGGGCGGGGTGTGCATCTAGTAAACATTTTAGGTTTTGAGATCCAAGAGGCACAATTGAGAATATTATGTAGGTATTTATATAAGAATGCAAAAATGTAAAATACCTAGATGCCACACAGTTACTTCAAACCCAACATGCCCAAAACGTAAGTCTTTATTTTACTAATTCATAACTTCTTAACTCCTAACTGTACAAAAACTGGTGGTGAGTCCGTTTGCCCACAAGTCATAGCTCGCTGACTGCTGCTCTAAGCGGTTGCTCCTCCTGCTTGAGACACTTCACTGGATAATTTTTAGAAGTCAGGGGTTAGTGAGTCCATGTTGGGTAACACTTAGGGTACATCTTTCCACAAAAGTCCCCTATGGAGGAATTTACTAGAATCGTAGGTTGCCATCATTTGGTGAACTTTATTTTGTATGACCTATTAATGAATATCCCAGCCATGGGTATATGGGTGGGTGGGGTGCGAGAAGAGTGATGCAGATATTCACAGCTACGCAGCATCCAACCCACAGATACACTGTGCTTGTCACCTTGCTGTTAGGAAATGGGGGCTCATGTAAGATTTCATGTGTTTTACATTATAAAAATTGTGTTTTTTTTCTCATTAAAGAAGTACTACCTACTTGTAAAAAGTACAAAGAGTGTTAATACACTCACTCTGCTAACAGAATTTCTACTAATATTTTGGTTAATTTCCTTGTAAGTGCCTGTGTGATAGAAAGAGAGAGATAGAGATAGAGACAGACAGAGAGAGAAAGAGAGAGACTCCAAAACAGGCATCATATTTGTATATAGTGTGGCATAAGTTTATTCACTTAGCATTAGTTATGAATGTCATTAGCTAATTCATATTCCATCACAAGGAAGTAGCTTTTTCAAGTGAATTCCCAGCTGATGGGCATTTGGGCCTTTACTAGTCTTCCAATGTTATAAATAATGCTACAGGAAATATCTTTAAATGCAAGTCTTCATTCATGTCTTTATATCTTTTATTATTTCCTTTGAAGAGGTTCCAAAAGTGGGGTTTACAGTTCACAGAGTAGGAGTGTACCTGAGATCTTTTATACATATTTCTACTTTACTTTGATTTTCCAGAAAGGCTGCCCTAATTTACAGCAGTGTACTAGTGTGATCATTATCACATCCTTAGGATAATATCATTTTCAAAATATTTGCTCATTCTGACAGGTTGAATGATGTTTTATTGTTGGTTTAAATAATATTGATTTAATTTCTAGCTTTTAAAAAACTATTTTCTTATGTGTTTTATTTGTATTTCTTTTGTGAAATATGTATTCAGATTCTTTTTTCCATTTTGTTGCTTCCCCCCATTTTCTTATTGTTTTGTAAGAATTCTGTAAATACTAATAACATGAGCCATATTGCATATGTACCTACTGTATATGGTGTAAACAGTGTTGCAAATATTTTGTGATTTGCCTTTTAATTTTGCTTTGGATATCTTTCTGGCGTGGAGAAGTTTTGTATTTTTATGTACCCAAATCTAGCAAGCTTTTTCTTTTTGACTCCTTTTCTTGCTTTCATGTTTGGGAAGTTCATCTGTGGGATCATCCCCCAACCCATAGCACCTTTGAAGTTTCGTTTTTAATGGCTTCATGTTTTACATTTAATTCTTGAAGCCATCTGGAATTAATTTTGGTCTAGGTTGAAGTGAAGGATCTAACTTTATCCCCCAGCCCTGCAAAGTTAACCATCTGATCTGGCTCTACCGACTAATCCTTTCCAAACTCCTAATGTGCATGACTCTCTCCCACTCTGCAGTATTGGACTGGGGGAGGGGGAGGGAGAAAGAGAGAGGAGGAGAAGGAGGAGGAAGGGGAGAGATTCTTCCGCCACACACCAAAGTTGCACAGCTGTAGGTGCTGCAGAGACTTTTGTCCCTAACTGTGTGATTACCACATGTGATCCCTAACGATGCACTGAAAATCTCATGGTCACTGCTGACCTCAGAACTTCGATGCCTAGTGGAGTAACAAACAGTTGACCAAGGCCATGTCTGACCCCAACTCCAAGTCCTCTGACACAACTCAGATTTAAGCTGAATTATCAACCTAGGTTGGAGGGAGGCGGCAAGTGTCTTTGTCTCTCAGGCACTCACATAAGTTCCAGAGTGCTTTGTTGAAGAATGGCGCTGGACCTTCTAGGAGAAGATGCTCCCTTCAGCCACCTCCCCACACTATGTGTGGAAACAGATCCTGTTACCCAGACATTTTCAGAGACGTGTCTTATCATCTGTCTTCCAGAGACCAGAGCCTTGGCCACCGCTCTGGCTGGCTATGAGCTCTCTGTGCTGGTTTCCACTCTGCCATGTTATTCATTTAAATATTTACTGTGTGGACAATGTGAGCTCTCAACCGTGACACACAGCCCCTCCCTTCCCTCCAGGAATTCACAGTCTAAAATTGCGTGTGGCTAACAGACGTTTTACTCATACCCTATGCTAGAGGATGAACAGCAGGGGCTGTCTCCTTGGGACTGCAACCCTGGACCCACCTGCTAAACCTAAATATAGACTAAACCAGCATTTCCTAAGTACCTATGATGTACCTGGGCATGAGGGATTGGGGGAAAATGAGTGCATACAATTTATGCATATGTTTACTTATAAATATTATTACCAATATACTTGTTCTTATTTTGTATATAGATAAACAGAATCCTGTATAAAGTCTTTCTGGGCTAGGTTTCTAAGGCATTTCCAAGTAAAGTAGCTACCTGCTCAAAATCACGCTGGGAAATGGCAGCCCTGGGAGTCAACCCTGAAGTAACCTGCTCTCCCAGGCTCAGTGCATCTGATCCATCATCACCCCCCCTTTCATCCTATCCTCTAACATATCCATCGCCACGTACCAGGCGTCAGCCTTTGCTTGTCCTAACTCTAAAGACCTCATTCAGATGTCTTCTCTTTCCTTTCAGCTATTTTGCTGTTTCCTCACATCCACCAGCACGCCTGCCCATCCACAAAGAGCTCCTTCTCCCTATACATTTATATTTGCCTTTGCACAATGATGATATTTGCATAAGATGCTTTTTGCCCTCAGCCCAAAAGGGTGCAGCCACATTACACATATAATCGGGTGTGGTGGTTCTTTACCTTAAGCCTTGATGGGTGTACACTGATAGCACACCAGGGCAGAGAGGTCACGTGTGCAAAGATTTGCACATTAGAAGTAATATAAGCCTTGAGGGACACTGCTTTTATTTCATCCCTATACACCCCCAGCTTAATTATTATTGACATTCAGAGTGAAGTATTATTATTATTTCCCAAAGAAAGACCCTTGTCTTTGGCAGACTTCCTGGAAGAATACTCCAGGAAAATCTAGCTGTTTCTATTGCCTGGAGGTGTGAAACATGAAAGGTGGTTTGCAGTGTGTTCCTGACGTCTCTAAAGTGTGGGCAGAGGGAAACAGACATAAGGTATTTTTCAAAGCAGTTTCTTTTCTGTGGGCCCAGATCCCATGGGTTCAAGGGTGCCAATTTGCCTACCTCTCTGCTTTTCTTCCTCCCCTGGCATGGCCATGTGAGCTCAACCTTGAGAACCCAAGCAAAAGGAATGATAATAGCAACAATGACACTGCGACAGCAGCATTGTTCTGTTTCCTTCCCAGGTGCCGGGCACTATGCTTGGTTTGTATAAATTATCTCATTTACTTTCACAACAGCTGAGGTGGAAGCTCCTTTTGTCATACCCATTTTACAGACGGGCAATTGAGGATCGGAGAAATTAAGAAACAGGCCTCAAGTCACATAGCTAGCGAGTGGCAGAGCTGGGGCTTGAACCAGACTTTTTGGCTCCAGAGTCTTCACTCCTAACTGTTAGAGCTATTCTGCTTCTGATATTGAAGCTTAGTTTATGGGGTTGGTATAGAGGGTCTAACAGTATGTCTGACAACTACTAAGTGCCTCCAAATTTAATGGTGGTAGTTGCCATTGCTGGAATTTGTGAATTGTTTGTAAAACAGCTCCCTTTGGCCAGGAGTGGTGGCTCACGCCTGTAATCCCAGCACTGTGGGAGGCCGAGGTGGGTGGATCACCTGAGGTCAGGAGTTTGAGATCAGCCTGGCCAACATGTCAAAAGCCTGTCTCTACTAAAAATACAGAAATTAGCTGGGCATGGTGGCGGGTGCCTGTAATTCCAGCTACTTGGGAGGCTGAGGCATGAGAATTGCTTGAACCCAGGAGGCAGAGGTTGCAGTCAGCCGAGATTGTGCCCCTGCACTCCAGCCTGGGTGATGAAGTAAGACTCTGTCTCAAAATATAAAATAAAATAAAATAAAATAAAATAAAATAAAATAAAATAACAAAAAATAAAAAAAATAAAAAATACCAAACAAACTGGAACAACACAAAACAACCCCAGCTGTCTTGGGGCTATGTCCTAATGGGGTCCTGACCCCTGTGTTGCCTCCTTCTAGCAGTTGCAGTCACTTGATGTCCACCCGAGGGGCAGCCCCATTTTCACGAGCAATGCTGAGCTGAGGATGGGGGACAATTAAGTCCCTCCAGGTGGATTGCGACCCTGATTCCTTCTCACAAGGACCCTCTCCTCCCTCTTCCTGTCTACTTGCCTCTGTTCTTCCAGTTGGGGCCCGCCTTTGTCCTAGTTCTTAACCTTCTACGTTTCCCGGACATGGGGCCACACCCTTGCCCGCCGGGAACCAGTGCTGCTCCCTGTGGACCTGGCTGCCTGCTTTGGGCTCTTCTGCAGACCATCTTTTTGTCGGGGCCTGGCTCTGGCCAGCTTGTGGTGTTGGGAAGCATTACCTGCCTACAGGCTGCCAAACCAGAGCCGAGAGGCCAACAAGCTTCTGGGACAGTTTGGAATCTAAATGCTCCCTGGAGCCACTGTAATTTGGGCAGAGAGGGGAAAACCTCAGGAAAAAGCTGAAGGGAGAGAAATCAGGATCAGGGAGGGGAGCTGGGGTGCAGAGGGAGAGAGGAGGCACCTGGAGGCACCTGTTCCTGCAGCAGGAGGGCGGGTGGGAGCTGCACCTGCATATGGCTGTGTATCCTGGCTGGGATGCTCCGCCCATCACTTCTGTTGCCACCATGTTGCCAGGAAACATTTGTATTGCATCCTACCATCGAAGAAGCTCCGCCAGGAGGGCCAGGCAGGGCCAGGGCATGGCTCTCTCCTGCTCACAGCTGGCCGTGCCCAGCTGGTTCTCCAGAGGGCACCAGCACCAGGGATCAGGAGCTCACTGGGTATTTCTTTGCATGGCAAGTGGTAACTTACAAAGCAGGGCCCTGCACTGTGAATTGGCAAGTTCAGTTTTGTTGGGTCTTGACACAGTGTGGTGAAATAACACCTGTAGATGGAATTACCAGGGGAGCTTGTTAAAATACAAATTCCTGGGACTACCCCTATGTACCCCCAAACCTAGTCAAAACTCCCACTCTCTGCCAAGTACTGCTCAACTCACTTTATATGTGTTAACTTAGAGTTAACACCTGCAAAGTAGGTGCTTCTATCATTGTTCCCATTTTACAGATGAAGCAACTGGTGCAGAGAGGGCTGGGAACGCACCCTGGTCACATAGCTAATAAGAACTGGGATCTGAACCCAGGTTGAGCGGCTGCAGAGCCCTCTGCCAGGCCAGCTTGGGAGCCTCCTGTCTCAGACAGAGAAGCCTGTCCACCCTCGGGAATGGCTTTTCAACCTACCAGGCTAATTAGTGCTCACTTAAAGCAAATATTGTTAATCTGTAAAATTCCTAATGCCATGGTCAGCCACCTTGCTGCCCTGCAAATGATAGGGTATTATGTTCCCAAACTCAATAAGGTTTTCAACCTATTTGGGAGTCAGTGACCTCCTTGGCAGTCCAGTGAAAGTGTGGATTCTGCCCACATAACGAAAGACACCCACTCACATTTAATATGTAATAGCAAGAATGCACAGGAAATCTGTGGATGCCATGTTGAGAACCCCGACCTACATAAATACATGAATCTTCCCTAAACTGAGGCTCCCCCACCCCAATCTCCTTGTCTCTTAAAATTCTCAGTAAGAAGGAAGGTACACCTAGGAAAATTATTTGATTGGAGTCAAAGTAATTAAGGCACAACTTCCCTTTGGTACTTACAAACATCCATCTTAATTAAAGTGTTCATTATGAGACCAGTGCTCGGGGCTGCCAGGAGACTGGATAAGACAGAAAATCCCTCGGGATTATGAGAGGTCACTGTTATTGAACCTGGGATTCTCATTACTGAAGTGACCCTCTGCCTTGGGTAGCTTAAGGAAGATTCTCTCTGGTAGCAGACATGGCTTTTTTTGCATTTTCTTTGAAGCCAGTTTTTAACCATGAACTGTAGAGTTACCTTACTGTGTGTTATTCAACAAATGTTCTTTCCCTACAGTTCTACTCTGGGTAAGTAGGTTAACCAATTAAGAAATGTCCTGTGACAGTTAGTTTTATGTGTCAATCTGGTGAGACTCTAGTACCCAGTTATTTCATCAAACACGGATCTAGATGTTGCTGTGAACGTAGTTTGTAAATGTGGTTAACATCTACAATCAGAAGACTTTAAGTACAGGAGCTCATTCTCAAGACTGTGAATGGACGACTTCCAATCAGTTGGAAGAGGCCTCATGAGTAAAGACTGACATTTCCCAGACAAGAAATTTTGCCTCGAGATTAGAGGATCACACTCTTGCCTGAGTTTCTAGCCTGCTGGCCTAACCTACAGATTTTGGCCTTGACGGCCTCCATAATTGCAGAAGCCCAGTCCTTAAAATAAATCTCTTTAGATAGATATTAGACAGACAGACAGAGAGAAGGATAGATCTGTATCTACTTCTACCTACCTACCTACCTATCAATCTATATCTACCTAACATCTATCTGTACATATGTATCTCCCGTTTGTTCTGTTTCTCTGGAGGGCCTTAACTAATATGCATCCCAAAGAGCCCAGTCATCTATGTGGATGACAATTGCTTTGTAATAAATAAAAGAGCTGTATGTTATCAAATGTCACCCGATTACCCACATCCCCTGCTCCCGGCCCCTGAAGGAAGCGATGTGAAGTCAGAACGGTGAGCTGGGAGCAGGCAGTCAACTTGGTACTTCTCAGCTTGACTATGTGTCAGTGTCACTGTAGGGGATGTGGGAGGTATGGGGTAGGAAGAGTTTGTTGAAAATACAGCGTCTCAGAGTTCTGTCCACCAAAGTTCTGACTCTACAGGTTCAGGCCCTGAAGTCTGCATCTTAACAATCCCCCAGAGTGAGTCTACTTCAGGCGGCCCTTTGGGAAATACAGCTTACAGGACGGCTCCCAAGCCTCCAGACCAGGCCCAAGTCCATTCTCCATGCCCAGGGTTTTCCCATTAGGTCCCTCAAGTCCTGAAGCTAAGAGCAGGGGGGCCTGGCTGTGCCTCTTGAAGTCCAAACACTTAATGCCAGGAAAGGTACATGCGAGGCCTTCTAGCTCCCATAGTGTAGTGGCTAAGCTGATGGACTCTTTAACCAGACTGTGTAGTATTCAAATCCCAGCTTGGTCTTTTAATGACTGTTCTTATAACTACATGTCACACTATTTCTTTCCTTCTGCAATTGTGGTATCATCTTCCGACATGACATATGGTGGACTTGCTCTACTTGCCAATCCAATAGCAGATTTGATTTTGCCTCTTCCCACAATTGCAGGTTTAAACAGCAAAATATGAATGTGTTGGTCTGAATACCCTGGTGGCTTCACAGTTTGATACTGATCTGTAGCCTCCTTTTATAGTACAAACCTCATCGAGTCAGTAGGATGGGATGAAACTCAAGACACACTCCAGGCACTGGTCCTCCAACAACCCCCAGCTTTGAGGCTTTCCTTCCCTCCCGAAAAGCTTCTCTGGGTACACACAGGGTAGCTTTGTTCCTCCTCCAGCAAACAAAGCTGGTCCATCCCTGCCCAACCTCAAGGTACGTTCCCATTAGCTGATGTGAACCTTGTTTGCCTGTGTTTGAGAATGAAGAAGAATGGGGCTGACCTAACATGTGATTGGATCTTCACCAGGAAAAGAGCTATCGGGATACTATGAAAGTTATGGGGGCAGAGTAAGGAGGAGGGCGGGGGTGGCAGCGCTCATAAAACTTAAAGATAAGGAAGCAGAGGTCTCTTGCCATGTTTACTCAGGGGATCTTCCACCCTCCGTGGCCTTCCAGTAACTGATCTCCCCTACCTTTCAGCACTCGCTGACCTGCCCTTGCCTTCTGCCTCTGGCCTCTTCTAGACATGGACCTGCAAAACATCTGCAAAAACAGTGCTGGGCTGCCCTGGTTGGTAACAGAGCCCTGGCAGAGTCTGTTTCGTTTTTGAGTTCTGATTTTATCTTGTTTATAAAATCCATATGGAGAGAGAAGGAAAAAGAGAGTCGGGGGGAACAAATCACTTCAGGCTGCTACAAGGGTAGATTGGCTTCTGGCAGACGTGGTGTCTCTTCTGGGCCCAGGGTTTGGCTTTGCCGATTCCATTGCTCACAGCTTCTCCTCCGGTCAGTCCAGCTGCTTTTTTGAGCATTTTGCAGAAGAGGAAGTTTAAACTCAGAGCTGAACTCCAGGATTGAAGTTGCTATTAACCTTGTCATCTGAGCTTGTCCTCTCTCATCTATGGAAGAGAAGTTGGCTGTATCTGATCTGGACTAGGGCTCTGAAGACTCGATCTGGGTCTCTGGTACCTGCTGGCTGTGTGACTGTATTAGTATGTTTTCACACTACTGATAAAAATACACCCAAGACTGGGTAACTCATAAAGGAAAAGAGGTCTCATGGACTCACAGTCCCACGTGACTGAGGAGGCCTCACAATCATGGTTTAAGGCGAAAGGCATGTCTTACATGGCAGCAGGCAAGAGAGCAGCTTGTGCAAGGGAAACTCCCATTTATAAAACCATCAGATCTTGTGAGACTTATTCACTACCACAAGAACAGCCTGGGAAAGACTCGCCCCCCATGATTCAATTTCCTCCCACTGGGTCCATCCCATGACACGTGGGAATTATGGGAACTACAATTCAAGATGAGATGTGGGTGGAAACACAGCAAAACCATATCCGTGACCTTGGGTGAGTCCAAGGCCAAGCTCTCTAAGTCTTGGTTTTTCATCTGGAAAATAGAGGTAGTACCTCAAGGAATGTTTGTGAAACCTAACACATAATGAGAGCTCAAAAGATGTTAGCTATTTGGTCTTACTCTTTGTCCCTCGTAATGACTTCATCTTGTAAGTGCCACATGCCCTTCGCTGGCATCACCTTCCCTAACTTATATGGCTGTTGGAGAATTAATTGCAACAAGGGTCATGAACACATCTTGTAAATGTGATTCAAACTCCACGCTAATGCCCAGATCATCATAATTACCTCCCTAACCTGCATCTTGCTTTAGTTCATCTTTGCCTCCATATCTGGAATACCCTTCATTCCTCCCCCCTTTTCTGCTTAAGAAATTCCTACTGAAGATCCAATCAAGTATCTCTCCCTCTAAGAAGCCTCTCCAGCCTCCCCAGGCCTCTGGTTGTTTCCTTTACTGAATGCACAAAGTTATATTTATAGTTTTCCATCCTGATTCCATCATTTGAATTAAAGTTCTTCTAAGGTCAGAAGCTAGACCATGTTCTTTCACAAATCCCAGGGTCTAGCGAAATACTTTACACAGAGTAAGGACCTGATAAATAAATGGACGGGTGGATGAATGGATGGGTGAATGGATGAAAAGATAATGAATGAATAGATGGGTTTTGGAAGGATGGGTGGTTGGATGGATGGAAGGATGGATGGTTGGTTAAGTGGTTGAATGGATGGCAGAATTTTGTAGACACGTCTCAAGAACCATCAACAGTTGATATCCAGTCTCTCAATGTCTCTACTGTGCTAAAATGATTCCCTTGTCTTCAGCTGACACTTAACATAGGAGGACTGATGGACTTCTAGCAAAAGGTTAATTCACTCAACTCCACACCTAAAATATGATCTTAGGAGATTTTGACATGCAGTTGGTCTTCTGCAGGGGAGTCTGCCTGTGGCAGGTTGGACGCTTATCCCAGTTGGAATCATGGTGTCTGTCCAACTCTTCCAACTCCTGTAGAAGAACTGCTATGGCAAACCCAATCAAATATGTCACACCCTTCGTGATCAGGAAGGGTTTCTCAGCATCCTTTACAAATCTCTCAAACTATGGAAGAAAATAACTATCTCTTGTTAAGATGCAGCATGGTATTTAACAAAGATCGCTGGGTTGGAAACCAGGACATCTATGTTCTTGGCCTGGTTCTGCCACTAATTTGCTCTGGGATTTGGGGCCAGCCACTTCACCTCCCTAGACCTTAGCCTCTTTGTGAGAGAAATGGGGACTGTATGATTTCAAAGCCCTGTTCGGCTCTGCAAGGCATGATTTTATGTTCTGCACAGCCGCAGGCTCTAAGACCCCAACTTAGCCCTGCATGAGGGACTTCAGAGGCCCTTCCCTGCAATCCTCCTGCTTGGCCCTGCTGTCTGCTCACAGCCTTCCCACGGGGAGGAGAACACAGCCCATGGTGGTTACCAGCACGGAGCTTGGCTCTGTCACCTACTAGCTCTGTGGCCTTCGGCAAGTTCCTTAACCTCTCTGTGCCTCAGTTTCCTGATGCATAAGATGAGATAACGAAGGGACCCACCCGCTAGGGCAGTTAGAGGATGAAAGGGCAAAATGCACAGAAAGTGCTTATCATGGTGCCAAATGCAGAGGAAGTGCTGGAGAGACGGGAGTTATGACGGTGGTGTTTAAGAGACTGATGGCAGAAGTCACAGTTTCTGGCCTCTCATCCTTGGAGACCTCCCTGAGAGCCGCCTCAATACCAGGACTCTTAGATCTGCAGGTCCTGGTTCTTACAGGCACGTTCAGCCTCCACACTCCTGGTGTGTGCCTGGGCCCCAGTAGCTTGAATTAAACCATTGTCTGGATAAAGGGGGAGCCCACACGGAGCAGGGGCCGTTCCTAGCTCTCTGGGCTGCCTGAACACCTCTTTCTCTATTTTCTCTCCTTGTTCTTGTGTCCCTGTGGCTGCTTTTATCTGAGCCGAGGGGCTCTAACCCCTGACGGGGACAATGGCCGCCCTCCTTCCGCATGGCAATTACTCTGAACTGCATCAGAGCCAGAGCTCTGGGCCCAGGAGGGCGGCTTTAGCACAGGGTGGGCTCGGAGGAGGCGGCTGCTCCTCATCGGAACATTTTGAAAGTGGCTTTGTCTCCAGCCAGCAACCCTTTGGCTGCCGGACTCCCGCGCACCTTCAAACAACAAGGCCGCAAAGTGGTCCATCCACCCACAGGGGGAAAATGCGGCCGTCCCGCTGACGCTGAGAAATGGGGCGCTCAGCTGGCCTTTAGGTCTGCAGAGGCTGCCATAAGAAAACACCACAGGTTGGGGGCGTGCACGGCAGAAATAGGTCGTCTAAGTTCAGGAGGGTGGAAGTCTAAGATCAAGGTATCGGCAGAGCCGGTTCCTCCCGAGGCTGCGAGGGGGGAATCTGTCCCGGGCCTCTCACCTACCCTCCGGGGATTTCCAGCAACCTTTGGCCTTCCTTGGTTTATAAATGCATCACCATTGTCTCTGGCTACAGCTTCACATGGATTTTCCTCCTGTGGGCCTGTCTGTGCCCAAATCTTCCCCTTTTATGAGAATACCAGTCATATTGGATTTAGGACCCAGCTTCCACTGGTATGACCTCATCTTATTTAATTATATCTGCAATTACCCTATTTGCAAATAAGGTCACATGCTGAGGTACTGGGGGTTAGGACTTCAACATATGATTTTGGGCAGATGGTGGGGGCAAAATTCAACCCTTAGCATTTGGCATTTGGCCTTTCCTTAAAGGAGGAACTTTTTTTTTTTTTTTTTTTTTTTGAGACAGAGCCTGGCTCTGTTGCCCAGGCTGGAGTGCAGTGGCTTGATCTTGGCTCACTGCAACCTCCGCCTCCTGGGTTCAAGTGATTCTCCTGCCTCAGCCTCCCGAGTAGCTGGGATTAGAGGTGGACATCACCACACCCGGGTAATTTTTGTATGTTTAGTACAGATGGGGTTTCACCATGTTGGTGAGGCTGGTCTTGAACTCCTGACCTCAAGTGATCGCCCACCTCAGTCTCCCAAAGTGCTAGATTACATGCGTGAGCCACCGTGCCCTGCCTCAAGGAGGGGCGATATTGATCCACCTGTGTTCTGTGTCTCTACGCTCATGAGAGGCAGTCAGCAGGCGCTTCCCAGGCCTCTGGGCAGAAAGGAGCCTGGAAGGTCAAGGTGATCCATCCTTCACTGGCTGGCTGCATCTCTGGCCCCCGGCTGGGGACTCTCCATGTGGAGTTTGCATATCTCTAGCAAGAGCAAACTGACTACTTCCCTTCTCCTTGGGTGGGCAGCTCTTTAATGGAGAATGGCCTTCTATGTAAAACTTTTTTCTTTTTTTTTTGTTCTTTTTTTTTCCTTTTTTGAGACAGAGTTTCGCTCTGACACCCAGGCTGGGATGCAGTGGTGCCATCTCGGCTCACTGCAACCTCCACCTTCCGGGTTCAAGCAATTCTCCTGTCTCAGCCTCCCAAGTAGCTGGGATTACAGGCATCTGTCACCACACCCAGCTAATTTTTATATTTTTAGTAGAGACAAGGTTTTGCCATGTTGGCCAGGGTGGTGAAATCAGGATCACCTGATCTCAGGTGATCCGCCCACCTCGGCCTCCCAAAGTGCTGGGATTACAGGTGTGAGCCACCCCTCCCGGCCACACTTTTGTTTCTCACTTGAGCTCTCTGCAGTGAGACAGAGTTGAGGAGAAAAGAAAAAGGTGCTGTCAAAGTAGCTGAGAGATAAGCCAAGCAGCAAAAGAGTCAATATTAGCTTTGCAGTCATCTTATTACACTAAATTTGTTTTAAACTAAGATATTAGTTTACAAATTCTCTCCAGAAATGACAGACTATTTATTCTTCCATGCAAGGCAAGCCGTTTGAAAGGTTTTTTAAAAAGCAAGGATAAAAGAACAATCTACTGTGCCAGAATACAAGGCTAAAACAATTTTTTTTTCTAGAAAAACAAAAGATCCCAATCTATTTATAGAGTATAGCTAATGGATATAAGAAAATCGTTTCAGGAAAATTAATGACAATGTGAAGAGTCATTCCTTCATTTGAAAACTGGGTTAGCTTCCTGAAGGGAGGGAGAGAGGCTGTCATGCTTTTGGTTCACTAAGAGCCACGCTGGCTGGGACCACCAAAGCCGTCCCACCAACCCTTCTGAAGAAGAGACTGTGGTCTCAGTGGCAACTACCATTTATGGAGAGTCTCCTACCTTCCAGGTCTTTTATGTGAACTTGCTCATTTAGTTCAACAGCTCTGCAAGAGGCTTCAGTGCCCCTACTTTGGGAGGGGGGTGGGGCATGAGGATGTCTCCCTTTAGAAGCTGAGATTCTAAGAACAACTCAGGTACAGCAGACTCCCTGGGCCTTGCTCTGTGTATCCAGCCGTGCACGCATCACAGCCAGGACCTGAGGTGGCTTCTCTCCCATCACGGGCTCCATGTTCCAGGCCGCTTGAGCTAAGCCCACTTCCATTCTGGAAAGCTTTGGGCTGAGAGCTGATGGCAGGAGGCAAAGAAGGGCAGACACGTGGGCTGCTCAGACTGTGATCACAGGCCACCAGGAGAGGGACTTGGGGACAATCCTTGTGAAATCTCCCTGTAAGGCCGGCGAGGCCTCAGGGGTGCAATGGGCTCCATGGTCCAAAGGAGGCGTGAGGGTCCCGTTGGGTCTCCAGCTCCCTAGCTCTGGTGTCTGTAGGCTGCTCCCTTCTAACACTCTAGTGTCACCCTGTCTGGGAAACTCTCAGCTCCCCAAGGTCCCCGGTCCCTCCCAATGGGCCACATTCGGCCCTCTGTGACCTCCTTTGGAGACAGCATTATGACCTGTTTGTCTTTTCTCCCTGCCACGGGACGGTGGGTTCCTGTGGGCTTTGGTGCGTTCTCCATGATGCTGAGGGCCTGAGCCTGCTCCACAGCCTTGAATGTTTAAGGCATCCCCGCCTCTGTCCCCCATGTGGCGATAAAGCAGTAAAGGAGGAGAGGGAAGGTCTGGAGCCCCACGGCCAAAGGAGGCACCTGCGCAGAGCACACAGCACCAGCTGGCACCTGACTCTTCTGTGGCAGCTGTGAGGCCCGCACTGTGCAGGAAGCGGCAGCCCAAGGCCCCGGATTCAAGGCCAGTGTGGACTCAGGAGCTCGTGACCTTGGGCCAGTGGCTCCACCTCTCTGAGATTCTGCTCTCTTCTCTGACAATGTGTGGTGTTCCCCAGGCACCTTCAGGGCAGGAGGGAAAGCCAAGATGACAGATGCTGAAGAATGACAGGAGGCACAGAATCGATGACTTTCTAACACACACACACCACACACACACACACACACACACACACACACACACACACACGGCACTGCCTGCAGTGCCTCATTATTCCCAGATAGATAGGATCAGGGGGAGGGAGCCGAGTGCTCTATTTTTCTTTTAATTAAATAATTTGGACTCTGCCTTGTTCTAGAAATTATTAAAACCAGGCAGCCAAAAATTTCCAGTAACATCTTTTCTTCATCACCAAAGCAATTCACTTTCAATGTAGAAAACTTAGAAAATACAGATAATTTTTTTTAAAAAACCAACCCACTCATCATCTCCCCAATTCTCCTGCACAGTGAAATATTGGATGCTTCTGCTGTTTATTCTTCTGGGCTTCTTTCCCATGCCTCAATACACTTTAAGATATTTACTTAACAAACATGGGATCTTACCTGGTTATTGTTTTCCAACTTTATGCTTTACCTAATTGAGTGGTAAATATTACAGTATCAATCAATATAACCATAAGTGCAAATTTACAATTACAATTTTGCATAGCTCCTAGTATTATATTCTAAGACCATGCCATACATTAATCATTTGTTTTTCATGTATTGAGTTTTTCTAATTTTTCACTACTGAAAGTATTAACATTAGATTGCACATCCTTAAACAGAGTGTCAACAGACCTGAAGATAACAGTGAAAACATCATGGTGTCTTAGTCACTTCATTCCCTTGTCTTATTCAGAGGGAAAAAGAAAAACAATAGCAAGCCATGAAGAAAGTTCAACAAAATTCTAGTTTGTCTATGATGCCTACTCCAATCCGTTTTTGAAATGTTGAAAATATAATTCTTTTAAAAAATTGATTCTCTCGTTTCGCAGATATCTAAACATCCTTATCTCTTTGTGCTTTTAACAAACAAAAGGACATTGCTGGGTCAAAGGACGTGCATATTCGTATGACTTTGGAGATATAGTGCCAAACCGTCTTCCAGAAACCACCTATCAGTTTATATTTATTTGGGGTGAACTGACTTCTCCACACTCTTTTTGCCAACCCATTAGGCAAAAAGTGTCTCCTCTTTATTTTATGTGCATTCTATTCACTAATGAGTTTCAATACTTTTTTTCATCCATTAATTGGCTATTTGTACTTACTGGAAGAATAGTTGGTTCTTATTCTGTCCCATTTATTTATTTATTTATTTATTTATTTATTTATTTATTTAGAGATGGAGTTTCACTCCTGTTGCCCAGGTTGGAGTGCAGTGGCACAATCTTGGCTGACTGCAGCCTCTACCTCTCAAGTTCAAGCAATTCTCCTGCCTCAGCCTCCTGAGTAGCTGGGATCACAGGTGCCCACCACCATGCCTGGCTAATTTTTTTATTTTTAGTAGAGATGGGGTTTTGTCATGTTGGCCAGGCTGGTCTCGAACTCTTGGCCTCAAATGATCTGCCCGCCTCAACCTCCCAAAGTGCTGGGATTACAGGCGTGAGCCACCGTGCCCGGCCTCCCATTTATTTTTTTACAGGGCTGTCTTTTTCTCGTTGTCTGTCAGAGTTCTCTGTATTTTAAGGATATTAAACCCTGTCTTTGTAATCTGTCACAGCTCTTTTCCCAGCTGTAATTTACCTTTTATGTTTTTATTCATGCTTTTAAAAAATTTTTGGGTAAAATATTTTTTATAATCCTATTTCCCAATATGTTATTTATTCATTTTTCCTTTGGTATTATGCTTTAAAAGTTTTCTTACTACAAGTTTACATAAAATTTTACTTCTTTTTCCTCTCAGTACTCTTACATTTTTAAAAAATATGTAAACCATTTGCAAATTATTACCACTTATGTTATGAGGAGGGAATCTCACTTTATTTTTTTCCAGATAGCTAGTTATTCCAAATCCATTTATCCAATGGTTCATTCTTCCTCACTTAATTGGAACAGCATCTTTAGCTCGTCCTCATTACTTATACACGATCAGGGATGTAGCTGTGCTTTTTATACCTATCTATTTGTTTTTAAAATAGTATCATTCTATTTATATTTTCTTTTAAAATATGTTTTAATATCTGGAAAAACAAATACCCCTGTTTATTCTTTTTCTTTTTAAAAAACTGACCAGTATCACACATTCTGCCAAATTAACTTTAAAATCATTATGAAGTTCCAGAAATAGTTTTGTTGGGATAGAGACTGTAAGTGTAATGAATATATATAGTTAGTTTGGGTTGAATAAACATGTTTACAATGTTAAACTTTCCCAACGCGATTGTGTCTACTTTATGAAGTGGATTTAAAGAAAAATATTATTCAATACAGTTTGTAGATCTCTGGTTCTAGATTCTGCACACTTTTTTTTTTTTTTGAACCCCTCAATACTTTATATTTTTGTGAGCAGAATCTTTTCATTCTGTTTTCTTAACAGCCACATAAATGTTGCTAGTGTCTTGTATTTCTCTGCCATGAGGTTAGGTCTATAGGCCATTTAAGATCATCTTTTTCCCCATTAATGTCAAAACTAAGAGTTCTGATAGAAGCGTTTTTATAGACTCAAATTTGTCCGAAGCTTCTGGGAATTTGGAGAGCACCCTCTCAGAATCTCTCAATACCCCTAGATGTGACAGCAAAACACAGCTACCCTGAACATCCTTCACTCATTACCCGGTGCCGACAGTGGGCGCTCGCTTCTTTTTGGTTTTTCCTTAAAGGAAGACCCAGATATCCTGTCCCCACTCTAGGATGTTCAGACGGAAAGCTCCCAGATGGTCTGTTTTACACTTCTGAGCATGCATCATGGCTGCCGAGGATTTTGTAACAGTGGTCACACAATTAGGACTCCATAAAATAGCTGATTTGGACCACCAGGAAACCAAACTCATTCGGCAGTTCTCAACCCTGACTGAATATGAGAATCACTTTTGAAAATTTTAAATGCTACCAATGCCTAGGCCCTACCCTTGGAGATGCTGTCAATCTGTCTGGGATTGGGCATCAGTACCTTTCAACCCCCCGCCCCCTCCACTCCCTTGGAATTTGATTCTGACGTGCGGCCAGGGCTAAGACACACTTCTTTAAATGGTGCCCAATTGATTCATCAAATGCTTATTTATACGCAACAGAAACAAATTATGGATGATTTAAGCAATAATCTATTAAATGATATTTAAATAGATACCTTTGGCCTTTGGGAGATCCGAAGCAGCAGCCTTGAAGTCCACGTTCCAGTCCCAGTTCCGCACATCACACCATAGAACTGACACAGTGATGATACTACTGCCTGTTGCTGGGCATACGCGCCCAGAGACACAGTCAGGTTTTAGGAGCCATTCTAACGAAAAAATACAAAATTATAAACAGAAAATTAGGCACCAAAGTAAATATTCATAATGAGAAAAAAAAATCCCAATTTAATATCATTAAAGTTAAATATTTAGACCTCATCTAAACCAAATTACCTCCCAAATGCCCCATATAAGCATCACGAAATTTAGAAATATTACATAATATTTTAACTTTTTGCCTGACACCACCACTCTACAATGTATTTTTCTTTTTCTTTCCTTTTTTCTTTTGAGATGGAGTCTTGCTCTGTCGCCCAGGCTGGAGTGCAGTGGTGTGATCTCGGGTCACTGCAACCTCCGCCTCCTGGGTTCAAGCAATTCTCCTGCCTCAGCCTCCCGAGTAGCTGGGACTACAGGTGCCTGCCACCGCGCCCAGCTAATTTTTGTATTTTTAGTAGAGACGGGGTTTCACCATAATGGTCAGGCTGGTCTCAAACTCCTAACCTCAGGTGATCCACCTGCCTCAGCCTCCCAAAGTACTGGGATTACAGGAGTGAGCCACTGTGCCAGACCTCAATGTATTTTTCTTTTTCTTTTTAATTTTTTTTTGAGATGGAGTCTCACTTTGTCACCCAGGCTGGAGTGCAGTGGCGCCATCTCGGCTCACTGTAAGCTCCACCTCCCGGGTTCACGCCATTCTCCTGCCTCAGCCTCCCGAGTAGCTGGGACTACAGGCGCCCACCACCACGCCTAGCTAATTTTTTTTTTTGTATTTTTGGTAGAGATGGGATTTCACCATGTTAGTCAGGATGGTCTCAATCTCCTGACCTTGTGATCCACCTGCCTCAGCCTCCCAAAGTGCTGGGATTACAGGCGTGAGCCCCCGCGCCTGGCCCTCAATGTATTTTTCAATTTCGCTTTTGGCTGTGTCTTACTTAGTCAGCTTGGGCTGCTATAACAAAATGTCATAGACCAGGTGGATAAAACAACAAACATTTATTTATCCCAATTCTGGAGGCTGAGAGTTGAAATTAGGGTATCAGTTTGGTCAAGCTTTGCCCCTCATGACTTCGTCTACACCAAGTTACTTCTCGAATGCCCACTTACAAATACAGTCACGACGGGGGTTAGGGATTCGATATGTAAATTTTGGGAGGAGAAACATTCAGTCAATAATAGGCTATGTAAGAATATGGTTATAAAATGTGATTTTATATTTTCTGTAGAAAGAATAGACAATTTGGTCTTTCTTTTAGCATGGTTGATCCAAATTTCTTTTTCAAGTAATCTTTTTAATATAGAATAGTTTTATATTTACAGAAAGTTGTGAAGATAGTACAAAAAGTTCCTTTATGTTTCTTACCCAGTTTCCTCTATTGTCTATTTGTTACAATGAATGAACCAATATCCATAAATTAACTAAATTCCATATTTTATTTACATTTCCTTAGATGTTTTCTCATCTCTTTTTCTGTACCAGGATCTCATTCAACATAACATACTATATTTAATCATCCTGTCTCCTTAGCCTCCTCCAGACTGTGACAGTTTCTCAGACTTTCTGTGTTTTTGATGACCTTGATCGTTTTGAGGAGGGCTGGTCAGGTATTTTGTAGAACGTCCCTCCGTTTGCGTTTGTTTGATATTTTTCTCATGGTGAGGCTGGGGCTCTGGGCCTTTGGGAGGAAGGCCACCGAGGCGAAGTGCCATTTGCATCCCATCATATCATAGGCTGTCACAGATAATGTCGATCTTGATCATCTGTCTGAGATCCAAATTTGTTTTACGTTATTTATAATTTAGAAAAGTTGCTTTCAACTTCATACCCACTGTTGGCATTGTTATGTAAAGTTATAGGATTGCCGTTAAATTTGGAACAACCTCTATCAAGTTTCATCTGCGATCTGAGGGTCTAGAAGGGTTTCCCACAGACTAGCTTCTAGCTCCACGCATTTTGGATCTTGTTTCCCCTCCACTCTCCACGTCATTCCACAGCCTGGAACTCAGGACATGTTTATATTGCAATGCAATTTCTGTCCCGGAACCTTCATATCATGAAGTTTGTTCATTTGGCACAGTGGACAGTAGAAATTGCCTGGCAGCCATTCTGACCCCGGGGAGGCCAGCAAAGACTGCAGAAGTAATTAGGAACCACATAAAAATGATGCCACACTGAACTCAAACAAAATGTAACCTAATGCCTCTTCCCCTTAGTTTGTCCCCCCAGAATGCCAGAGCCACTCCAACAGCACATGGCATGAAATGGTACGTTGGAGTGGATGGAGACAATGATCAGCCTTAACAAATTACAGTTCAAATATCTTGCTTTTGCAGCTTTTATAGAAACATGTGAACACATTTCTGGAACATCCTCCTAGGCCTCGGAAGAGGTTTGTTAGAGTAAGGCACCTCCAAATGTAAGTCATTAGATTAACCATTAATCTGGCTCTGCAAATGCCTTAGTGTAGGCTGCAGGCTCCCTTGACCCTGAACCCAAGACGCTGCAGCTTGAAACACTAGCGCTGCTGTCTCTGGAAATCAGATATGGCTGCTGCTGCCCTAGAGAAGATTCTTCACTATGTCTGCTTCGGTTTGTCACCACCTTTCAATTCAAAGTCTGGGGAGGGTGTTTTGCATTGGCTGAGCCTAAATCTTATGCCTTCGCCCTAGCTGCGGGGGAGGCTGGGAATGTGTCTGTTAATTTGAGCTTATAGAGTGAAGACAAGTTCTGCCTTCTAGTGTGGCAGCCCTCAAATCAAAGCAGAAAGTTTATTGTTTGTAGTTGTATTACAAAAAAAAAAAAAAGAAAAAACAGCATGAAACGATATAAAAGGAACTGATGAAAGTAGTTACCTGTGGGGGTGGGTAGTAGGAGGAGATTAGGAGCCAGACTTCTTAATGTGAACATTTTCCTATCATTTTGAGTCTTAAAACATGAGCATATATTATCTAGTCAAAAATTAAAAATTTTAAGGGTAAAGTAATCATATTAACAAATGTCACAAATCGAAGTCACTTCTCTCTTTAATCAACATTCTGAGCAAGGATTAAAAACATTATACTACTAAGTGCGCTGCTATGCTTCCATCTGTGTTATTTAATGCCACCAAATCCATCAGGCCAATTTGCTTTCCTCTTTTCTTTGCCTACTTTGGCATCCTCCCAAATGGCTCATTTTCACAACAGCCCCATGAATTGGCAGTGATCAGCCTTACTGGTAGGGGGAGAAATGGTATGAATTTCCCATACAATGCAATATAACGTGACTCAGTTTCTTGTCGGGAGATTTCAGAACAGTTTCTCACACACAAAGGAGCCTTTTCAGAACCAAACACTGCATCAGGTGCTGAGGGAAAGTGAAGCCAGTGAAGATTTGCTCATTGTCCAGAAATGAATCCTTAGGGTTGGTGAAGTTCTGGGGAAGGAGGCAGGGGGAGATCACCATTTGAGGAGTGGAGTGGCAGATTTCATCAAGTGCTTCTGGAGCAATCCTTGTCTATCAGAAAGACCAAGGATTCCTCTTTGAGAAGAGAAAGCCCTTGATGGGGAAGATAAAGAAAGGACCCAGCTAGAAGTGATGTCAAAATATTTAACTGCTTGTATGGGATGGACCTGACCAATCAGAACCCGACAAGTTTCAAAGCTTCAGAGAAGTCTAGAATCCCTGGTGATCAAGAGAAAGTGATCAGGAACAGGGCTGAGAAAGCTGGAAACACACCTGATACGAAAGTCATGGTTGGAGTCTGTTCTGATTAGGAGGTGGAGAGACAACTGGATCCTAACTACGAATTCGCTGTTTATTACAGAGGCTGTGCTGGCTACAGTCTCTGCTGAAGTCTGTCTTTCTCTCTCTCTCTCTCTTTCCTTCCTTCTTTCCTTCCTTCCTTCCTTTCTTTCCTTTCTTTTCTTTCTTTCTTTCCTTCTTTCCTTCTTTCTTTCTTTCACAGGGTCTCCCAGGCTGAAGTACAGTGGTGCAGTCTTGGCTCACTGCAACCTCCACCTCCCAGGTTCAAGTGATTCTCCTGCTTCAGCCTCCTAAGTAGCCGGGATTACAGGCTTGAGCCACCACGCCCAGCGCCGAACTCTTTCTAGAAGGATTCTCCATCTTATTTTTGTCCTAGAGACACTCAATACTCAGTAATCTCATCCTGATCCAATATGGCCTACCCTGAGGAATGGAGGAAGAGCTTGGTTCTGGACTGGACTCTTCTGGTAAGGCAGGCATGACAGCAGACTTTGCTATTCACGAGCTTATGAAAAATCTTGAGGAACCTTGAGCTCACCTGTGGTCACTCCTTCTCCCCACCCCAAGGAGAAGAGAAGGTTGTCCTCTTGGATGCCGTTGGGAGCCTACAGCCTACTCCCACACCCAGGCCTCTGTGACTGCCCCAAGTTCAGGTGTCCCCAAGACCATCCTCACTTGGGGAGGACATCAGCACATTAGGAGTGTCAGTCATTCTGGATATCTATCTTCTCTATGACCAGGTCAAGCTATACATAGCCTAGAAATTTTCAGGTGCTCGACTAGTAATTGCAACCAATGTGATTCAAGCATCTGTCTGCTTGAATTTTTTTAAAGTGTTTTCAGTCTTACCATCCCAGCGTACCATCCCAGTCCTGGATATTTTAAGCAGAAAGACCCATCCAAGTATCATAGAATAAGCACCCAAATCAGAACAAACTCCTGGTGTCTCAGCCCTAGGTGCAGCTCCTTTCTCATTACTGCCCATCTTCCCTGACCCGACTTTGAGGTTTTATCTGCTGTTAAAGTCCTGAGATTGCCCCTTGGATACAAGGACAGTTTCACTTCGATCTGATCTTTTGCCACAGATTTGATCCTCTGATCTGCCCCGTGCAGTAAAGAATTCACCTTGTCCAAAAGAGGTTTGACTTTTGCCCTCAGCATACGGGAGGTAACTTCCAGCCCTTGAAATGTTTCTGAGGCAGGAGAATGGCATGAACCCTGGTGGTGGAGCTTGCAGTGAGCCGAGATCACACCACTGCACTCCAGCCTGGGCGACAGAGCGAGACTCCGTCTCAAAAAAGAAAAAAAAGAATGCCTTCATTTACATGGGGGGCTTGGACTATGCCAAAGGGTCTATGTTATCAATGTGATTTATGGTGGGGACTTTGAACTACACAGTATCAACCTGACTTCTGGAAAGGCTGGTGACCAAGGTCAGCCAAGCAGATGGTCAATCATGTCTACATGAACAAGTCCCAATAAACGCTGTGCACACCAAGACTCTGGTGAGTTTTTCCTGGTTAATAATACTCTGTGCATGATGTCAAGTATTATATTTGAGAGGTGCTCTCTGCACAACTCATGTTTAGTGACTTGTAAAATCTGACCTATATGCCTCTTCCCATGGAGGATTTTAATCTGTATCCTTTCATGGTAATAAACCGTAATCATGAATATCATGACTTTTCTGAGTTCTGTGCATCTTGTTAGCAAATTATTGAATCTGAGATGGTCCTGGGGGCCTTCAACTTGTTGTTGGTGTCAGAAGTGAGGAGCATCTTGTAGACACCTGAACTTTGCAACCTTCAAAGTAGAACCCCAGCATCGACTCACTTGGCCAGAACTCCCATGAAAAGCGATTAGCTATCTTCATCCTAGAACCTGGGGGCATTCTGTTTTTCCTCCTTTTCTGGTCAATCGGTCTCTTCTCAGCCCCTGCACACTTAGAACAGTCTGACCTCCTAGTTTCCCTTTGGAGCCTTTCCTACCTAATTCCCAAACCAGATTAAACCCTCCCACTTTCTGTTTATCCTCTTCTAGAGATATCTCCCTTTTCTGTGTCATTACCTTCTCTTATCAGGCACATACCTCAGGCTCATACCTGCCCAAATGAGGTCTTCCTTCTGTCAATCAATTCCTGAATTATCAAAGCTCACCACATCTTCTGAGCTGGCATTTCTATATCCTATCAGTCTGCTAAAAATTAGTTCCAATATACAGACACAAGGAGATCCAGTTAAAAGGGCCCAGGAAATTCACTGTTTTTTACAGAATGATAAGTAGAAGTCTTGATATAAATGCAGAAAAGCAGGAGGCCCTGGAATTCCACAGAAAGAAATAACATGAGAATTGGGAAGGACAGTTCTGCAGCTTTCATAAGACAAATCCATCAAACACAAGAGAGAAAATTAGATTTCCTATTCTGCTTTTTCAATAGTGATCCAATTAGTACTTGAGCTAAATACCATCTACAATAGTATCATGCTTCTTTAAATCCCAGATTAAATGTTGGGGAAGTACAATAAAAACACAGTAATTTGGATCAATTGGTAAAGAGCTCAATATGAGTTAATGAAAGTTAGAATTGCAGAATATGGTGGAAGAAACACAATAAAATTACTTCCAAATATTTACATAGATTTTTTAAAAACAGGTAACCAAGTAGAAGTCTTATGGGTCGATTGTAATAAGTAGACAGTTTTCGTGTGCCAGTTCACATTATTTTAATCCAATCAGTGCTACTCAAGTGCTTTAATAATGTGAAAAATAGTTCCCATTCTTAATCAGATCAAATATTTTCCTTCCAAGGCATCTGAGATTGTGTTTAGCAAATTTGTATAAATAGTAATTCTCATCTCTCATGAAGGCAAATTTGAGGGAGGAGGAGGGATGGGAGGAAGGCCTATGTTAATAAAGAATTACTTGATTAGAATGAGTTGGCATGTTGTAGATCTAGAAAATAGAGAGGGCTTGTTTTTCATGGATAAAAGTAGATTCATACTAACAAATGTGTGGTCCAAGAAAGTCCTATTAATACTTCGTTTCATTTATTTATGTATTCATTCACACATTCATGTGTTCAGCAAACATTTCTTTAAGACTTATTTCAGGCCCCATGTTTGGTTTTGGTGATCAAAGATATGCAAAACACTATTTCTGCCCTCAAGACATTTGCAGTCCACTAGGACTCTTCAAATGATAATGATTCTGTGTGGCAAATAGTTTCCTAGTGGGTTCTCAGAGAACACAAAGTGAAGGACACTCCCCTTCTTCCTGAGGGTAGAGTTCAATATTTCCCAGCTTCCTCTGAGGTCACAAGCGGCCACATGACTCATTTCTCCCAATGGCATGTTGAGAGAAGTCATGTCTACCTCTGCTGGGTGTAGGCTTAGGAGATGGGCATACCTCCTGCCTGTTTTCCCCTTATAACTGGGGCAGAATAGTCCAACGTTGACCATAGGTGAGGACAATGCCATTGGGTCTAGAGGATGATGGAGCAAAGACTTGACAACCTGGAAGAAATTGAGTCCCTGCCCACAAACCTGGCACTCTTGAATGGGCAGATGGAACAGAATTGCCCAAGAACCTGGCCCACTCACTTTAGAACTGTTACTTGAGGGGGAGGAGAAACAGCTACAATTTTAAAACCACTTTATGATGGGGTCTTTTTATTCATTTTTACTATGAAAATGTTCACACGTATAGAAAAGCTAAAAGAATTGTACAATAGACATTTATATATCCACAGCTTAAATGATACCATTAAAATTTTACTGTACTTTCCTTTTTAAAATTATACACCTACCTATTTTTCCACCCATCTAGTCACTCATCAGTCCTTCTTAATTTTTGAACAAAACTCAAAGTATGTTGCAGACATCTCTACATTTCAACCTAAATACTTTGGCATGTTATTAACTAGAACTTTTTCTTCTGATGAAAAAACTAACAATGAAATGCATAACTCTTCAGTGTGTAGTTGTTGAACTTTGACAAATATGACACCCATATAACCCAAACCACTGTCAAGATCAAGATCATTCAATTTCCCCAGAAGTTCCATTAGGATATTTCTGTTACAGCGGCTTAGCTTTACCTTAAATTGTATACAGAGTCATAATTTTAATAATCGTTAGAAGAGCTGAACATCTTTTATGCATCAGGGATTACATAATGCATATTTTACTTAATTTTCACAATAAAGTCATGCTGTAGGTATGATTAGCTCTGTCATATTGATAAGAAAAATGAGGTTTAAGAAATTTTCCAGGTTCACTCAACTAGTAAGTGGCAGAGATGAGCTCTGTGTCTAGATCCCACTGATTGTAACACTTTGCATCTTTCCACTACTGTCTTTGACTGACCCTGCTTGAGGGCTTTGGAGGGGAGCTTAGCTGCACAAAGGAAGAATATTTAAGCTACATCTTGAGCCTCATCCCTGGAAGACTGAGCTGAATTCACTTATCAGAAGGACAAAGCAGGGAAGGGCCTTCCATGCAGAAGAAACATCACATCCAAAGCAAAGAAGGATGAGATTATAGCATTTGGACAATTGCTGATGTCTCTGTCTGCTCAGAGCTTAGGGTAATAACGTAGGGGCACCAGAAGATGAGAGTTAAAAACTGACCAAGATACTAATGCTTTGCTAAGTGGATTGGATTTGATCCTACAGGCAGTGAAGAGCCATCAAAAGGATTTAAGCAGGGAAGTGACGTAATTAGATTTGCATTTTACAATGCAACTTAGAATGCTGTTGATGCAGAAAATGGTATCAGAAAGAGACAGGGGCTAAGGAAACCAATGATGAAATAGGTGAAGTAGTCCTTCGGCCTGAGAATCCAAATAGAGCAGTTACTATGGAGACCATGAGCACGAGCTGGAAGACAGGTCAGCTGGTGATTCCCGCTTCCAGGACAAGCTTCCATTTTTTTCTGCATGTGCTCTAATTAAGAAATCTTTAAAGGCCGGGTGCGGTGGCTCACGCCTGTAATCCCAGCACTTTGGGAGGCCAAGGCGGGCAGATCATGAGGTCAGGAGATCGAGACCAGCCTGGTCAATATGGTGAAACCCTGCCTCTACTAAAAATACAAAATTTAGCCAGGCATGGTGGTGTGCACCTGTAGTCCCAGCTACTCAGGAGGCTGAGGCAGGAGAATCATCTGAACCTGGGAGACAGAGGTTGCAGTGAACCAAGACTGTGCCACAGAACTCCAGCCTGGGTGACAGAGTAAGATTCTGTCTCAAAAAAAAGAAAAGAAAAGAAAAGAAAAGAAATCTTTTCCATTTGTTGTGTGGTGGGGACTGCTATTGCCTCCCACAATATCTTTCACTCCCTTCTATAGTAATAAAAGTTTCATCTTGATCAATTCAGTCAAAAACTAAGTTATCCAGCCTCTCTTTAGGCTAAATATGACTAACTGTATGGCCAGGTTCAAGCCTACTGGGATGTGAACAGAAACTGTGTGTGCAACTTCTAGGATGTTCCTATAAAAAGAAAGGGGCGTTCGCTCCATTCCTTCCTCTTCCCTCTCTCCTGGGCTGGAATGTGGAGGTGGTGGAGAGCCACCTTTGATCATTTGTTCAAGGAGAAGCCTGTACAGATGGTAAAGCAACAAGATGATAAGAGCCTGGGTCCACACAGAGTTCACCTGTGACCCTGGGCCGCCTGCTAGGACTTTTTCAAAGGGAAGAAACCTTTATCTCATTTAAGCCATTGTATTATGGAAAAAATTTGTTATAGAAGTCCAATATGTAGCAACAAAATTCTTCAGAGTAGTAAAGGAGATGGAATCTCTCATGCAGGTTCTGACCTGGATGGCTCCCTAAGTGTAAGACATGGTAGGAGACTTTGTGGCAAGAATAGCTATCCTGGGAGTTAGATCGGGATTTGAACACCAGCATGCCATTGGCTAAATGGCCTCAAGCATATTATTTTACCTTTCTGGACCTGTGAGTTTTTTTCTTGTTGCTGTTTCTTTGTTTCCTTCTATAGAATGGGGAAAACAGTGGTGCTACTATAAAGAGTTGAGATGGTATTTGTAAAAGTCTGCACCTTAGTCCCTGGCACACGGTGGGCCTCCATCATGGCAGGCATTGTCATTATGAATAACTCTGGGTGAAGTTGGCAGGGGCAGCTAGCTCACCAGGGAGGGGCATCCCAGGAACTTGAGCATACAAATGCACTTCTCTCTCAATCCGCACCATATTTGGTTTTTTTTTCAGATAGAGTCTCACTCTGTCACCAGGCTAGAGCGCAGTGGCGCGATCACTGCAACCTCCGCCTCCCGGGTTCAAGCGATTCTCTTGCCTCAGCCCCCCAAGTAGCTGGGCCTACAGGTGTGTGCCACCATGCCCAACTTATTGTTGTATTTTTAGTAAATATGGGGTTTTATGATGTTGGCCAGGATGGTCTTGATCTCTTGACCTTGTGGTCCACCTGCCTTGGCCTCCCAAAGCACTGGGATTATAGGTGTGAGCCACCGCACCCGGCCTCAATGCTTTTATTTCTTTTTGCCATCTCCATAAGAGAGCAGGATTTGTATTCCTCTCTTATGAGTCTTACCTTTTAATTGCAGTCTTGTTGCTAGCAAGATAGGCAATCTTGGACAAGATTGATTAGGTTTGTGATCATCTGAACATTCAGGGGTTCTGCGAGACCAACAGCCCTGGTTTGGAGTTGAGTTTACAGGGTAACCTCAGTTTCCAAACTGAAGAACAAGACTTAGCTGCTTCCTCAGTCAGGTTTATTGCACATGTCGAGAAGCAACTGACTCCATACCAGCTTCTTTTCACCCTTGTAAGGGCCATGGTTCAAACTGATGGGACTGTCCTTATCAATCCTGCAACCCTGACTATTTGGGGGAAACTTCTTGACTCATAAGCTACAAGGAAGAAAAAGGGAAACAAAGTTTTCCAGGAGGCCAATGGGTGAATGTCTTTTCCTTCTGGGAAGCGTTTGCTCTGAATTCCTGCTCTAGAAAGAATCACCTCATTAAGTAAGAGTTCTTCCTCTCTTTAACTTTCTGTATACAGACCTTAGAGCAGTGAATCTCATGCTCACAGTAGATCAGAGTCACCCGGAAAGCTTTTAGAAAACTCAGATGCCTGCATTCTATTGGCCAAGAAATTGAGACTTGATTGATCTGTGGAGGGGCTCAGGAAATGGTATTTTGAGAGAAGGACTCAAGCCAGTTTTTATAGAGAGTATTTTAGATAGAGTGCATGGGCTTGATCCTTGGTTAACACTTTTTATGGTGATTGCACTCAAACAACATTTCTGATGGAGAGAATGGGACTCCCATGTCTTGCCCTGGCATCTGGAAAGCTCAGAGCTCCTGCTCCTCGAGTGCTACTGCTGCACCTCCACCTGCACCCCCACTTCACTTGTGTGGAGGATTCTCAACCTATTTTAGAAGCAGAGGCTTATTAATGTGAAGGCCACTGAATAGCCTTGAAGTAGAGTTTCCATCCAGATGAGCGTCTAAATATTTTCAATCTGAGATTATTTTCCTGACTACAAGAAGAAGGAAGACATAATTTTCATGGTTGACTTGAGAGAGGCAGACTGCCTGCCCCACCCTCTCCTCTCCTTCCAAACTGATCTTTCTTTTTGGTGTCATTTGGCTTTTGGTGGGAGGAGCAAGGAGGAAACTCTTTCCCAGGCAAGAATATAAGCACCCCATCTCTTGCAAGGAGCAAGTGCGTTTTGGAAGAAGAGCCCTCTCTCCCCTCCAGGGAAGACTGTGGGAATGTGAGCCCCTATTTTTTTTTTAATTCCTGTGGTCGTTGATTTATTCTCCAATTCTAGTAGACAACCAAGGACTCTGGAATTGGTCACAAAAGCAACTGTGGGAGAGGAGATGAGAGCTTTTGTGTAGTGAGGTAGAAGTGGAAGAGGCCAGAAGGAAGGGAGTTGAAGAGATTCCAACCACATGGCCACTCCAAAGCTGCAAGGGCACCGTCCTAGTGTCCACTAGCCACTCTGCAGCAAGGGGCATGGTCAGCTGACTATTCCAGCTGCATGGGATGCGAACAGTCCATCACCTGCCCATGCCCTCGCTCTGGGCCCACACTCTTCTGTCACCTCCCTGCAAGTGGGTTCTTCACTGAGCACCCTTCTTGTGGCTACCTAACCCCCAAGAGGGGAGGCAATGCCGACCAGGATCTCCCAGCTCCATGATAGGGTCACCTTCTTCAAAGCCCCCAGCTCTCATTCCAAGAAAACTGTAAAATTGAAGACAGTCAGAATACCTGGTATCCGGGCTCCCTAGGGCTGCCGTGGCGAAGGTACCACAACCTGGGGGGCTTAGACCAACAGAAGTCTACTGCCTCCTGGTTCTGGAGGCTAAAAGGCCAAAATCAAGTTGTCAGGAGGGACATGGGCTCTCTGAAACCTGTAGGGGAAGCCTCCTTCCCTGCCTCTTCCAGCTTTTGGTAGCTCCAGACATTGTTTGGCTTGTGGTAGCCTCACCCTAATCTCTGTCTCCACCTCACATGGCTTTCTCCCTGCATGTCTGTGTCTTTTAAAAAGAAAAACAGTTATATTGGATGAGGAGCCCACTCTGCTCCAGGATGCTCTCACCTTAACTTATTACATTTGCAGTGACCCAATTTCCAAATAAGGTCACATTGTAAGATACTGAGGGTTAGGCTTCAAATACCATTTTTTGGCAGGGAGGATATAGTAATCTGTTTTCAAGCTGCTGATAAAGATGTACTTGAGACTGGGCAATTTATAAAAGAAAGAGGTTTAATGGACTTATGGTTCCACATGGCTGGGGAAGCCTCACAATCATGGTGGAAGGCAAGGAGGAGCAAGCAATGTCTTACATGGACAGCAACAGGCAAAGAGAGAGAGCTTGTGCAGGGAAACTACCCTTTATAAAGCCATCAGATTTCATGAGACTTATTCACTATCACAAGAACAGCACGGGAAAGATCTGCCCCATGATTCAATTACCTCCCACCGGGTCCCTCCCACAACATGTGAGAATTCAAGACGAGATTTGGGTGGGAGCACAGCCAAACCATGTCAGAGGGAGGCACAATTTAACCCAGAACACTTGGGATCATGAGGAGTATGAACTGGAAATGCCTGAGCCCCCTAAACTGGACAAAGGAGACAATCCCTCCCTCTCTCCTACCTTTCCTCCTCTCTCTCCCTTCTTTCCCTCCCTCTCTTCCTCTGCTCCCTCCCTCCCTCCTTTCCTTCCTGCCTTCCCTCCCTCCCTTCCTTCCTTCCCTTACCCCTTCCTCTTATCCTTTCCCTTCTTTCTTTCCCTCCCTCTCCCCTGTCCCCTCTCTTTCTTCTTTCCATTACTCCTGCCCCCATGTCCTCTTCCCCTCCATCTGTCCATCTCCTTAGGAGGCCCCCAGTGAGGTGAATAGATGAGGAATGTCAGGCTGCCCAGGATGGCACCAGCCAGCTGGCTGCTTGCAAGTGGCTCTGTGGGCCCTAGGGAAGGGAGGAGGCCAACCTCCTCCATCTGAATGCCCTTCTGCTTTACAAGCCTTGTCTATGCTGCCATTTTTAGCAGCAGCTTAACTTGCAGGGACACTGCCCTGGTCCTCAGCTGCCATCCCAGACCTGCAGGCGATGACTTGGCACTCCTTCCCTGCTGTCATGGGACACTCACCACCCGCTGATAGCCAGCCTGCTTTTTTGACATTGTGAGGCATCTGCCTGGACAGCCGAGGACAATGCTGCAGTTTCCGTGGAAACCTGAGTGCCGGTAAGGACTCTAGTGGGGACTCTACCTCACCATTGCGCAGGCTCTGGGAGAGCTGTCAAGAGGCTAGGAATGGTGGTCAACCACCTGAGTGAGGTCTCTCTGATCTGTGACCCAAGGGATGGCACTCACTCTGCAGCAAGGGGCCCTCTCTGGGCCTCAGCTTGCTTCTCCAGTGAGAAATGCCAAGGTGCCAAGCCTGGCCACCTGCCTGAAATGAGGGTAAGAGGAGACAGAAACAGCACAAACACAAACTAACATTTAAAGGGATTATCTTGTCAGTTGCATGGGACTCTCTTTTGCTGTCCATGGAGATAGCTATAGGAAGAGGGATGGAAAGACGGAGGAGGGGGTGGGACCTGATTCCTTGATGTAGAGAGAGATACAAGAAGAAGCAGAAGGCTTGGTTTTGATAAGAAGCATTTTAGATTTGGCCATCCCAGGGGCTCAGATGATGCAGTAGTGGAGGGAGCCAATCTCGGACTCCCTCTTCTCCTCAATTCTTCCCTGGGTCATGGTGCAGCTTGGGACCTCTGAAGGCTTTGGGTGCTCTCTGTGGAAGACTTTGGGAGAGCCAAAGTCTATGTCAGCACATGGCCTATGGGCAGATTCACAAAGGGCATCTCCCATCTCGCTCTGCTGTATGAATGAATGGTTATGAAGCCTTCACAGGTACCACAGAGAGGCCCCAGGGCTGAAGACCATGCACATACGCTTTTAGCTTTGAAAAACACTCACAAAGGCAGTTATTAGTTATAGCACCTTGTTTAGGGACTTTATAAGACACAATTTTTGTGTATCAATTTGTAGGAACATAGATCATTTACTGTTGCTGACTGTGGTTCTCCTGTGAGAACCTCTCTCTCTCATGCTTCCTTCTTCCTGGTAGTTATAGAACCACTCAGACTACATTTCCCAGCTCCCCCAGCACCTAGCCATGGTCATGTGACTACATTCTAGCAAATGGGATGCTATGGAAGTAATGTGTGTATAGCTGCCAGGGAAGCTGCTTGCCCTCCACATCTTTCACCAAAGCTGGAAGGTGAACTTGGGGTAATGAATCAGTCCTAATGAGGCTATAACCAAAGGGAACAGTGGAACAGTGAAATGGAAAGAAGTTGGATCCCTGTATGATCTGCCAGATCAGAGCAGCTGCCCTCCATCCTCTCTCCCGAAACTGCCCTGTTCAGCTCAAACTTTAAAGGAGAGAAAAATGAACACTCCATCTTATTTAAGTCACTCTTATTTTTATCTCTGCTAAAGCAACTGAACCAACATATGCAAACTGGATCAATAAGTAATTTGCGCTGTGACTTTGCTTATTATCATGCATATATATTGGTCTCCAAAAAACATGAGTGTTAAATCTTGTCAAAAGTTTGCTCACATGTTACCTGTTTTTCCTGCCAACCAACACCACGCACCACTTTCTCATAAAGGGCTTCTTAGATCCAGGAAGCTAACCCAGAACCCTTTAAAAATGATCATATTCTCAAACAGCTAATAGAAAGGTCAATTCAGAGTGATTTACCTTCAGAGAGGGACCCTCAGAGAGAACCTTGTATTGGAGAGTTGTAAGAAGTCCTGTGGGCTCTATGACCTCGTATCTCAGATTTTTAGGACAATTCTAATTTAAACTATTCTGGCCCCGTTCCCACAAACGTATTTGTAAGTGTGCTTGCTATGGGTTTTGTTGAGAAATGTGGTCGCAGTCCCTACAGGCCCCTCAGCTGATTGTCATCCCTTCTGGTCTTCCTCTGGTCTTCCTCCTGCCAACTCAGGTAGGTCTAAACTCAGGGGACAGAGGACCGCTCCCTCCGAGCTGCTCCCTCCGGCCCCCTCTCTGATGGACTTTTTCTATTCTAGGACTGAACTGTACTGCACTCATTTGTAGAGAAGCTTTTTTTTTTTTTCCCCTTTTTGGAGAAGTTAAGCTTCTTTAGAGATTAAAGTTGGTTTCCTCTAGCTTCCTCACAAACTCACAGTGTTAAAACTGGGTCATAGAGACATAGTTGTTCCATTTTCTAACCAGACAATAGCTTCAGGCAGTGCCAGAGTTCTCTTCCTCTCTGCCCGCTTTCTGGAGCCCCAGGAAGCCACTGAGCAAATCCCTCCTGCTGGGAGTGGACAGACCTCCTTTGCACCTGCCCTCCTCCCTGGGCCAAGGGCACTTGCCCTTGTCACCAGCTTAAACTGTCCCCTTTTCCTTTGTCTCTAATTTATGCTACTGGCCTCCAGGGGGCTCCGCTCTGCTCCTGCTTCCCTCTCCTTCCCTCCTCCCTCTAGGATGCATTCTAATCAAGGGCAAGGACATTTTTTGGGGTCATGGTGCTAGGGGTGGAATTTTTGTTGGTCCACAAGGGCTTAATGCATTGAGACTGTCATAGATGGTATCATCATTCAAAAATATTTCCTGGCCTTTCCTGAAGGAGAGGATAGTTCCCTATCCCCCGCCCCCCACTGACATCAGATTTGACACTGTGACTTCCTCTTGCCAAGAAATGCAAGCAAAAGTGATGTGACATGTGTCACTTCCAGGCAAAAGCTTTAAGAGCCAGTGTGTGGTTTGCTGTGTGTCTTTTCTGTCTTCCACCAGATGGACAACAGTTCAAAAAGGGCCTGCTTCATCAGCCTGGATCCCAAAAAAGATAACATGAAGCAGGGACATACTTGACCCATGACAGATGGGCAGCTTGAGCAAGAAATAAACCTCTCTGTCAGTCATTGCAGGTTGGGTATGTTGTTATTGTAGCATAATCTAACCTGTCCTGACTATTTTAGAACATACATAGAAATGATCTCAGACTCTTTTTCTATGAAGCTCTGGTGAGTTGGGCTTGGGGTAGGCATGCAAGGAGACTGCTGCATCTTGAGAATATAGTGTGGATGGATTAGTCCACCTCTGCTCTAGGCCTTAGAAAGAACCCCACCACTCCCCACCCCCTACTCCACTCTCTTTTCTGGCCCTGGAATGACCTTAATGTTATCTGTTTCCATATATGCCTGTGTATTAGTCTGTTTTCACACTGCTGATAAAGACATACCCAAGACTGGGTAATTTATAAGGAAAAAGAGGTTTAATGGACTCACAGTTCCACGTGGTTGGGGAGGCCTCACAATCATGGCGGAAGGCAAAAGGCACGTCTTCCATGGCAGCAGACAAGAGAGAATGAGAATCAAGCAAAAGGGGAAACTCCTTACAAAACCATCAGATCTTGTGTGATTTATTCACTACCATGAGAACAGTGTGAGGGAAACCATCCCCAGGATTCAATTATCTCCACCTAGTAGCTCCCACAATACATCAGAATTATGGGAGCTACAATTCAAGATGAGATTTGGTTGGGGACACAGCCAAACCATATCAGTCTATTTTTATCTCTGGTCCACCTTAAGGCAGGATGCAGTCTCTTCCCAGGCACCAGAAACAGGCCATTGCACTAGAAGAGCTGATGATAAATATTGATTTTACTGAAGATCTCACAGGAAAGATAGAGAGAAGGTTCATATCATATCCTCAATGTCAACTGCCTAGGCATGTCTTTAGCAGTTCTCCATTGGCTTTCTGGAGCCAAAATACTTAGGTTCGAATCTCAGCTTTACCACTTAATGTGTGATCCTGAGCAAGTGAATTAAATTCTACGTCTGAGTTTTCTCTTCTGCAAATTGGAGACAATGCCGCTTCCTGTCTACTAGGGTTGTTATTCTTGGTCTCTGACAAGCATGAAAGTTAGACTCAGACTAACCTCTTCTTGGTAACTTTATTCTTTACCTGTCTTCTCTGCATGACCAGAGATACGTCTGTAAAATGAGGCTGAGCAGGAATATCAAGCCTGACACACAGCAAATGCATAGCAAATGTTCATCATCATCATCATCATCGTTATTTCAGCTATTAACAATCTTCATCAGATATGCTTGCTTTTCTAAGTCCCTTCCTCCCCATTACGCAGCTGTACTTTCTTTTTTTTTTTCTTTGTTTTTTTGTTTTTTTTTTTTTTTTTTTTTGAGACAGTCTCACTCTGTCACCCAGGCTGGAGTGCAGTGGTATGATCTTGGCTCACTGCAACCTCTGCCTCCAGGGTTCAAGCAATTCTCCTGCCTCAGTCTCCTGAGTAGCTGGGACCACAAGTGCACGCCACCATGCCAGGCTAATTTTTGTATTGTTAGTAGAGATGGGGTGTCACCATATTGGCCAGGCTGGTTTTGAACTCCTGACCTCATGATCTGCCTGCCTCAGCCTCCCAAAGTGCGAGATTATAGGCATGAGCCACTATGCCCAGCCTGTGCCTTGCCCTTCATTTGATCTTCTCCTATGTTGTGTCTAGCCTCATGGGCTCCTGTCCCTCCCCTTCTGAATTGAAGCTCCCCCACCACAGTTGAGTCCCTTGTGTATTTGGGATCTGGCCTTTGTGCCCTCCTCTTTCTCTTCCCTCCTACACTCCATACCACCACCCCTACCACAAGCATACACATCTCTGGCTCTTAACCATCCTACTTTGGAGACATCACTTGCAGAGAATAGCCTGTAACCTACTGTGAAGTTCCCTCCCGGGGGAAAAGAGGCCATCTTGAGAACTTATATCCTACAGCCCCCAGCTTCCCATGCTGGGACCTTCTCACCTCTTCTGTCCTGGCAAGCAGCCAAGTGTGGCTCAGAGGCTGAGCAGAGGGAAAGATGTTGGCCCTTTGCTCCTCAGCATCAGTGGGCTTAAGTCTGGGCCACAATCCAGACCTAGAGTGTTTGCATTTGAAGGCTTATTTCCACTCGAATGAAACTCTAGTTCAAGGCCTTCCAGGCCAATGAAAACTTCCAACCAACTGAGACCAAGCAAATGTGGCTGTATCCACATATTCAGAGCCAGGCCTTGGGCAGGGCAGGTGACAAGGAGCACGTCATTTGGGGGAACCTAGCACTGAGTGAAATCATCACAGTTAATTCTTTACTAGCTGTGTCACAATTTTGGCTCATTTTAATCTTGGTATTCAATGAAGACCCTGAGGTCTTCCTCCTGGGTCCCCTGCATTCTGATGAAATTGCCTTTAGTGTCCCAGGAGGCCGTGTGGTTCAGAGCATGGGTGTGGAGTCGAGAGATGTCCATTCAACTCCAGGTTTCACCCTAAAAAGCAGTGTGAAGTGGAACAAGTTATTCTGAGGCTCAATTTTTTCATCTATAAAATGATCATTATTACCATCATCATCATCATCATCATCATTATCAATCACCCTGCCCCCTGCCTCACAGCCTTCTTAAGGTCCAACAGGATAAGGTTTGTAAAGTGTTTGGCCCAGGGCCTGGGACCTGTTGTTCCTGCTTCTGCTGTTGTTATTTTACTATTATTGTTTCAGGTCACCTGGCCCTCCAGGGCCTCTTTGTAACTCTTACAAAATGATCTCTGACACTCTGAGCCTGTTTTTATTTGGAATCTTAGGGAAAAAAGCATTTGTGAGGTCCAGGATTTAATCTTGTTTGTCCTCGGGGCATATGGCTATTAACGAGGGTTGTTTACGGAGGGCCTGCCCATCCTGCTGAGCTCACATGCAGTGCCTTGCGTGATCCTCACAGTGGCCCTGTGAGGTCAGCATTATTATTTCCATTTCATGAATGAAGAAGAGGCCCGGGGAGGTTGAGGCACTTGCTCAAGTTCACACATCCAGAAAGGAGCAGGATTGGAGTAGGAACCTGAGTCTGATTCATTTTGCAAAAACTTTTCTAGCACTTTCTATGCTCCTAGCACTGTTTCAAGTACTTTTTAAATAAGCATTAATTAATGTCATCCTCTTAACAACCCTATGAGATAGGTACCATGACTGCCCCCCTTGTGTAGATGAGGAAACTAAGGCACAAAGAGGTTAAGCCACTTGCCCAAATTCACACAGGTTTGCATGGCAGTGACAAATTCACTTTGGCAGCTTGACCCCAGCTGCCTCTCAAGGGTGTTCTTTCCAATACACATCACTGTCTCTCACAGGGGTCCTGCTTTTTCAGTGGGTACATAGGCTGCCTTCCTGGTACAGACATAGCCCCCTTCCCTGGTCCCCTTCAAGCCTCTTAAAAGGGAAGCCACTGCTCTGTATTCATCCCTCCATGACTGCAGCCTCCCTCTTCTGCTTCCTCCTCAGAAGCCAGTGGGTTTATTCTGCAAATTGCTAGAGTCAGAGGAGGCCAGGCATTGTTTAGGCTGCTTGCTGGTGGTGAGGGCCAATGCCAACTACTGGACCAGAGCCAGACCTGCCCCCGTGCCAAACCCACCACAGGGAGGCCCACTGTATCTCCTCCTGGGAGGTCTCCCTAGGGCATCACCGGAGAGCATGCAAAACAAAAGCCACACAACCAAACCATTTTTCCAAGGAGGGCCTGCTTGCCCAGGACGGTAAAATCCAACTCCAATCAGCCTGTATTCCGGTAGATGCATTCGGTGTGTCCCTTGGCAAAATAACATGGTCATTGCTGTAGGAGATTGCCCGCTGCCTTCCCCAGTGGATGCTCTATCCTTCACCAGTGCTCATGGGCATTTGTGGAGGGGTCCTCTTCCATGGCCAGCCAACAGCCCCACTTCTGCACCCTGGCTCGTACCATCCAGAGTCTGCACCCTGGACTGACTTAGACTAGGAAAAGACTTTAATCAACTGGTTCCATCTCTCCAGCCCACACCAGATATCTGGGGAATCCTAAAAACACCATCTCTGCCTGAAGAAATTCCCCTAGCATCTGCTAAAGCAGGCTAGCAAAGAGGGAAGGGGGCTCACTCTGTCTTTTAACAAATTGACTTATTAGGAAGTGTCCTCACATCCTGAGTCAAATCTACTCTCTTAAAATTTTCTCCCATTCTCTTCGTGCATGTTCTGGAGTAACAAGATCAAGACTGTTTCCTCCTCTACATGACAGCCCTTTAATATTTAAAAGCAGCTGTTCTTTTTTTTTTTTTTCAGTCTCCAATTCCCTAGGCTAAATATATCCAGTTCTTCCATCTGTTATTCCAACAGGATGGTTCAAAATTCCTTACCATTTGGGCTGTCCTAATAGGAGAATGCTCAAGATTGCCAATATCCCCTTTAAAATGAGGCCCCAGGAACTGAACCCACTGTCAGAGCTGACTGTCATCTGGGTTCCCTGGGCGTGAGCTGCATTTGTTTTCCTTAGGAGCCAGGTTGCCCTGTTGGCTCACTCCAATCTGCTCTTCTCACATAAGCTGCTGCTGGTTATGTTTCTCCCACATTCTAAACTTGAACAAGAGAGTTTTTAGATCTAAATGCAGGCTTTTATATTGATTACTATTTAAAATCCTCTTAATCCCTTTTAAAGGAAATTCTAGTCAAATTCAACATGTTCCCATATCAACGGCATTATTTTATCTTTCCATTTCATATTATCTTCAAATCTAAAAAAAAAAATTTCCCTTCACACATTTGTCCAAGAAAAATGCTGAAAAATCCTGCCAGAGCATCTGGGTTATCCATGAAAGAGAATCCTCCAGAAGAAGGTCAATTGAAGAGATGGCCTGCCACGCTAATCATAAACAAATTCTAAGCAGATGGCTTGGAAATTCGTTAGAAAATGGATGATGTGATCACCATCCGTCAACCAGCTGGTTAACTCAACCAGCTATTAATACTCTGGGTAACATTCCATCTCACCCACAAACATATCATGGTAGACTTTGTCAAATGCCTCATGGAAATCAAATCATGTCAAGGATAAGTCTCTTGACTTTAAAAACTAATACCCTTGGCTGGGTGCGGTGGCTCATGCCTGTAATCCCTGCATTTTAGGAGGCTGAGGTGGGCGAATCGCTTCAGGTCAGGAGTTTGAGACAATCCTGGCCAACATGGTGAAACCCCATTTCTACTAAAAATACAAAAATTATCCAGGTGTGGTGGCGGCGTGCCTGTAGTCCCAGCTACTTGGGAAGCTGAGGCTGGAGAATTGCTTGAACCCGAGAGGCAGAGGTTGCAGTAAGCCAAGATCGCACCATTGTACTCCAGCCTGGGTGACAGAGTGAGTCTCTGTCCCCCCACCAAAAAAAAAAAAAAAAAAAAAATCAAAAACAAAACTAATACCCTTAAAAAACAATAACAACAAATGATGTTGGTTTGTTTTTTAAGAACACGTGCTGATTCCTAGTGATCATTCGTCCACAAACCATCCGTTTCCTACTCAAATCCAGTGGGAGTATTTTATCCCCTGGCCCCATTGATTGAGTCAGAGATAGGCATGATTCAAGCCAGAAGAATCAGAGTCAATCCAGAAACTTGTACTGGAACTATCTGGAAAGAATCTTCTTTCCACTGAAATTGCTAAGCTTGGAGGATATAAGCCTGGGAGTGTCAAGAGCCATCACATGAGATGGTTGAGAGGGAAGTCAATAGAGAAACTAGCAGAAAAACTGGCTGGGTTGCTACTAAGTCCTCATGGTGATATCTGACACCTGATCTAACTGTGCCTGAAAATAGAACTCCCATTTGGATTTTTCAGTTGCAGGAGCCAATAATTCCCCCATTTTTGCCAAGCCTCCATCTTTTTGAAATTCGCGTCTAGGCCATTTTTTCGACCCCTGCCCCAAATATATGCATAACTGTCCTTCTAAGCACAGCTTCAGCTTCCACAAGCTCCAATATGTCACAACTTGATTAATTTTTAGTTCAATATATTTTCTTATATCCATTGGGATTTCTTATTAGACCCATGGATTATTTAGAAGTGTGTTGCTTAATTTCCAAGCATTTAGGTCTTTTCTAGATATCTTTTGTTATTATTTCCAGGGCTCACCAGTCTGTAAATATATGCACAGGATCTCATTTCCCTTGAGGTCTTCCTCAGTGAGGATTCTGCAGAATCAACATGGGTATTTTCCTTATGACTCCTCATGTGTTCATCTCCTCAGTGCCACCTTGGTCCCACCACATCCTGCATAGATTTTCAGTGTAGTGTGGTATTTGCTATCTCCCATGGAAGCAAGGCCTCTGGAGCCCTCTAAATGTAAAGCTGCACCTCATTTAATAATGGAGGGAGAAGAATGTCCTTAGTAGACATACTTAGTTTGTCCATCCAGCAGCTCTTCCTTGGAGGAACTATGCTACCTCTCTTCCATATAGTTCAAGTGGGGTTGTCAATCACTGTAAAGCCCCTCCCCCACCACATGCAGAAATGGGCATGTGACTCAAAATGGCCAATCAGAGTTTTCCTTAGGAATTTTCTATACAGTTATCAAACAAGACTGTCTTTTTCAACTGCAAGGTTATGTGTGGAGGTTTTCTAGGGGCTATCGTCACAGCCCCATCAGAAAGGTCTGCAGAAGAAATAAAGTCAAATTGAGATAAGCAAAGCTGAGAAACACAATGATAGATAGAAAAGAAACCTGCTAACCTTGTTTGAGCCTTCCATCCATTGGAAACTTGAACCTCTCCTATGCTTTCCGTTTTCATGAACCTGCAAATTTCCCTTTGGCTTATTTTAACTTGGGCAGTGGTCTGTTACATAAATCCAATAGAGCCGTATATTGTTTGAAAGGGTTGAATGGTGGCCCCCAAAATGTATGTCTATGTCCTAGTCCCCAAAACCTCTGAATGGTCCTTATTTGGAAACAGGTATTTGCAGATGGAATTAAGTTAAGCATCTGGAGATGAGATCATCCTGAATTACCTGAATTGACCCTAAGTCCAATGGCAAGTATCCTTATAAGAGACACACAGGAGAGAGAGGAGAAGACGGCCAGGTGAAGATGGAGGCAGACATTGGAGTTATGCAGCCACAAGCTTAGGAACGCTGGCATCCGTCAAGTTGGCAGGGGCAAAGAACATTATCTCCCTTAGAGCCTCCTGAGGGAGTGCAGCCCCGCCAACACCTTGACTTCAGGCCTCCGGAACTATGAGAGAACAAATTTCTGTTGTTGAAGCCCCCAAGTTTCTGGGAAGTTGTCAGCAGCCTCAGGAAACTAACACATTATTCCACTTTTGTATCAGCTGAGGGGAGGGTTATTTGGCCCTGATGTCTTCTAAGGCAGACTGGTACCTGTCTGTGGCCTGTTATGAACCAGGGCTGCACAGCAGGAAGTCAGTGGCGGGCGAGCAAGTGAAGCTTCATCTGTATTACAACTGCTCTCCATCACTCACATTACTGCCTGAGCTCCACTTCCTGTCAGACCAGCAGTGGCATTAGATTCTCACAGGAGCACGAACCCCATTGTGAACCATGCATGTGAGCGATCTGGGTTGCACACTCCTTATGAGAATCTAATGCCTGATGATCTGTCACTTGTCTCCTGTCACCCCCAGATGAAACCCTAGTTTCAGGTAAACAAGCTCAAGCTCCCATTGATTCTACATTATGGTGAGTTGTGTAACTGTTTCATTATATATTACAGTGTACTAATATTAGAAATAAAGTGCACAATAAATGTAATGCACTTGAATCATCCTGAAATCATTCGCCCCCAACCCCTGGTCCATGGAAAAATTGTCTTCCATGAAACCAGTCTCTGGTGCCAAAAAGGTTGAGGACTGCTGTTCTAAGGCTTCAGATAATAAAGACGGAGATGGGACATACCATGCTATATTCCAGATTCCCTATCCGCTCTGACAACCAAAGTTTCCTAGCTGGCTTGGTCTGGGCATGCCTACCACACTCTTCACTCAGAATTAGTTATCTCCCAGGAGATATCACAATCCCCTTACAAATGGACCCCTGATGAGTCCATCACCAGTAACACACACACACTTTGCCATAGGGTAACGTTAATACCTCAAACATTAGAGTCAGCGAGACCAAAATTCAAATTATACATCTGCCTAATTCCTGTGAGACCGTGGAGACAAATTGGTTTACGTTTCCAGGTCCCAACTTTCTCAGCTTGCGAATTAGGGATCTCTAGTTCACAGGGTATTGTAAATGTTAGGTAATCCACACAAAGCACAGAGCAGTCCATGGTCCATCTTCTCAGCAAATGCAAGCTAGGGTATGTTGCTAGATATTTTTAAAACCTGGCTTTGGACTTTTTTCAGATATTGAGCAGCAATATGTTCAGGAAAGGTGTACGAAGCTTCATTGGGGTGAGTCATAATTTGCAACGATGGTTTAGGATTGGGCATAGGATCTACAGGGGAAATTTTTGCTGGGCTTTTCTGGGGAAAAATGATTTTAGAAAATTAGACACACAAACAGACACTCACTCAGACTTCGTGCTTTTGGACACTGTGCTGTGAAGATATAGTGCATAGAGTGCTGGCAGCCATCTTGTGACCATGAGGCAAAAGCCCAGAAAATTTTAGTGAGTAGTCATAGAGCTTTGATATCAACAAGCTGCTAAATTCACCAATTCTGCAAACCCAGGCCTCCAGAACTCTTAATGTGTGAGGTCAAAAACTCCACATGTCTATGTCACTTTCGCAGCTGATAGCCTCCTGAAATGTTCCTCAAGGACTTTGTGTGTTGTGTAGTTGTTTTTGTTGGCGATGCAGTGTTTTTAGGCTCAGTGAGTGTATTGGTCTGTTCTCACGCTGCTAATAAAGACATACTGGAGATTGGGTAATTTATAAAGAAAAAGAGGTTTAATGGACTCACAGTTGCATGTGGCTGGGAGGCCTCACAATCATGGTGGAAGGTGAAAGGTACGTCTTACATGACAGCAGGCAAGACAGAATGAGAGCCAAGCAAAAAAGGTTTCCCCTTACAAAACCATCAGACCTTGTGAGACTTATTCCCTACTATGAGAACAGCGGGGGGAAACTATCCTAATCATTCAATTATCTCCCACTGGGTCCCTCCCACAACACGTGGAAATTGTAGGAGCTACAATTCAAGATGAGATTTGGGTGGGGACGCAGCTAAACCATATCAGTAAGCAACACCTTCAAGTGGTTTCATGACACCTATTACCATTTATGATTCTCTCCTCAGTGTCACACCAAATAAAGCTTCATCCTCAGGGTTCTGCCTTCTATTGCAACATTCTCACATCACTTGGGGAAAAACACCCCTTTTTAACCAAATTTATTTGCCCCCCCAAATCTCAACACATGGGTGATCAATTTCTGCATTGGAAATGTTTTCCACATTAAAATTCAAGCACAACATTTGCTTCATCTGGGGACAGAGTGAGCAGGAGAACAACCTTGAAAACTATGAACCCTGTGAGAGACAGGCGCTTGGCTATCTGGATCCTGAATCCTGTTCAGCTCTGACAGTGAGCTTTATTTCATTTCTTTTCACTCTCTCCTACATTAGTTCTCTTGAACATCAGCCAGGTTCTTCCTTTCTCCTTTCAGCAACCGGCAGGTCTCCCTGAAAGAGCTCAAGAGCCAGGCTGCAGGATGACTAATAGTCACTAATTTAAAGAGGGGAACCCTTTTGCTCTTTGGTGCATAAATTCTCTCTACTCTGCCTGATGCAATCACAAGAAGTCACTCTCCCTGCCTTCTAGGAAAACACAAGGAATATGTTCTACTAGAGTAATAGTTAACCCTTAACAGCCACATAGAATATTAAGAGGGTTTAAACTAAAGGATGCTACGGCACAAGTGCCAGCTTTTCAGAGAGCCCTTCCCTTGACCACATAATTACAAAAAGAACTCTGGTCGTTCTCTGGTTCTTTACCTGACCCTTTTCTGAAGTCACATTTCCTGAAGTATAATTTATTACAGTAACATTCACCCTTTAGGTGTACAGTTCTCTCTTGGTCATGGGCAGCTGTGCAGCCCCCACTGCAATCCACCTGGAGAATTTCCTGTCCACCAAAATGTTCCCTTGCACCCCTTGGCAGAGAATCCCCTCCTCCTTTCTAACTCCTTAAAAACCACAGATCTGATCTCTGCCCCTCTGCTATTGCCTTTGGTGAATATCACATAAAAGGAATCACACGGTGTGTAGCCTTTGTGAATTGCTTCTTTCACTTAGCACAATGCTTTTGAGATTCATCTGTGTTGTGTGTATCCACGGTCCATTCCATTTAGTGCTGGGTAGTATTCTTTTTTATGGTGATACCATAGAGTGTTTAACTATTCATGTATTGAAAGGCATTTTACTTGTGTCCAGTTTTGGTTTTGTTTCCAAATAATGATTGTTTCCAAGCTGCTATAAAGAATCATGTATAGGTTTTTGTGCTCATACGCTTTTATATCTTTGGGAGAAATGCCCAAGAGTGTAACTGCCAAGTCATAGGGTAAATGTTTGTTTGTTTTTTTTCTAAAAACTGTCAAACTACATTCTAACTGGCTATTTTATGTTAATTTAAATAAGGGCCAATTTATTAATAATTTATTTTATGGATCAAGCTTTTGATGTCATGTTCAAGAGCTCTACCTAAGCCCAGGTCACAGACATCTTCTCCCACATTCTCTTCTAAAAGTTTTAGGCTGGGCTTGGTGGCTCACGCCTGTAATCCTAGCACTTTGGGAGGCTGAGGCGAGCAGATCACCTGAGGTCAGGAGTTCGAGACCAGCCTGGCCAAAGTGGTAAAACCCGTCTCTACTAAAAATTCAAAAAAAACAGCCTGGTGTGGTGGCACACGCCTGTATTCTCAGCTACTCAGGAGGCTAAGGCAGAAGAATCGCTTGAACCGGGTCCCTCTCACTTGGCTTGCAGTGAGCCAAGATCACGCTACTGCATTCCACCCCGGGTGACAGAGCAAGACTCCATCTCAAAAACAAATAAAATTAAATTAAAATAGTCTAAAATATTACACTTTACACTTAGATCTATGATCCATTTTGAGTTAATTTTTTGTATGTGATGCTTAGGTTGATGTTCATTTTTTTTCTTATAACTGTCCAGCTGTTTAAAAACCATTTTTTCTCTTTTCTCCATTGAATTGCCTGTGCATCTTTATCAAAAATCAACTGGCTGGCATGCTTTAGTCCCAGCTACGCAGGAGGCTGAGGTGGGAGAATTGATTGAACCCAGGAGGCAGAGGTTGAAGTGAGCCAAGATCATGCCAGTGCACTCCAGCCTGGGCGAGAAAGTGAGATTCTGTCTCAAAAAAAAAAAAAAAAAAAAAAATCAAGTGGCCATCCCAGCAAGTTATTTTGTGGATATAGACTAACTGATTCCAAAGTTTTAATATAGAAGCAAAAGATCCAGAATATCCAACTAAATAGTGAAGGACAAAAACAAAGTTGGATGACAGATACTACCCACCTTCAAGACTTCCTGTAAAGCTATAGTAATCAAGTGTGGTACTGGTGAAAGAATAAACAAGTAAATCAATGGAACATAACAGAGAGCCTAGAAATAGATCCATACACATATCATCAACTGATCTTTGACAAAGGAGCAAAGGCAAAACAATGAAGCAAAGTCGGCCTTTTCAAGGTGGTGAAAACTGGTGCTGGAACAACTGGACATTCACATGCAAAAAAACTGAATCTAGGCCCAGATCTTACAGCCTTCCCAAAAGTTAACTCAAAATAGATCACAGACCTAAATGTTAAATGCAAAACTATAAAACTCCTAGAAGATAACGTAGGAGGAAATCTAGATGATCGTGGATTTGATGATGACTTTTTAGAAGCAAAACAGAACACATGATCTATGAAAAAACTAATAGCTAAGTTAATAAAATTAATCATTCCTGCTCTGCAAAAGACACTGTCAAGAAAATGGAAAGATAAGCCACAGGATGGGAGAAAATATTTGCAAAAGACGTATCTGATAAAGGATTGTTAACTGAAATAAACAAAGAACTAAAATTCAACAAAAACAAAAAAACCTGATTTAATGAGATATGAAGATGACAAATAAGCATATAAAAAGATGCTCCACTTCATAGTCATCAGGAAAGTGCAAATTAAAATAACAGCGAGATACTACTACACAGTCCAGAACAGTGACAATACCAAATGCTGCCGAGGATTTGGAACAAAAGGACCTCTCATTAATTGCTGGTAAGAATGCAAAATGGCACAGCCACTTTGGAAGACAGCTTGGCAGTTTCTCATAAAACTAAACGTACTTTTACCCTATGATCCAGCAATTGTACAGCAAATGTATGAGGAGTGCTTCAAAAGACATTGCCTTTTGAAAAGATACGTTGAAAATTATGTCCATGTAAAAACCTGCACACAAATATTTATAGCAGTTTTATTCATAATTGCCAAAACTTGGGAGCAACCAAGATATCCTTCAGTAGGTGAATGGATAAGTAAACTGTGGTACATCCAGGCAATGGGATATTATTTAGCAGTAAAAAGACACATTTATCAAGTCATGAAAAGACATGGAGGAACCATAGATGCATATTACTAAATAAAGAAGCGAATCTGAAAAGGCTGCATATTCTATGATTCCAACTACATGACATCTGGAAAAGGTAAAACTATAGAGATAGTAAAAAGATCAGTGGTTGCCAGGGGTTGTGGGGGAGGAAGGAATAAACAGGTGAAACACAGGGGATTTGGGGGGCAGTGAAACTACTTTGTATGATTCTGTAATGGCAGATACATGTCACCATACATTTGTCCAAAACCATAGAATGCTACTATAAACCTACAATACTAATAGTGAACCCTAAGGTAAACTATGGACTTTGGGTGATTATGATGCATCAATGTGCGTTTATCAATTTAACAAATGTACTACTCTGATGGGGGATGTTGATAATGGGGAAGGCTATGTGTGTTAGAATGTTGGGGGCATGCGGGAATCTCTGTACCTTTTGCTCAATATTGCTGTGAACCTAAATCTGCTCTAAAAAAATAAAGCCCATGAAAAGAAAATCACTTGGTCATATTTACATGGACCTATTTCCAGACTCTCTATTCTGTTCCATTGATCTATATGCTCATCTCTTCATCAATACCACAGCATTATTTCTCCAAATTTATGTTTCTTTTTAAAAATTGTTTTTGCTATACAAGTTCCTTTTGCTTGCCATACAAATTTTAAAATCAAATTACAAAAAATCCTCCTGTGATTTGGATGGAAAGTGTGATAATTCTACAGATGAATTTGAAGATAATTGACATCTTTGCTATGTGAAGGCTTTCAATCCATGAACATAGTTTGTCTTCATTTATTTGGTTCTTCTTTGATTTTTGCTACCAGGATTTTTTTTGGGAACAGTCAACGTAAAAATTCTGTGCAACTTTTGTTAAGTTTCTGTTATAGTATTTTATTTTATGGGGGAGGAGCTATTGTAAATTTTCTTGACTTATAATTTTCAACTTCCAATTGTACATTACTAGAATATAGAAATATGATTGATTTTTGTGTGTGTTGACCTTGTATCCCACAACCTTACTAAACTTGGTTAATTTTTCTAGCTTATTTATAGATTCCTTGGGGCTTTCTATGTAGACAATCATGCTGTCTGCTAGTAGGGATTGTTTTATCTCTTACTTTCCAATCTGGATGTGTATTATTTCGTTTCTTGACTCACCGCACTGCCTAGAGCCCCCAAAATAATGTTGAATAGGGGTAGTAAGAGAGGACAACCTTGTTCTCAGCCTTAGGGGAAAAGCATCCCCTTTCCTCAGTAAGTGTAATGTTAGATGTAGGTTTTTGTAAATACCACTTATCAGGTAAAAGGAGGACTCTTCTGGCCAGGTGCAGTGGCTTACGCCTGTAATTCCAGCACTTTTGGAGGCCGAGGCAGGTGGATCACCTGAGATCAGGAGTTCCAGACTAGCCTGGCCAACATGGTGAAACCCCACCTCTACTAAAGATACAAAAATTAGCCAGGTGTGGGGGCACGCACCTGTAATCCCAGCTGCTTGGGAGGCTGAGGCAGGAGAATTGCTTGAACCTGGGAGGCAGAGGTTGCAATAAGCCGAGATCGTGCCATTGCACTCCAGCCTGGGCAACAGAGCAAGACTCCATCTCAAAAAAAAAAAAAAAAAAAAAAGAAGGACTCTTCTTTACCTAGTTTGACGAGCTTTTAAAAAAGTCATTGATGCATTTCAAATATTATCAAATAGTTGTTCTACATAAATTGATATTGTCATGTGGTTTTTCTTCTTTAGATTGTTCATATGATGGAGTACTTTGACTGATTTTTAAAAAATATTTCAATGTCATGACCCTTAGTTTAATATTGCTGTGGATACAATATCTTTGTATTCTCTAGGGATATAAAACATATTTATTCTAAAGTTCTATTCTTACTGTATTAATGCTCTGTCTTTGGGTATAAGTAAGTTTTTTAAAATTTTGTTTTTTTCCTTTCCATCTTTTATTTTATGTTCAGGGGGTACATGCGCAGGTTTGTCGCGTGGGTAAATTGCATGTCATGGGCGTTTGGTGTGCAGATTATTTTCACACCCAGGTAATGAGCTTGACTTCCTAGGATAAACCCACTTGGTTGTAGTATATTATTCTTTTTCTATATTATTGTATTCAATTTGTTAATATCTCAAAATAATTTTTGTATTTATATTCATGAAGGATATTGGATTTTAGTTTCTTTTTTGTAACATTTTTGTCTGGATGTGGTATCAGAGTAATGCTGGGAGGTTTTCTCTCTTGTTCCTTTATTTTCCTTCAGAACATTTACATATTGGCCTCTCTCAATAGGAATATAAGCTCCATGAGGGCGGAGGTCTCCTCTCTTTTGTTCATTGTTCTAGCCTAAGTGTCTAGAACAGTGCGTGGACACAGTACACAATCAATAAATATTTGTTGCTGAATAAATAAATGTCCTCTGCCTGAGCCAAGCAAAAAGAAAAAGAAAGAAACTAAAAGGGAAAAGAGCCAGGAGGATCTACTGGGAGGGCTTTTGCTTGAATTGAACTTGGAAATGTGAAGATATAAAAATGATATTGAAGACAGTGTGCATCAATAATGGAAGGGGAAAGACTGCTTTGGAGTCAAACTGCCTGGGTTTGGATCCTACCTCTACCACTCCCCACCTGTGTGTCCTTGGACAAATTGATTAGCCTCTTGAAGTTTCTTTTTTTTTTTGCTTTTATAAAGTCAAGGACGTTTATTTCCTGAGGTCATGACACAGGAAGTCGAATCCTAGCCACAGCTGTGGAGCTCTGGTGATGAAGGTCAGAGTGCTGGCTGACATGCCGGGTGGACCAGGAGCTGGAGTCTGTTATCTTAGCACGAATGCTCATGACCTTGGTTTAGTGTTAAACAGTGGAGCAGGTCCTGAGCGGGCAGCGCATAGCCAGGCCTGGAGGAGCGGCCGCACGCAGAGCCAGGCACTGGGCTCCCTGTGAGACCTCGGGAAGGGGGGAGAGCGTCAACAATTTACGAAGGGTCCAGCCGCTGGGTCAGATTGAGACAAACCATTGTGTGGTTGGGTTCGGGTCAGCAGGCTGGAGAGGTTTCTGCTTTTTGATCATTATCGTTTGGGGCCCCAAGGGAGGGTCTTGGGAGCCACCTGAGCCCCAAAGCTGAAGTTTCCATCTCCTTTTCTGCAAAGTGGCGATAATGATAAGATAATGATAATACCTACGTAGCAGGGTTGAGATAGGTGATGATGTATACAAGGTCCCTGGCAGTGAGCCAGCATTCAACAGGTGGAAGATACTGTAGCAATAATAGTAGGTTCTTTATTGAATGGCTGCTAGCAATCTCTTCTACAACCAGAAGTGGATCTGAGCTCAGAATGATCTGGAGCACCTTGGAGGGAACTATACCTTAGCTGCTTAATACTCTTGAGAGCTAAGAAAGATTTCATTCTTCTTCAGTTGACCCAGGTAAGACAGCAAAAGTCATTAGAAAATCTCAGCTAAGTTACTGACAACCATATCTTCTCCCAGACCCTATCTCTGACAACTGACCCAGGTTCCAGCATCTTGGACCTCACCCAGACCCACTTCCTTAGTAGCCTGTCAGACAACTAGGAGAGCAAATGGCTGCCTTGCTGCAAAAGGGAGCGAAACCAGGCTCGGAGACCCTCAGTAAGAATGCCTGTGTTTTTCAGGTGAAAACTGAAAAAGGGTTGGGAAACTAAGAAATCTGAGCCATGTATTTGGTCATAGTTATCCTCCAGCTCTGCCAAAAGTCAAAGGCCTAAGAGAGAAGACCTGGAACAAGACTAAGTCAAGAATGTTCTTCCCGTCTTGGATCTGAAATGGATGTAGCTGAAGGAAGAGCAGTGGCCTAGAGGGAGAATGCAGGAGACAGGGAATCCATAATTCCACTGGCAGCGTTTTGTGAAACATTAAGCCCACGTCCATCTCAGTGCTGATTCTCATGGAAACCCCAGAGGCCGGGCTGAGTTCCTTAGCCACACTATGCTGCCACCAGCTCTCACACCCCCTCCCAGCCTTCTACCTCACTGGATCCTCATACCTAGCCTGGTGTAAACCCCTGTGCCACAGCACACACTTGTCTGCCATTTTGCCAACCAGCATGGACAAAGCCAACCAGAGAGCAGAGTGTTAAATGGTCATTGCCCTTTTGGTTGGGCTGAAACATCAAAATGACTTCTCTGAATACATTTGGCTCTAACGTAATTACTATTTCCCATGAGCAAAAGCACAACTAAAAGTCAACACCACACCAGGACTTTTTAATTTCCGAAGGTGTTTATTTTCCCTCTGAGGACAAGCAGTAGCTTTTTATTTTGTTTAATGATATACACAGGAGGAAAAAAAGAAACTAGAGATCACTTGAGGTTTCTGTGAGAAACAGGGCTTTCTCCCATCTAAAACGTAGATTGCATTCCTGGCTTGACATTTATGCTCTCGGAGTGTGAAACAAGAATCTTGGGAAATTATCGTCCATTGGACGAAAAGCCAGGCTTCCAAGTTTGGAAGTATCTGCTGGCTCGCCAGAATGGGCATACTTGCTGCTCACGGTCTGGGAAACAGAGGTGAAACTGGAGTTGACCTCCTCTGCTGTTTTGGGGCGGCAAAAATCACCATCTGCTCTAACTCAGTCTTTCTTCTGATGCATACATGTTAGACCAGTCTCCTAGGTCCTAGCCCAACTTGTTACAAGGAAGATGTGTTTTTCTTTGTGTCAATATACCTTTCCCTGGTTGATTATTTCAGACTGGGCCAGGCGCAGTGGCTCAGGCCTGTAATCCCAGCACTTCGGGAGGCCGAGGCAGGTGGATCACCTGAGGTCAGGAGTTCCAGACCAGCCTGAACAACATGGTGAAACTCCGTCTCTACTAAATACAAAAAATTAGCTGGGCATGGTAGTGCGTGCCTGCAATCCCAGCTACTCCAGAGGCTAAGGCAGGAGAATCGCTTGAACCCGGGAGGTGGAGGTTGCAGTGAGCCGAGATTGCACTATTGCACTCCAGCCTGGGCAACAAGAGCCAAACTCTGTCTCAAAATAATAATAATAATAATAATAATAATAATAATAATTTTAGACTGGACACGGAACTTTTGACTCTCTTACAGAGGAGACTACATAAATAAAGGTATTGTAAACAAGTATTTTGGAGGATTGTATGTGATTTCACAATTTCCCCCTTATGTTTTAACATTATATTACATTCTATCACATCTAAAACTATAACCTCAGATGGTTTCCCATTACCCTCAGCAATGGCTTTCAGACTTTTCTAAGCAATGGAACTTGTTTTCCTCAAGTGAAATGTTACACAGATCTCAAATATATAAAACAGAATTGGAGCTTAAACTAAACTCTTCAGAAGCCACAGAGGAGAGATTGGAACCTTGACTGACTCAGACATTGCTTAATCTCTGCTAAAGGAAGAACTAAACATGTGTCAAGATGGGGAGCTTTAGCTGAGCCTAGCTGCTACCATGTTTAAATGATTAGAAGGCCAGAGAGCAAGGAGGAAGGTGGGCTGGGAGCGTGGCCAATGCATTCCGGGCTGAAGACCCCCCTCCTCCACCCCTACCCAACACGTGGAAGATCCTTCATGAAGCTACATGCCCGCTTCTGGGTTTTGGTCACCCTGTGGAGAAGTGGAGGGGCCCAGACACATTTGCACATCTGGTTCCAATGACTGAAAACCCATCCAAACCGAATGAGTTGAGTTTCCCAGAACAGCTGCTGCCCTCCTTTTCAGTCGAGAAATCCTTCTCTGCCTCCCGTGAGGAAGGGAAGCAGGCTCTATAGAAAATGTGCTCTCAATAATGTTTGCCCATCAAATGAAAACACGACAATCCCTGTGTTCAGGAGAATGAGAACCACTCACAGTGAAGTTGAGATTCTGTTCAAACAAAGTACTTCCTTCCCCACTTGGCCAGAGCAAACTATCACTTTGGAACCCATCACACTCTAAGGAAGACAAGGTGTCTCACTCCCAGCAAAGGTTTGATCACAGGCTTATGGTGGGGGCCCCTACAGAGTCAGTTAACCTCTCTGCACCTGAGTCCTCTCCCCTGTCAAACTAAGCATAGAGTTGGGCTCAAACATTCCAGAATTTCCAATAACAGAAACGAAGGCTCAGTCTGCAAATGCTTTAAAGCACTTAGCTTTAAGACAGTCAGAGAATGAGCTCACATTCAAAAAACTACAGAATGGAAAAGAACCATGGATATTCCTGTATTCAAATCCCTATATTAGGTTGATGGTCTTTCCTATGTGTCACCTTGGCAGGCTGTAATATCCAACAGTTTGTCCAACACTGACCTAGGTGTTGCTGCGAAGGTGTTTTGTGGATGTGATTAACATCTACGATCAGTTGACCGAAAATAATGGAGACTACCTTTGATAATATGAGTGGGCTTCATCTAATCTGTTGAAGACTTTAAGAGAAAAACAGGTTTTCCAGAGAAGAAACTCTGCCTCAAGACTGTGACATAGAAACTTTACCTGAGTTTCCAGCCTGCTGGCCTGCCCTAGAGATTTCAGAGTTGCCAACACCACAATGGCATGCAGGAGCCAATTTCCTAAAATAAAATCTCTCTCTCTCTGTCTCTCTCCCTCTCTTTCTCTCTCTCTCTCTATATTATATATCATAATATATATTATATTATACAATATATATTATATATTATGAGATATAATAATATATGTGTGTATGTTATCGATCATCTATCATCTACCTATAATCTATAATTCTATCTACCTATACATCTATTATCTATCTGTCATCTACCTATTATCTATCTGTCTGTCTGTCTGTCTGTCTGTCTATCTATCTATCTATCTATCTATCTATAATCCTATTGCTTCTGTTTCTCTGGAGAACCTTAACTGATATACCAGAACTCTTCAAGGAAAATAGTCCGAGATCATATTATTCCTAAGAAACAGAGGCAAGATCAGGGTCCAAATCTCCTTGGACTCATTCCATGTTCTTTCACCAGGACGCACAGCTCTTCAATTACCCTGCTATAATCTAAAAATACAAGTTAAAATGAACTTCATTTTCTGAAAGAATTCAGAGATAGTTCCAGCTGAGCAGCATTTTTCACCCTGACTCATAGGAATGAAAACACTGTAGGTTGCAACCCGAAATACACATATATACAGAGGCACATTTAGTATGTTAACGAAACAAAAAATTCCTGAAATAAGACTTTTCAGATGTAATGCATTTGATAATTTCTATGTCACTCTCTTTTACTTCATTTTTTGGAAATGCTAGTCATAGTTATTAAATTGCTCGTGTGAGCCTAAATGGCCCACTGTGGCGGGTGCCTCTGGTGCTCATAATCCATTTGTGAGCCACCTCTGATTTCAGTCACAGCGGTGGTAGACTCCCATGTGAGTTCAGATTCACTTTATTCATAGCGTCTCCCCTAAGGCATGCTGTACACATTGTTCTGCTTTGAGCCCCAGGGTCTTGTGGTAGCTCCTATGGCTCCCACACAAGTATAGCCTGAGTGTGGGAGAGTTAACGTTCTACGGGGCAGTCTTCATCCAGTGGGGAGAGCAGTTGGTGTAGAGTGGACCAGCCTCCCACCCTTCTAGCAGCCCATCTGGGGAGGTATTCTGTACACTCCTCAGGAGGACTTGGGGAGCTGAGCTCCATGCTCATTGCAGTGACCTTGATAATGCACCTGCTTCCTCCCTGCTGGTTCCTGGGATCACCTCCCAATCAATGAGCTGCCCCAAGTCTATGCCCCAGGCTCCACTTTCAAGAAAATGTGAACCAAGACCCAGCCTCCCTGTCACTGAGGGAACTTTCTACAACCCCCCTTCAGATGGTCACCAGTGTTTGCGAGAATCTCCAGGGATGACAGGAGTTTGTGTGCCTCAACTAAGTCTTCCCATTGCTGGACAACAGAGGGGGATAGGAAAAGGGAGCCTGGGGGTAGGCAGGGCCTTCCACAGATTAAGCACTGCGCTAGTTTATTTTTTCACTTTTATTTTCGAGAAGTATTTCCTCTTTTTAAAAACAGGCCAATCATTTTTTTATAATAGCTTTATCGAGATATGTATGTACTATGCAATTTACCCACGGTAAAGTGTTCAATCCAATGATTTTAAGAAGTAGTTAAGAAGTGGTTTATTTTTTTTAAGTTAAAAACAGACATTATTTTTTATAACAGCTTTTTTTTTGTTTTGTTTTGAGACAGAGTCTTGCTCTGTGGCCCAGGCTGGAGTGCAGTGGCACAATTTCAGCTCACTGCAACCTCCACCTCCCAGGTTCAAGCGATTCTCTTGCCTCAGCCTCCCGAGTAGCTGGGACTACAGGTGCGCACCACCATGCCCAGCTAATTTTTGTATTCTTAGTACAGACAGGGTTTCACTGTTGGCCAGGCTGCTCTCAAACTTCTGAACTCGTGATTCGTCCGCCTTGGCCTCCCAAAGTGCTGGGATTACAGGCGTAAGTCACCGCACCCAGCCTTTATAACAGCTTTATTGAGAAATTTACATACTATACAATTCATTCATGTAAAGTGTTCAATTCAATCGTTTTTTAATACATTCACAGAGTTGTGCAACCATTGCAGCAATTTTAGAATGTCCTCATTACACCTAAAAGAAACCCCATAACCGTTAACAGTCACTCCCCATTTCCCTCCACACCTTAGCCCTAGGCAACCACTAATCCACTTTTCTGTCACTATGGATTTGCCTATCCTGGATATTTCACATCAATGGAATCATGCAACATGTGGATTTTTGTTATTGGCTTATTTTGCTTAATATAACATTTTCAAGGTTCATCCATGTTGCAGCACATACTGTAATAAATTGCAGTACTGCCTGTAGTTCCTTTTTATTGCTGAATAATATTGCATCAAATGGATATGCCACTCTTTTATCCATTTATCACTTGATAGACATTTTGGTTGTTTCAAAAGTAGTTTCTTACTGAACTAAACTCTGCTTTAGAATTCTATCTTAGCTTTGACCTTCTAGGTCAATTCAGGACAAACCTTCTCCCTCTTCATGTGAGAGCCCCTTAATATATGGAAGTTCTTCTCCACCCTATCTTTCTGTAGTTGTTGATGTTCTGGCCTGATCTCTAGCTCACACCTTCCTCATCATACTGATCACATTCCCCTGACAAACTCCTGTTTATCACAATCACCGTAAAAGTTGGGTGGCCAATGTAGAATATCATAGTGAGTACTATCCTTTTAATTATAAATTTATATAATATTAATAAAATGATAATTACCCTGAATGGAAATCATATTGTGAGACTGTGTCCAAAAGAGGGCATATTCGATTTTAATTTTTAATGTATTAATACATTCTGCAAAACTGAGTAATGGCCCATTTACCACAATGACATTCCTCTGAGTGAGTAGGAGGGTCTGGCTACAATAACAAAACCATTTACTCAGGAAGCCTTTGTGAAGCAGCTCAATAATGCCTTTTCCCAGGAAGTGTCAATGTGACCACATAATTACTTTTATCTCAGGAAGAAGTCTGACAGAGAAAGGCTTCTACACAGGTGTCCAAGAAAATGGAGGAGAAGGAGAGTGAGGCAAGGGGTGAAGAGGTCCCCATGACTCTCCTGTACTCCTCAGTTTTGATCATTCTCACTGTGTTATCTTTGCCTCATGAGTCTGTCTTCCCAGCTCAAATAAACGTTCCCCTAAGACAAGAGCCCTTCTTTAGCATGTCCTGAAATCCCACACAGAGCCTGCTGCCATCCCTGCAAACCAAGTATATGTTTAATAAATACTTTTGGAAAATAGATGGATGGGGTGGATGAATGGATGGATGGGTGAATGGATGGATGGGTAGTTGGATGGATAGTCAGATGGATGGATGGATGGATGGATGGATGGATGGATGGATGGACAAATAGGTGAACAGCTGGATAGATGGATGGACAGATGGATCCATGGATGGACGGATGGACAGGTGTATGGATTGATGGGTGAGTTAGTGGATAGCTGTTTGGACAAGTGGATGACTGAATGGGTAGATGGGTGAGTGAGTGGATGGATGGGTGGATGGATGAATGGTGGGTAGATGAATGCATAAAGGGATGGAGAGAGAGAAGAAGAGATGAAGACTCATGACTACAAACAGAATGGGTTGATAGCTGGTTGGGTGAGTGGATGAATAAATGGGTAGATGGGTGGATGGATGGATGAATGGTGGATGGATGGATGGATGGATGGATGGGTAAAGGGAAAGAGAGAGAGAAGATGTGATGAAAACTCATAACTACAAACAGAATCATCTCCTTGGGGATTAATTAACAGCCTGCACAGGCATACATTGAAGACATGGCAGGGATGGTTCCAGACCACCACAATGAAGCAAATATCACAATAAAGCAAGTCATATAAATTTTTTGGTTTCCAAGTTATGTTTACACTATACTGTAATCAATTAAGTGTGCAATAGCATTATGTCTAAAAAACAATGGGCATACCTTAATTTAAAAATGCTTCATTGCTAGAAAATGCTAACAGTCATCTGAGCTTTCAGCAACTCCTAATCTTTTTGCTGGTGGAGGGTCTTGCCTAGATGTTGATGGTTGCTGACTTATCAGGGTGGTGGTTGCTGAAGGTTGGGGTGGCGGTGGCAATTTCTTAAAATAAGACAACAGTGAAGTTCACTGCATTGATTGACTTTTCCTTTCACAAAAGTTTTCTCTGTAGCATTCAATGTTGTTTGGTAGCATTTTACTCACAGTAGAACTTATCTCAAAATTAGAGTGAATTCTCTCAAATTTTGCTGCTGCTTTGTCAACTAAGTTTATGTAATATTCTAAATTCTTTTGTTCTCACTTTAACAATGTTCACAGCATCTTCACGAGTAATAGATTCCATCCTGAAAAGCCACTTTTTTGCTAATCCATAGGAAGCAACTCCTCATCTGTTAAAATTTTCTCATGAGGTTGCAGAAATTCAGTCACATCTTCAGGTTCCACTTCTAATTCTAGTTCTCTTGCTATTTCTGCCATGCCTGCAGTTCCTTCCTCCGCTGAAGTCTAAAATCCCTCAAAGTCATTTATAAGAGTTGGAATCAACTTCTTCCAAACTCCTGTTAATGTTGATATTTTGACCTCCTTCTATGAATCACAAATGTTCTTAATGGCATCTAGAATGGTGAATCCTTTCCAGAAGGTTTTCTATTGAAAACCAATTCCATCAGAGGAATCACGATCTATGGCAGCTATAGCTTTACAAAATGTATTTCTAAAATAGTAGGACATGAAGTTAAAATTGCTTCTCAATTGATGGGCTGCAGAATGGATGTCGTGTTAGGAGGCATAAAAATAACAGTAATCTCCTTGTATGTCTCTATCGGAGCTCTTGGGTGAGTTGGTGCATTGTCAATGAGCAGTAATGCTTTGAAAGGAATTTTTTTGAGCAGGTCTCAACAGTGGGCTTAAAATATTCAGTAAAGTATGCTGTAAAAAGGTGTGCTGTCATCCAGGCTTTGGTGTTCTATCTACAGGCAAAGTACATTTAGCATAATTCTTTAGGGACCTAGGATTTTAAGAACAGTAAACGAGCATTGGCTTCACCTTAAGTCACCTGCTGCATTGGGTGGTTCAAAAGAGTCAGCCTGTCCTTTGAAGCTTTGAAGCTATGCATTGACTTCTCCTCTGTAGCTGTGAAATTTCTAGATGGCATCTTCTTCCAACAGAAGGCTGTTTCATCTACATGGAAAATTTGTTGTTTACAGCTGCCACCTTAATAATTTTTGCTAGATCTTCTGGGTGACTTGCTGCAGCTTCTCCATCAGCACTTGCTGCTTCACCTCCTACTTCTATGTTATAGAGATGGCTTCTTTCCTTAAACTTAATGAATCAACTTCTGCTAGCTTCACACTTTTCTTCTGCAGCTTCCTCACCTCTCTTAGACTTCATAGAATTTAAGAGAGTTAGGGCCTTGCTCTGAATTAGGCTTTGGCTTAAGGGAATGTTGTGGTTAGTTTGATCTTCTATCTAGATCATTAACATTTTCTTCCTATCAGCAATAAGGCTGTCTCTCTCTCTCTCTCTCTTTTTAATCATTTCTGTGTTCACTGGAGTAACATTTTTAATTTCCTTAATGAACTTATCTTTTGCATATACAATTTGTCTAACTGGCACAAGAGATCTAGCTTTTAGCCCGTGTTGGCTTTTGACATGCTTTCCTAAGTTTAATCATTTCTAGCGTTTGATGCAAAGTAAGAGATACACAACTCTTCCTTTCATTTCAACACTTAGAGCCCACTGTTGGGTTATTAATCGGCTTAATTTCAATATTGTTGTGTGTCAGTGAATAGGGAGGCCCACAGAGAGGGAGAGAGATAAGGGAATGGTTTTTCAGTGGAGAAGTAAGCACAGACACAACATTCATCAATTAAGTTTGTCATCTCATGTGAGAATGGTTGGTGGTGCCCTAAAACAATTACAATGATAACATCAAAGATCACTGAGTACATACCACCATAACAGATATAATAACAATGAAAATTTTGAAATATTGTGATAATTACCAAAATGTGACACAGAGAAACAAACTGAGCATATGCTGCTGGAAAAATAGCACTAATAGACTTGCTCAAGTCAGGGTTGCAACAAATCTTCAATTTGTAAAAAACTCAGTATCTGTGAAGTACAATAAAGTGAAGCATAATGTAACAAGATATGTCTATACCTAGAAGCAGCCTGTCTAGTCCCAAGTGTGGCTAGCTTCTGGGGGCTCACCACACTTCTTCCAGTTGGTCATGGAATGTGTCCTTTTCAAATACTCATATCCATGTCAGGTGTCCCAGTAGCCTGGGGAAAACTGGGTTGCTTATTTTACTCATGAAGATAATATGTCTTCATCCATTTGGTCTGCCATAACAGAATACCATGAACTGACTGTATTATAAACATCAGAAATTCATTTCTTACAGTTCTGGAGGTTGGGAAGCGCAAGATCAAGGCAGATTCAGTGCCTGGTGAGGGTCCACTTCCTGGTTCACAGACAGCTGCCTTCTCGCTGTGTTCTCATATGATGGAAGGGCCTAGGCAGCTCTCTCTGGTCTTTTTCATAAGGACACTAATCCCATTCATGAGAGCTCTGCCCTAATGACCTCATCACTTCCCCAAAACTTCACCTCCAAATATCATCACCTTGGGAGTTAGGATTTCAGCATATGAATTTGGGAGGGGTATAAACATGCTGTTATGTTTATAGTCACTCAGATTATTTCCCCTGGTATAGATCTGGCCCAAAATATCCAACGACTAAAGTGTCTCTATTAATCCCATTTGCATGTGAATAGTGTGTGGCAGTGATAGTATTCTTTCTCTAGGGTGTTTAGGTATAGGGAGGTGACAGGTATTCTCTGACCACTAGCAATAGGATTAAACATATCAGATGGTTATAGGATGCTCAAGAAATGGGATCACCTTCTCCAACTACCTCTTTGTACAAATGAGGTCAAGAAAGGAGAGGTGAATTCTTCCAGGTCACAGGAGTAGACAGTAACTGATTGAGAATTAGGATCCAGGCCTTACTATTCCTACTTTCTTCCTCTTTCACATCCTTACTGAATCATTTCTTTCTTTTTTTTGAGACAGAGTCTCGCTCTGTTGCCCAGTCTGGAGTGCAATGATGTAATCTCAGCTCAGCTCACTGTAACCTCTGCCTCCTGGGTTCAAGCGATTCTCCTGCCTCAGCCTCCTCAGTAGCTGGGATTACAGGCACACATCACCACAACCAGCTAATTTTTGTATTTTTAGTAGAGATGGGGTTTCACCATGTTGACCAGGCTGGTCTCGAACTCCTGACCTCAAGTATCTGCCTGCCTTGGCCTCCCAAAGTGCTGGGATTATAGGCGTGAACCACCACATCTGGCCCTGAATTATTTCTTAAAGAACAGCAATCATCCTAAACACACTGTCATTGACATCTAAGGACAACTTCCTGGCAATCCAAGAGGAGCTCCCCTGGGAGCTCCAAATTCTCTTTCATGTCTATATTGGCTTAATGATAGGGACTCTTGGCTCTTTGTGAATTCAGTTCTTCCAGATGGTTCTTTAGCTACTGTTTTGGCCCCGTGGCTAATGAGTTCAAGATCTGCTGATGAGAATGGGAGCCTTAGAGAGCCTCTGAGAGAAGCAAATGACGTCTCTGATGACGCACGACCTCATCACAGTGCTTGGTGGACTTAAAAAACCTCTTCCAAGTCACTCAGATTATTTCCCCTGGTATAGATCTGGCCCAAAATATCCAACAGACCATTCCCAGTGTACTTTTCAAGGCTGAGATACTGCTAAGATAGTGATTTTGGGAAATGTAGCCACTATTACATAATAAGGGTTGGTACCTTTATTCTGCTTTAGCAGATAAAATCTTCCCTGTTCATTAAGGGTAAAAATAAGAATTTATCAAAATTATTTCCTTCCTCAGCCCTGACACTAACACTTTTTGCTCCAATAATTCTGAAAGCTAGAGACGCACCTCTTTTTTGTGTCTGGAGGAAAGCAAGCACATGAATTTGGGAATCAGAAAAGCCAGATGATGGGAAAACTTTCCCCGTCCCCAACTGTATGATGTTGGGTGAGTCACTCAACTTAATTGAGTTTCAGATTCTTCAGCTGGGAAACAGCAATTGTAATAACAGCTATGTCACAGGCTGATATTACACGTAGAAAGGAATAATTTAAATCAAAAATAAAAACATTAAATGTCTTCCAACTTGCTTGTCGGGAAAGGTTGATCAAAAAAGATGAGCAAAGGGAGAAAACGAGGCACCCGGATCTTGAGGAACCAGCCGCAAGCCTGACTTCCCAGCCGATTCCACCTTGTCTCCGTGTAATCTGTGTCTACAGCAGAACGCTTCTTCCTTAGACCTCAGATGCCATGAAAATTCACTTCAGGATTTATTTTGTGCTTTCAGATTTTGCACATAAGGAAATAGTGGAGCAGGGACTAATGGCTCAAAATTGCACAGCACGTCAGCTGGGAAACGTATGTGGATCGTCCCGCCTCCCGGTGCTTTCCCACCTGAATCTCAAGGCCTCAGGATGTCATGTGATCTTTCCTGGTAGACCAGTTGGATTTCTGTTTGCCTCTGGGCTCAGCATTTTGTATCATTTTTGATAGGCACTCCAGGGTCCTTTTGAGCACAGGTATGTTTTAAAATGTACTCCTTTTAAAAAGTGAGCTCATGAATCCAATCATTTATCAAGGATGGCAAAAAAAAAAAAAGAAAAAAAAATGCTGACTCGATTTAACTTATCAAAAGAAACAGAGTTTCTCCCCTCCCACCATTCAGGCAACTTAAAATCTATCAGACTGGCCAGGCACTGTGCCTCACGCGATCCCAGCATTTTGGGAGGCCGAGGCGGGTGGATCACGAGGTCAAGAGATCAAGATCATCTACTAAAATACAAAAATATTAGCTGGGTGTGGTGGCATGCGCCTGTAAGCCCAACTAGTTGGGAGGCTAAGGTAGGGGAATCGCTCGAACCCTGGAGGCAGAGGTTGTAGTGAGACGAGATTGTGCCGCTGCACTCCAGCCTGGTGACAGAGCGAGATGCCATCTCGGAAAAAAAAAAAAATCTATCAGACCAAAACCACAAAGGTTTTTCTAGAATGCTGCAGAACGATGCAATTTCACCTTATGAGCATCTTTCTCATCATCTGTCCTCCCCAAACCTTTCTCAGTTAAAACAGACATGTGGGATTTAGGACTTTGCCACAAAGAGAAAAAAGACAGAATCAAGCAAAAATGGGCTGAAGGGAAATTACATTTTTCAGAGAAGAAGTGAGCAAACCAGGGCGGCCCCTACAGAGGAAGCTCTCTGCTCTCATGCGCTTGTTACTCACTCGAGGCACAGCCTCTGTGCCCCCTCCATGGGCAGTGGATGGTGTCCTGCAGGCCTAGGGGAAGTCATCACCTGGGACCTCCCCTGAGCAGCTTCCGCAGCCTCACTCTGGGCTGCATTTAAAACTTTCAACCTGGAAGATAAACACTGGAACCCAAAGGGATTGATTTGGGGAGCCTGGAGTGAGCAGACGAGGTCAGGGGCTGGAGGGAAATGAAACCACTTTTGCAAAATTAAGACTGAGACAGTGAAAGAGATCTAACTTAACCAACTCCATCATGCTTCTAACCTCCAAGCTGTCCTTGTTTGTTCCTGGGCATAGGCTGAACTGACTTTGGAAGAAACTTAGTTTATAGTTTAAACTAAGATGTTTAAAACAACCCTTTAAAACAGCCCTTTCCCAAAGCAGATCTCCTTCTTGCCTGGGGTCTAGGCAAGAATTGCCTTTGTAGGACTAACATTAGCCAGAAGATTAGAAAGTATGGTTTAGGAGTCATGCAACTGGAGGCTACAAGATTCTGACCCTCCCTAAACCACTCAGATCAGTGCTTGAGATATTTTGCAGACGCTATACTTGATGGATCAGCTGGCACCATCCAGATGGATAAACCAACTCATCTGATCTTCTGGTCTCCACCCAGGAACTCAGTGCAAGAAGACAGTTTCCACTCCCTATGATTTCATCTCTGACCAATCAGCACTTCCAGCTCACTAGCTTCCCCCCACTCACCAAGTTGTCCTTAAAAAGTCTTCTTCCCGAATGCTCAGGAAGACTGATTTGAGTAATAATAAAGCTCTGGTCTCCTGCACAGCTGGCTCTGCATCAATTACTTTTTCTCTATTGCAATTCCCCTGTCTTGATAAATTGGCTCTGTCTAGGCAGCAGGCAAGGTAAACTCCTTGGGCAGTTACAGAAAGGGCAGTCAGATGTTGGAGTTCTCCTACCTCCTGCTACCCCCAGGTCGGCCAGCAGGGTGGAGGATAGGCTCAGAGGCTTGGGGAAAGGGAGAGAGAGAGACGGGATGAGGGTTGTGGAGCGAAGGAAGAGAGGGAAGAAAGATAAAACAGACAGGTACACAAAGACAAGGGAGAAATGAAAGACGGAAAAGGGAAGAGAAAGGAACAACTTGAGAATCACAAGTTAAAAGAGAAGTTTCTCTCAAGAACTCTGAAACCAAAACCACACAAACTTGCCTTCAAGTCTTATTTTCTAAAATTAACAGCAGAGCTTCAGAAGTAGCCTCGTTTCTGAGTGCAGCTTTAAAGGTATCCGCATTTCCTTAAGGTCCGAAGGGGATCTGCAAAACTGCCTCTCTCTCCTTCTTCACCCCAGAAGCAGCTTCTGTTTGCAGAAGAGGCTGCCTTTTATATTCTTTTACAATGTTAATATTTGTTTTGCTCCATTGGCTTATTTTGGCTTTTCTAAAGGGCTGATGAGCCGCTGTTGAATGAGTTCTGCCAATACTCTAGTTTCAACCACAATTTGGAATGTTAGGGATCAGAAGCTGATCCGAGGAAGGGAAGGGGTCACTGAATAGAGGAGTATAAGGGTGAACACTTAGCTATCCTTTATGCATGAAAATTTAAAGTATATCAAGTTCAGCCAACAGTCTAAGCTCTAGTCACCTGCTCTAGTCAATAGTCCTATCCCCTAGGGATTATCTTGTGTTTCAAGTATTCGCTTACTTTTCATGGGCTTTATACCTTTGGCTGAAAATGTTGCTGCAAAGATGTGGGCAGGATTAAATGACCACATGAGGTTTCAAAGGGCTTCCAGTAATTCTCCACTCCCAAAGGGGCCGACACCTGATCTTTGAAAGGCTTCTGTCCAAGCACTGGATTTGAGGACTGGAAAGGGTATCTGCCTTCAACCCATCATTTTACAGATCAGGAAATATTTACAAATCAGGAGCACAGGGAGATTCTGTAACATATTCATGCCTGAACACCCCATCTGTGCCATGGTGAAGACTAGATGCTGAGACTCTTTGGGGAGGGAATTCGGCAGTCCTGTGTTTATACGTCCTATCACCCTATCACACTGCCCTCCATCGGGGTGGTGCTTCGGAAGCAACCTCTCAGAGGAACATCTTAAGTCAAAAAGATGGCATCTTAGTGCTTGAAAGAAGCAATACACAATCTGGTCAGTGGAGTGATGAAACCTAAGTGTCTGGGGTAAGACTAGGAACTGAGTATCGGGAAGAAAGTGGAAATTTGCAGTCTCAGGATTTGGAGGTCCAAGGACCCAGGAGAGCAGGGATGTGGGTGGGATTAAAAACAGCATCGGTGCAAGAAACAGCTACATCTTCCCAGATCTATGCAGTGAAGGGACTGTATCCCTCCATAACCTAGACCTCCCCAGATCCATGTAGCCAGGAGATTGTTCCTCCCTAACCTGGTAGAAAACTGCAGCAGAGTTTATACTCCCTGGAGAGGTTGAACCCAAGTACCTTTGACCTCAGAGACCTAAGGAGTACCTCAGAGAGGCATGAGATACTGTACTAAGAACAGGGGAATTAGGTGAAGGCTGGCATGCTCTTTGTCCATTCTTGAGCTCCTAAGCACTGGATCCAGACTTACACCCCAACCCAGTCAGAAGAACACCCTTTGCCAGCAAGACTAAACTGTCTTGTCTAGTGGGAAAGGCCTATAGGTACTGACACTTAGCTATCTGTAGCAAAATGACAGGGTTCCTGGCCAATCTCCCAGGACCAGGTCTGCCAGTCAATGGGTGGGCATTCAGTACATGACAGAGATTCTACTCTTAATGCAGTTCTGTGCTTTGTTTTAAAAAAATTATTTGTATTGAGGTGAAATTCAAGTAACATAAAAGCAACCAGTGTAAAGTGAACAATCAGTGGTATTTAGCACATTCTCAATGTTGTGCAACCACCACCTCTATCTAGGTCCAAAACATTTCATCACTCTAGCAGGAAACCCCTGTGCTTCACCTTCCACTGTGGGCAACCGGGAGTCACCAAACATTGGAGGAAAAGCTTCTGATATGAATGACAAACAGAAAAAGACAGCAGACAGGAGGAATGCAAAGGAAACAGAGAGTGAGAAGAGCAGAAGAAAAATTAAAAAGCAAAACTTCTGAAAATTCTCCTCAGAAAGATGAGAAGTCATTGCATATTTGAAACAAAAAACTGATGCTTCAAAAGCGTTGGGGGATATATTTGTAAAATGTACAGAATGAGAAAGAGCTCTTAGAAATTCAAAGTATGAGCATGGAAATTTAAATATCTTACAGAAAATATTTTTTTAAAAATGGAAGAGTTAGAAGTTGAAAAGATCACCCAGAAAGTAGGCAAATAATGTAAACAGGAAAGAAAAGACAAGACAATTAGAATCCATGAGTCAGTCTAAAAATGTCAACATTGAATAACAGGAGTTCTAGAAAGAAAGAACAGAGAACATAGAAAGATGTTATTAAAGAACAAATACAGGAAAAGCTTCCTAAACTGAAGACATTAGTCTCCACATTGAAAGGGCTGCCTGAGTTTCCAGCACAAAGAATGAAAAAAGAGATTCACACCAAGACTCTCTAAGATTTTAGAAGAGCTGGCACAGGAAAATACCTTAAAATTTCCTGGAGGAAAAAAACACAGGCCACGTATTGAGGATTTGAAATCAGAATGACTTCAAACTTCTCAATAGTAATAATGAAATCTGGAAAACAACGGAACAATGCTTTTGAAACTTTGAGTGAAAATAATGTCTAAACTAAAATTTATACCAGCCAATCTAGCAATCTGTCATGATGGTAGAATAAAATTATTTTCAGACATTTATGAACTCCATTTATTAATATGTTCCACCAAAATAAGGAAGCATATTTTTAAAACAAGATGATATGAAGTCAAGGAAATAAAGGATTCAACATGGGGCTGGGCACAGTGACTCACACCTGCAATCCCAGCACTTTAGGATGCTGAGGCAGATGGATCACCTGAGGTCAGGAGTTTGAGACCAGCCTGGCCAACGTGGTGAAACCCCATTTCTACTAAAAATACAAAAATTAGCCAGGCATGGTGGTGCACACCTGTAGTCCCAGATACTCAGGAGTCTGAGGCATGAGAATTGCTTGAACCCAGGAGGTGGAGGTTGCAGTGAGCTGAGATGGCACCACTGCATTCCAGCCTGGGCAACAGAATGAGACTCCATAAAAAAAAAAAAAAAAAAAAAAGTATTTAACATGAAAAAGAGTTAAAAGGAATCCCTAGAGTGGTTAGGGTAGTAAAGGGGAATCCTAAGATGAGTAAAGGGGAGTGACAGAATTGCAATCTGGAATCTTTCTGGAGGCACGTCCAAAAACGCTCCAGGAGAGACGTAGCTAAGACAAAAATGGAACTTGACAAGCTGGTATTCAAAGGAATTTTAAGATCTGGTAGAGGCCATGAATTAATGTAAATACAAAGAAAACTAAGCAAATAGAAAAATGAGGCCATTATTATTTCTGGGAAAACAAAAGCTCTGCATGAGAAAGCAAAGGAACCATGGTCAACTACATGGTTTAAATGTATTTACGTGGTCAAAACAGTACAACATCTGGATACTGACTTTTTTTAATTTTTAATTTTTGTGGGTACATAGTAGGTGTATAGGTTGATGGGGTACATGAAATGTTTTGATACAGGCCTGGAATGCATAATGATCCCATCAAGGAGAATGGGGTATCCATCCCCTCAAGCATTATCCTTTGCATTACAAACATCTAATTATACTCTTTTAGTTATTTTAAAATGTACAAGTAAGTTATTATTGATCATAGTCACCCTGTTGTGCTATCAAATAGCAGGTCTTATTCATTCTTTCTATTTCTTATAGCCTGATTACTGATTTGATCAAACATTGTTATATAACTATATCAGAAGGCTAAGAAGGCAGAGGAAGTGTGGGTGAGTACTCGGGGAGTGAGTCTGGTATAAAAGTATCCAGAGTCAAGAAATCAAGAAATGGCAATATACACATGTTATTGAGAAACCCAGAGGTAAAGACCATAAGAAGCATTTAAAAAGACTTGGGGCCGGGCACGATGGCTTATGCCTGTAATCCCAGTACTTTGGGAGGCCAAAGCAGGAAGACTGGGCTCAGGAGTTCAAGACCAGGCTGGGCAACATGGTGAAACCCTGTCTCTACAAAACATACAAAAAATTAGCCAGGTGGTGCATGCCTGAAATACCAGCTACTTGGGAGGCTGAGGTTGGAGGATCACCTGAGCCCAGGAGGTTGAGACTGCAGTGGGCTGTGATTGCACCACTGTATTCCAGCCTGGGGCAACAGGCAAGACTGTATCTCAAAACAAACAAACAAACAAAAAAGACTTGGCAGTGTTTGCCTCAGTGGAGGAGGAATTAGCTAGGGGAGAAGTGGGTCAGAAGACTGCTGTTTCAGTATCAACGTTTTAATACTGTTTGGCTTTTTAAACTAGGTCCATAAATATCTTTGATAGAAATGTAGATTAATTTTTTAAACCCCATTACTGTAACAACTTGGCCCATCAACCAAGCTACAACAAACCAAGTTATACCCAGTGGCATGAGATGGTCCTCCCTGCTATAGCAAGTGGTTCACAGACGAGAAATGCTACTCACTGTCAAGTCCCATTTCTGAAAGATGTGAACTCTTTTTCAACCCTGAGAAAATGCAGCCACTAAATACAAGTCAAATCTGGTTACCATCAAAATCCAAGTGATGTGTAACCAAAATATTTGTAAGCCCCAGGTAATGGCCTAGTTATCCCAGCATAATGTGTTATAACAGCATCTTCGAATACTAAAAAATGTATAGTAGTTGCTTTCACCCTGGGCTCCTATAGTAAGTACCCTACTGCCCTTACCAATGGGTAATTTATCACGTTTTTATTGTACTTTATTGTTGGGATTTTCAAAGTGTTTGTTAAATGGTCTGTCTTCATGAGGACAAAGACCATAGCTAGTTAATTTTTTTTAATCCCCTTTATCCAACACAGTAACTAATATATAGAAGGCATGAAGGAAATGTTTGAATAAAGAAAGAAAGAAAGGACTAAATGAATTTAAAACAAATAAATAAAGCAGCATCCAAGATAATCGATGCATACTGAAAGCTTAGAGTGAAGAGGACCAAAAAGAAGGGCCCATTAAGAGTGACAAACACTGCAAAGCCTGAAGAATAACAAGAATGGCTAACTCTTACAGAGTGTTTGCTATGTGCCAGCACGGTTGTGGAGAGGCATGGGTAACAGCTCAATTAATTCTGATGATAACCCATGAGGCAGGTTACCACTATTCCCATTTTATAGAGAAGTAAATAAATGGCCCAAAATCACACAGTCTGCAAGTGACAGAGGGCATGTTTAGGACCCAAGCCACCTGCCTCCAGAGTCTGTGCTCATAAGCACTTCACATGAAGGCCTGAAGTCCTCGGAGGCAAAGGTCTAAGGCATATAGCCCAGGGAACTGACTTGGTTGGGTACATTCAGCCAGTTTGGAGTTGTTAAGAAAGTTCTAAAGGAGAAGAGGTCTTCAGGAGAGAATAAGAGCTTGTAGGATGAGAGCTACCTGGAACCTTTAGATTGGGAGTGAGGCCTCACCTCAGTTTCCTCAGTTGTGTAGGAGGAGGGCTACCCTTGTCCTCTAAGTTGTTGAGCTGGGTAAGGGAAGAGCCAGTTGATGGGAGAGAGTGCCCAGGCACAAGTAGGTGTGAACCAAAGGACAAACGGCTATGTCTGGTGCTCCTGGGTGAGCACTGATTGTCCAAGGTCCTGGTGTTCTCCGGACCCAGGAGACAAGAGCAAGAAGACTGATTAAGTGAAAATAAAACCTGGTTAGTGAGAATTTCTGCAGAAAACTGAGAGTAAGAGGACCCAAGGAAGCCCCGATTGGAGAAATAACAGAACCAATGCTGTGGGCTGAATGTTTGCACCTTCCCAAAATTCATTTATTGAAACTTAATGCCCAGTGTGATGGGGTTAGGAGATGGGGCCTTTGGGAGGTGACTAGGCTATGAGGGCAGATCCTTCATTTGTTCCCTTTAAAAGAGACTCTAGCGATTTCTTGCCTCTTCCACCATATGAGGGCACAGTGAGACAGCCATCTATGAACCAGGAAGTGGGCCCTCACCAGACCCTGAGTTTGCTGGTGCCTTAATCTTGGACTTCCCAGCCTCTAGAGCTATCAGAAATAATTTCTGTTATCTATAAGTCACTCAGTTTATGGTATCCTATTACAGCAGCCCAAGCTGACTAAGACAACCAACGAGGCACAATCCATAAGGAAACACATTTTCCACATGGTTGCTGTGGGCCAAGGTTGACAGAACAGAATCTCTTGGGTCCTTCCATGATGCCAGGACACTGTGGTCTCCCTCAACATGAGATAGAAGCTGGCATAGATTGATTATGAAAATGTCTGCTATTCTTCACCTGTATCTAGTACTTTCAACGTTTCTTTGCAGTTCTGATCCCCAAACATGTGAGAGAGCCCAGCCAAGATCAGCAGAGCCACCTCCCTGACCCTCAGCCAACCTCAGATGGATGGATGAGCCCAGGCGAAACTAGAGGGACCATCCAGCTTACCTGTAGACTTGCAAGCAATAACAATGCTTGTTATTTTATCCCACTGAGTTTCTGGGTGGTTTGTTATGTAGGTATCATTAACCGATACAGGAACCATGTAGAATACCAGGAGGACAAGAGTTGCAGGGCAACTCAGGGCTCCCCGTCTTCTTGCTCTTTGGGGAAGAGATACGGCAGGGAAAAAGATGGACCAGCTAGCTAGTAGAGGCTATCAAATGAATTTTAAAAAAAGAAAAAGAAAAACAAAAACAAAAACAAAACAGTTACTCTTTGATGAGCACCTACTATGCAGATGGCAACTTTGTGAGGTGGGCATGGGGGCAGCAGCTAGGTGGCTACCCAATACATATTCTCCACTTCATTCTTCCTTTTTTACTAACAGAACCTTATTTGGGAAAGAAGAAAACAATGTACCTGTATTAAAAAATAACATTTCCTAAACTCCCTTGCAGTTAAAGGTGGCCATGTGACACAGTTTTGGCCAATGAGATGTGAGTGGATAGGGCTTCTGGGAAAGCTCTTTCAGAGGAAGGATGTCCCCACTGAAGCATACCTTGTGCTATTTGCTCTACCCATTTCTGGCTCTTAGAAAGACACTGAGGCCAGGCATGGTGCCTCACAACTATAATCCCAGCACTTTGGGAAGCCAAAGTGGGTGGATCACCTGATGTCAGGAGTTCCAGACCAGCCTGGCCAACATGGTGAAATCCCATCTGTACTAAAAATACAAAAAATTAGCCAGGCGTGGTGGTGCGTGCCTATAATCCCAGCTACCTGGGTGGCTGAGGCAGGAGAATTGCTGGAACCCAGGAGGTGAAGGCTGCAGTAAGCTGAGATTGTGCACTGCACTTTAGCCTGGGTGACAGACAAGACTCTGTTAAAAAAAAAAAAAAAAGAGAGAGAGAGAGAGAAAGGAAGGACGAAAGGAAGGAAGGAAGGAAGGAAGGAAGGAAGGAAGGAAGGAAGGAAGGAAGGAAGGAAGGAAAGAAGGAAGGAAGGAAGGAAGGAAGGAAGGAAGGAAGGAAGGAAGGAAGGAAGGAAGGAAGGAAGGAAGGAAGGAAGGAATTGAAAGAGCTGGAGTTATTGCAGCCACCTTATTACCATGAGGGAAAAGCCAAGGGAATTGCAGAGACTTACACCATGATATTATTTATAATGCCTCTGAACTAAACACTACCAAATGCCAAACTCAGATATCATGTCACATGAGGGGGAAAAAAATCCTCAATTATTCACACCATACTTTGTTGGCATTTTGTATTACATGAATCCAGCCTATTTCCAAGTGATACATCAAAGATTATTCTCATTTTACAGATTAGAAAACCAACACTTGGAGAGATTAAAAGCTTGGCCTGGGCTGCCAGTATAGTATATTATTATACTAATGATCTCCAATGAATTACACCTCTCAGTATCTATATCCTTCTATAATTTACCCTCCCTCCCATATTAACTCAGAACTTGACGATGTGACTTGCTTTGGCCAAAAGGACATCAGCAAATATAATGCAAACAAAGGCTTTATAAATGCATGTGCACTTATAAAGGGGCTTCCCTTTTTGGGACGGTCCCTCCCTCCACTATGGGAAGAAACCTTGTCTTCACATGTTTCTCACGTGAGAGACCAGGATGAGAAAAGACCACATGGAGAAAGAGGCCCACCTGTCCCAATCATTCTAGACATTCCTGCTGGGACCCACCAGCCCTCGTTGCAGCCACACAAGTAACCCCTGCAAAGACTGGCAGAGGAGGCTTCCAACTGAGTCCCATCCAAACTGCAGAATTTTTGAACAAATACATGGTTGTTAATTCAAGCCACTAAACATTGGGGTGGTTTGTTACACAAAAGTATATAACTGCTACACCTAGCTAGTAAATGGCAAAAGCAGAACTTGAATTTAGATCTGTTTGACACCAAGGGCCACGTTTGTAACCACTTGCCTATTCCCCACCACCATATTCCTGCTTTACTTGTTTTATCTACACACTTCCCCCAGGTCTGAGGAAAGACTTGCATTTCCCGTTCAGATTCTGTAAAATCACTTTCCCACGTTGGTGGCTTTTCCTTTCTACTCTGAGCTCTGGACTCTAAGTTGACAGAGTTCCTGTCCAAAAACAAAGAGCATCTGATGCTGACTGAACCTCCAGACGCAATCTTGCTCTGATCTCCACTCTTGGTGCTCCAACGCCTTCAAAGCATGTGCGGAACTGAGTCAATGAGGTCAGAGAGGTGGCGCTATTGCCAGAGGGCATTTCATTCACCTAATAATGAAATGTGTGTTTACCTCTCCACCACCAATCCCTTCTGCAATTAAAGTAGGAACATTTTGCATTCAGGGTGTTCTTGTCACGACTGAAGCCTCAAAGGGCTTTGCAACCCTGGGTGAATCCTCCCAATACCAAGGCCTGCATCTGCCAATCCCTGTCACTCAACACTCCCTTGAGATCACCTCAAGCCATGTACGCTGAATTGAGTACTTTTCCAAAAGCAATCTCTCTGAAGACATCTATTTAACTTGCACATTCTATGGTACTAGTGTGGTTTAGTTAGGGACACGGACCCTATGAGTGTTGAGGATTTGGTAGAGGTTTCACAGCCTGGCTGCTGGTACTAGCTTCCCCTGTGGCACCTCCGTTCATCCCTGTGTGGCCTCTCATCTTCCAGTAGGTCAGGCCAGCTTCCTTATGTGACATCCACAAGACAATGTTCCAGCTTTGGAAGTCAGACAATATCACTTTTATCACATTCATTCCATTAAAGAACGTCGCATGTTTTCAAGAGTGAGAAAATAGACTCTACTTCTCGAGCTGTCAAGCACCTAGGGCCACACTGAATCTTCCATGCCTGTATTCAAGGTGAATTGTTGTTATTGACTATTACTTAGGCTGAAGAGTGGGACGGATCTCTTTAAGAGCAATGCTGAGTCATCCACTCAGCTTCAGCCCAAAGACATCACTCCAAGCTGACAGGAGATACTGAGGTCAGTGCAGACACATGGTTTTAGGGCAGTGCAAAAATCACAGGACAGGTCGACAAAGACAAAGACCGGAGGTGTAAGGACTGCTCCGAAGAGGCACCTGAGAACCTTTCACAGGAGAGAACCACAAAGAGAAATTGAGGCTGCTGGGTGGAGTAGGGAGGGGTGAAGGTTGGGCAAGTACCTATGATGTACCAGGTGCATGTCACCAAGGCCTCACACAACCTGTCATCATCCTAATTGGAAATCCTCACACTATGCTATGTGCCAGGGCTGTGCTGATCACTTTATGCAAGTGACTTGGTTAATATCAGCAACAACTCTGAGATAGGTGTCATTGTGTCTCCCATCTCACAGATAAAAGAAAACTAAGTCTCAGAGAGGTTAAGTAACTATCCCAAAGTCACACAGCTAATAGTCAATGCAGTTAGGTTGGGCCATTGTATAGAGGAGAAAATTGAGGCTTGGAGAGATTAAATAACTTGCCAAAGAACACAGAATTGAACTAAGAGTCATGCCTAAATCTTTCTGTCTCCTCAAATGGGGCTCTTCCCTTGAATGCACTGTGTTGCCTCTAAAGTATTTGCTTCATGAGAAAGATTATTCCAGACTCTTCCAGAAAGAGAAGACTGGCTGCCATGGAAGAGGCAGACCCAGGCACCCAGACCTTCTTCATAAAGCAAATTTAACATTAAATTAACAGTGGGCATTTAAGAATATGCTTAAGCTAAGAATACACTGTATGCTACACCCCTAATAATGCAAGTGAAGTCAGAAATGGCAATGTGTGCCTGTTGCTTATATTTCTTTTCTTTTCTTTCTATTTTGATGTTTAATTTCTTGCCACTAAAGAGAATTAACTACTTCCTGTCTTAAACAAATGTGGACATATTTATGGGAAGCTGTGTGTAAACACAGCTAGGGTTTCACTGGGAGAGCCTTCACAGTTTGATTCTCCTGTCACCCCTAAATTCCCTGCTGGACAGCCTAGTCTAAAAACGGCACTGCTCACGTCTCTAATCCCAGCACTTTGGGAGGCCACGGCGGGCAGATCACTTGATGCTGTGAGTTCAAGACCAGCCTGGCCAACATGGCGAAATACTGTCTCTACTAAAAATACAAAAATTAGCGGGACGTGGTGGCGGGTGCCTGTAATCCCAGCTACTCAGGAGGCTGAGGCACGAGAATCACTTGAACCCAGGAGGTGGAGGTTGCAGTGAGCCAAGATTGCACCACTACACTCCAGCCTAGACAATAGAGCAAGACTCTGTCAAAAACAAACAGACAGACAGACAAACAGCACCGACTTCTCTGATGCCCGGGACAGAAGGAAGGGACCAGTCCAGAAATCCCTACTCAGAGTGGGTCCAGCCCACAGGCAGTGAGAGCATTTCCCCTGGATCCTGAGCCTATCAGTGCCTTCCTTGAGGCAGCGTCGGTGGGTTCTAGAAGGAGAAGAGGGAGCGAGGAATTTAGCAGGAAAACCACCACTCTGGAAGGTGCCCTTGGGAAGGCAGCTGGGACCCTAATCAGACCTAACAAATGCCTGAGGAGAGAAAGAAGAGACACTGGCATGGGGTCTTTCCAGTCTGTGCTTGGAGAAATGCCCACTTAGGTTTTGGCCATCTGCCTGTTATGTTCTAGAAAATTCCACAGGACCTGAAGGATAAGCCATTCTGGGAGGGAGTTGAAAAGCAGGATGTGACAGCAGAGATGACGGATCCTGGCAGAGATCTTGTGGGGACAGAGGGGTGCAGAGCCACCCTCCCTGGGAAGAGAGCTCGGGCTTCCCACTCTCAGGCTGGGCCTCTGCTTGTGACCCATTCCAAAGATGGAAAAACATAACTGATTACCTTATCAGTTATGTTTATAACTGATATAAACATATATCAGTTTATATATATGTTTGATTTTTCATTGTCTTAGTGGGCTTAGGTTGCAGTGAAGCTCACAGTTGAGACAAGGATGGAGAAGAACAAGCACTAGGGAGAAGGTGGCAGGGCTGTGTTAAAAATATCTGTGAGTGTCCGGGCACAGTGGTTCACGCCTGTAATCCCAGCACTTTGGGAGGCCGAGGCAGGTGGATCACCTGAGATCAGAAGTTCAAGACCAGTCTGACCAACATGGTAAAACCCCGTCTCTACTAAAAATACAAAAATTAGCCAGGCATGGTTGTGTGCACCTGTAATGCCAGCTACTCAGGAGGCTGAGGCAGGACAACAGCATGAACCCGGGAGGCGGAGGTTGCAGTGAGCCGAGATCGCACCACTGCACACCAGCCTGGGGGACAGAGCAAGACTCCGTCTCGAAACAAACAAACAAACAAGCAAAAACAAACAAAACAAACCAACCAACAAACAAAACATTCTGTGAGTGCAGGGGACCTTGCTGCGCAACAGGAGATGCTGGTTTGTGGGCCAGTGTCTCTCTTAGCATCTCCCTGGAATCTCCCTTTCCACCTGCCACCATGGCCCCCAGGACACGCAGGGTCCCTGGGGACAGTGGGCAGCAGCCACAAATCCTCCCAGGGCTCCTCCTCACTTAGCTCCCTCCTGTCCTCCGAGCCTCTTCCTTCCCTCCACATCCCCTCCCTGAGCAGGCATTTCTTCCATCTGTCCAGTCCCTGTCTACACACATTATTCCTCTTTTATGATCTCAATGTAATGGAGTGAAATGATCACATAAACACAGGAAGAGTCTCTGGGCCTCTTCTCCTCTCCCCACCTCGTCTCCAGCATCCGATCTCCCTCTGGCATTGTCTGTGTGGGCTGTTGGCCACATCTCACTCCCCAGTCCCTGCAGGCACAATCCCAAAAGCCTCACACATTTCAGGCCCCAGAGGGAGGGAACAGGCCATGGAACATCTCTGTCTGAGACCTCCTCCTGCCTTTTGTTTTGGGAACTGTTCAGACCAACTCACTTTTTTCTTTTCCCCAGTGCCCAAGGTTCTCACCGCTTAAAAGCACTCTCAGATTTCCACAGCAAGTTGAAGCTTTGGCAGCTCAGGTGTCCACTGAGACCTCAAACACCCCACAGTCACCCCCAGAGGATTAAGTAGCTTCAAGCTCAAACTTGGAGGATTTCTGGAGAAATGGGGTTCCAGTAGGTACTGGATTCAGTTCAGTCTAATTTCCCTGGAATCCTTTCATCCCCCTAGAAAAGACTTGGGGTTCCCAAAGTGTAACCTGGTCCTCTGAAGAGGGCGTGAGGGACTGAGGTGCATGTAATGGCCCGAACGCTGCTGCTGGACTTGAACTTGATCATCATCAACCAGTCTGCTGCTAGGATTCTGATTTTCAAGGAGCTAGGAGCAACTCACTTCATTAGAAGCGAACGCACACTGTGTACCCCAGCTTGCTCCAGTTTCTACATGACCCCAGCGTTTCCCCAGTGCCTGCAGTAGTACCTGGCACATAGGGGGCCTCCCAAAACGTTTGTTGATTGAAGAAACAACCTCACCCTCTCAAGAGGCTGTCACCCTCCCGCAGCCCACAGGAAAGGAATCTGGAAGCTCCCTGCAGAGGGGAGGTTGTGTGATGGTCATCTTTTAGTTTGTTTTCTCTAAGCCCTCACAGTGGGTACTGACTACATTCACTGTTCATATTTTACTGAGAAAAATATTCATCACTTCCCTCTCAGAAAATCAAACGTTGCTTTGCATGTTGGAGAAGCAGCACGATCTAAAAATCCCCACTGGGTAGAGCCAGGCAGAGTGATTCATACCCTCTATTCAGAGGCAAGACTGACATATGTCGTGCACATGTGCCCAGCACCGACCAAGCGGCCAAGCTGAATTCTCAGAGCAGCCCACTCAGAAGAACATTCCTTATTTTTACCCTTTGCCAAAAACAGAAACTCGCACCGATGCTCCCTCATAAATAGCCTTGCCATTTCAGAAAGCTGCTTCGAGGTACAAGATGCTCAGTGGAACTGAGACCACGGAAGCACGACTGTGGTTTACAGAAACTGAATTAGACTCATTATCTAAGAATGAAAGAATTCAGCTTCTAAAAATACAGTAGCTTTTATTTCTGGCCCAGCCTCCGTGTTTGTGTACTTTTTATTTTATTTTATTTTTATAGAAACCTATGCCTTTTTAAAGACACTCTCTACAGCACTTGCCACAAAGGACCAGTTTCTAAGTGTGGTTGAAAATAGCCTGTGGCCTCTGGTGCAGTGAAAGGGAAAATTGGAGGAGGACAACGCCTAAGAAGTGCAGAGACACAGGTGCATGGTGATCGAGAGGTCTCGGGAAGGATTTTTGTTGTACTTTGAAAGGCAACTGGAGACTCCACAGCTGTAAGAGCAAGAAGAACAAGTTCTTTCAAGGAACTTACTTGGTAAATATAATGATGCTTTATATCAACACGATTGTCCCAAGACACAGGAAAAATGACAACAAAACCATTCCAGTGGCTCCTTTGGGAAGAAGTAACTATGATGCATCGCCTTCTCTTGATTTATAATTGGGGAAACTGAGTCTAACTGAGGTGAAGCATTTTTCCTAGCATTGTGCAATAGATGCGAACCCTCGGTTCTGGCTGTTTTCTGTTGATTCGTCAGCCATGAATCTCAACAGCTGGATGAGATCTGGCTCTCATCCAAACCCTGTGCCAGTGGAAGTGATCTTTGTTTGTGGGCAGAGAAGGCAAGAGTAGGAAGGGGACAATGATGGTGTCTGCTTTGACCCCGGTGGGAAGCATCACTGGGATGTTTCTCCTCCTTGATTACTCACAGCCTAACTGCAATCCATTCTCTCCTGTTTTGCAGAGGTTCTCATCCTGAATTTTCCCAAACAAAGAGTAGACTGGACTTAGTCTAGTCTTACAATCCCATGTTGGGGAGAAATGGCCCCCCCAGAGATATGTCCACATCCTAATCCCTAGAACTTGTGCATATGACCTTATTTGGATAAAACGTCTTTGCAGATGTAATTAAGTTAAATATTTTAATGAGGAAATCATCCTGGGTTATCTCGGTGGGTCCTAAATGTAATACAATGTCCTTACAAGGCACTTATACAAAGAGGGAGATTTGACATAAAATAAGAGGAAAAGGTGATTTGAAGATGGAGGTAGAGATTGGAGTGATGCGGCCACAACCCAAGGGAAGCCAGCAACCCCTAAGGAGCTGGGAGAAGCAGGGAACAGTTTCTCTCCTAAAGACCCAGTAGGGAGTGTGGCCCTGACAATACCTCGAACTCAGATTTCTGGCCTCCAGAACCATCAGAGAATAAATATCTCTTGTTTAAGCCACCCAGCATTAGGTAATTTGTCACAGGAGCCACAGGAAACTAATATAGACTACATCCTGTCTAAAATTCTGTTAGATTTGCCTAAGGGCTAAATTGCAACTCCCTAAATCTGATTCAGTGGAGGCTTGCTTTCCTATTTTGTCATTCTCTCAACAGATACTCAGGAGTGCTTACTAGGCAGTAACAATGAGCTAGGTGCTGGGATAATGATGGGCAAATAGACACAAACCCTGTCTTCATGCAGCTTACAGCAGGGGAAATAGTTCAGGAAGCAAATACCAATGCCAACTGCATTATAATCTGTAATAAAGGCTGAGAAGGCAGAGTGCACAGAGTGCAGGAGCTGTGACAGGTGATGGCAGTTAATGGCCTAATGTGAAGAGGAAGAGAGTGAGCTTGAGACTGAGACCTGAAGTCTAATAGGAAAAGGGGCTTTCCAGTTAGAGAAAACAGCTCATAGGGAGACCCCCAAAGCAGGAAGGAGGTGGAAACTTTCAAGGATGGACTACAGGCAGAAAGCAAGGAGGGGAATTTTAATCTCTGTTCTTAGGACATGGGGAAGCCACGTGTTTTATGCAGAGGGGTGGCCCAATGAGATGAAAGTTTCCAGCAGCTCAGTCCAGCTGTGGAGGAGATGGGAGTGGGCCAAGACCAGTGAGGAGACTCTTGAGAAGCCCAGGCAAGAGGTGGTGGTGGTTTTGATATGGGAGGGGGGCAGGGAAGTGCTGAGTAGAGAAGGGCAGGGCCCCTGGCGAGGGTTCCACCCTCAGTCTTGTGCCCATGGACCTAAATGAGAACTGGCACTCCTGTTTCCATGCCCAAATGTTGCATTGTAGAAGACTACTCAGAACCACCACACCCCTGATCCTGTGCCCATAAAAACCCTGAGACCCTAGCAGGCACAAACACAAGCAGCTGGACATCGAGAGGAGCAGAAGAGCACACCAACAGACACCAGCAGACACTGGCAGGCCATCAACAGCAGGACAACATGGAATTCAGTCAGGGGCAGTCAGAGGGGAGTCTGGCTGCTGAGCGGCCCACTCCAGGGGAAGACCACCTTCCCACCCCATTCTCCTTCTGGCTCCCCATCCATCTGCTGAGAGTTACTTCCTCCACTCAATAAAACCTTGCACTAATCCTCCAAGCCCACGTGTAATCTGATTTTTGATTACACACTGATTTTTCCAGCACACTAGGACAAGAACACGGGATACAGAAAGGCCTCTGTCCTTGCGATAAGGCAGAGGGTCTAATTGAGCTGATTAACACAAGCTGCCTATGGATGGCTAAACTGAAAGAACTCATTGTAACACATGCCCACTGGGGCTTCGGGAGCTGTAAACATTCACCCCTAGACACTGCCGTGGGGTCGGAGCCCAAAAACACTCCCCACGACCTGCCTGTCTGCATGCTCCCCCTAGGAGTTTGAGTAGCAGGTCACCGACAAAGCGAGCCACACCCCTGTCACACGCCCTGTGAGGGGGATAGGGAACTCCTCCCATTTCAGTTTGTACTAGGATAGGAACTGCTGAGATGGGGAGAAGTGGGTGGATTCCAAAGGAGTTGGTGATGGGTTGGAGGTGGGTAGTGGAAAAGACACAAACCAGGTTTCTCAGTTGCACCATAGCCAGGATAGAAGAGCCAGAGCCATTGGGAACATTCAAAAAGGACTCAGATTTGGGCAAAGAAAACAACTAGTATTTTCATTTGGAATGACCATGCATCTCAGTTTTCCAGGAACCATCCAAGGTAAGCCTATCATCCCAAAGTCTTGTCTGGTTTAGTTTAGAATTTGTTATTCTCAAAAATGCCCTGGTTTGGACCAATACATTAAACAGTCACTCTAGGCTAAGACTTGTGTGATTTGAAAGGCCTTGGAGACATCTGAGAGAAGATTTTGAGAATCTAGAATGAGAAGAGGAGGAGCGCAGGAGTGAAGCTTCCTGAACTTTAATATCTGAGGACAGGCAAAATTGCCGAGCAGGCGCGGTCCAAGAGTGAGGAGGCCAGAAATGTTACGGGAGGTGCATGACCTGTCTTCTAGTTTTCCTTTAGATCAGGGGCTGGCAAACTTTTTTCTGTAAAAGGCCAAATGAACATTATTTGGCTTCCCAGGTCAAATGGTATTGGTCGCTGATATGGTTTGGCTCTGTTTCCCCACCCAAATCTCATCTTGAATTGTACTTCCATAATTCCCACATGTTGTAGGAGGGACCCAGTGAGAGATAATTGAATCATGGGGGCTGTTTCTCCCATACAGTTCTCGTGATAGTGAATAAGTCTCACGAGATCTGATGGTTTTCTCAGGGGTTTCCATTAGCTCTGCGTCCCCACCCAAATCTCATTTTGAATTATACTCCCATAATTCCCAAGTGTTGTGGGAGGGACCCGGTGGGAGATAACTGAATCATGGGGGTGTTTTCCCCCATACTGTTGTCATGATAGTAAACAAGTCTCATGAGGTCTGATGATTTTATCAGGGGTTTCCGCTTTTGCGTTTTCCTTATTATCTCTTTGCCTGCTGCCACATATGTAACACAGGACTTGCTTCTCCTTGCCTTCCACCATGATTGTGAGGCTTCCCCAGCCACATGGACCTGTAAGTCCAATTAAACCGTTTTCTTTTGTAAATTACCCCATCTTGGGTATGTCTTTATCAGCAGCGTGAAAACGGACTAATACAGTCTCTAATACCCAACTATGCCATTGGAGCAGATTTAGACACTGTGTAAATCAACCAGTGTGGCTATGTTCTAAAAACACTTCATTCACAAAAACAGGTATGAGCTACATTTTGCCCACAGTAAGTAGCTGGCAGAGCTCAATTTAGAATAACACTCTGGGCCTCTCCCTTTCTTATTCCTCCCCAGTGGAGGTGGGAAGGGGAGCAGGGCATTGGCACTGACGGGCTCTGCTGGAGAGCTTAGGCCACCTCCTCTTTGGGGAGCTCTGTCTGAGTGCAGAGAGCTCCACAATGCTGGAAGTCATAGGGGGTGGAACTTGTAGGAGGGCCCTAAAGCTGTTCAGTGCTGAAAGAAACACGTCTATGATCCAGCCTTATTTTGGGGTGAGTTATTAGTAGTCCCACTTGGCTAAGAGCACTAACTATGGTCTGCTATCCTAGTTGTGTCAGAAATGGAAGTGATACTGTGACTCCAGCTGCATGACATTTTTGCTCCAAACTGGGACAGGGAGGACTAGGTACATTGGCCACCGCCCTGACCAATTCCAACAGTAAAGGAAGTGTCTATTTCTCAGTTCCACTGTATTTTGGGTTGGATCTTTTCGTTGATGACTTGCCACTCTTTCAGGCAACTTCAGAAATAGTGTAGTCACTGCACAGTCCGGTAGCATCTATTCTCTCTTCTGCTAAATGAAAACACATGACAGCCTGGTTGCTAAGCAATACATGTAATACATGTTGATGTAAACGGTGGTTGAGAGGTAGAGTTGGGGTGAGACACAAAACGGGACATGACCTTGAAGGCCTTGGAGATTCTACCAGGTAGGGGTGGGGGCTAAGTTCCCTCTCGCGTCTGTCTCGCTTTCAGATGCCCACCCTCACTCAAAAACATCATTAGGTTTGCAGCAATTACCCAAGGACTATATATCCTTTATTATTATTATTACAAAATACAGACAAGCAAAGGAGAAAATAAAAACCACCTTTAATCTCCACCCAGAGATACTTATTAATAACGATTTGGCATGTATTTTTCCAGATGCAAAAATGAGATCATACTATCCATGTTGTTTTGTGGTCTACTTTTGGCATTTAAAATATAATAAATATCCTTCCCTGTTCCAGAGAAGAACATACACCGTGATTTTTATTACACGATTCATTTACTCATTCCTCTGTGATTGGCCATTTAGCTTGTTTCCAAGTTTTCCCAGTAAAAACAATGCTACAGTGTGCATTCTTATAGCTAATTCTGGGAGCACTTTTTGAATAATTTTCTTAAGCTGAATTCCAAGAAGACAAGCATGATTGTAGAAGACCTCATCCTTCTTAGGGGGCCTTGACTTGAAGTAAGTTTAAGTTTCCTATAGAGGAAGAGCAGGCTTGACTGTGCTTACATGTTGGTTCCAGCAATCTCTCGACAACTGCCATTGTGGGTTATGGAGTTAGAGCCTCACTCTAGAAGAATCTCTAACCTGCTAGGAGAGTACAATAGTGTGGAGTCTCTGTTTCCATCTCTCCGGAGAAGATGGGCCTTGTCAGTTGCAATGGAGAGACCAGAGAAATGCAAAGATCAACAGACTAGGTGAGTCCCAGCCATTTAGAAGAAGATGAGGTGAAAATACCCCAAATATTCCCTCTGTCTGCACTGTGAGAACTGGGGAGTCTGCAGTTTTCTCCCTCTTTTTGCCATATTTTAAACTGTGTCATCAGAGCTTGGTAAGGTTACCTTAGGGGCCAGAAATGGCTCATCGGGAGGCCCCTCAGTTATTCAGAACTCACTGAAGCAGGGGTCTAGGAGAGGGGCAAGGACCTGGCTCTGGGCTTCATGGAGGAAGGCAGTGAACCCTAGGACTTCCTTCTGGACCATCCAGCCCAAGTCAGCAGGTCAGGAAAGAGCTAGACTCAGGGCAGAAGTCCTGCCAGGAGTAAGGAACATGTCTTTGGCTTCTATCTTCCTTGTTATTCTTTCAGACTCAAGGAGATGTGGCAGGTGGGCTACAGCAGCCACCGCAGAGGGAAGGGCTCCCTAAAAAGGGGCTAGATCTCCACACCAACTCCAAAACTCTGCATCACTTAAGATGCTTCTACAGAGGTTCTCAGCCCCACCATGCATCCGGCTCACAGTGAGCGAATTTAAGGCACAGGTGCTTAGACCCCAGACGTTCTGACTTAATAGGTCCAGGGAGAAGCCTCAATGTTGGTAAGACTTTAAAAGGCTTTGAAACCACAGAGTAATTGCTTTAGATGGCAGGGAATAGTGCAAAGGAAAGACAGTGGGCTTTGGAATTGACTGATTGATCTGAGGGCCTGGATAGTGGGAATAAAAATAAATAATAGTATGTACCTCTATAAAGTGGCTTCCACATAGTAGGTACTCGAATGGCAACTTAACATGATGAGAATTAATTACTTGCATGGCTGCAAGAGGAAATATAAAAGGGAATGGAAGAACAGGTGGTGGGAGAATACAGCACAGTCACTCTTGCTTGTCAAATCTGACCTAAGAGTCTTGGCATCAAAATGGCATCAAAAGAGAACTGGAACTATTTGTTTTGCAGCAAACAAAAGGTAAAGAGCTAGTCTTAAATGTTGGCCCTGGGATCCAGAATTCCTATTTGTACCAATGTGCTGTGCAAATGGTTTAAGGATTGAGTGGCCATTTAGCTTTATCTTCCCTTCCTGGCCTGCTGTTAGATTGGAGGGCTGGGGTCTGCTTTGTGTTAAAGATTATCTCCCTGGAGGGAATGTAATCTGCTATTAGTATGTCTTGTAGGTGGAGGCCAACTGCTTTCCCACAGTCTCAATCTGAATTCTGTTTCCCCACCATTCTATTTAGTAACAGCCATTGGCCAAGGCGAAGAGAATGAAGGATTCCAAGACAGGCTTAAAGCTTTGAGTCTAAATTGAATAGGTGTTTCCTCCTGCAGGTTTAGGATGATCTCTTTGTGTAACTCACAAGGAGGCTAATCCAATTCCAGGTCTGAGGTCGTCACATCACTGCTTTTAAGGCTCCCGAAAAGTCCATGGTATCTCAAGCAGTCTTTCTCCCTTAGATGCTTTATACTTCAAGATTCTGGTCTCTTGACTTTTTAATTGATCTTCACTTGGCACTTCATACTTAGAACACATCAGCTGGAAGGTTCTTTGTTCCTTCCCTCAGAAATTAATGATGTGTGGGGAAACTTTTAGATGCACCAGGGGGAATGTTAATTAAAAGAGGCCTGCTCAGAGACCTTCTGCAAAAAAATCATCCTTTGAATACGTGGCTGCTCACCCTGCCCCAATCTGTCAGCTTTGTAAGTTTGGGTTTCACGTATTAAGAGTTTCTTAGTGTAGGACTCACTTTTGAACCTCCTTCGGGCTCCAAGATAAAGCCTTGAGCTGGGTCTGCAGGGAGCAGTGTGAGCCAGTTAGCATGTGGTGGTGACGGCCACAGCCTCTTGCTGGGCTCTAAATCATGGCGAAAACCCCAGAGCTAAAAGCATCACCCCTTTCTGGCACTTTCAATTTAAAAACCATGCTATATTTTTGTTTCCAATTATAGAAGGAGAAAAATAAAAGCATCTGGAACTCATTACTGTCCCTTTATTCCACGCCATAACTTTAAGAAAGCAAAATAAGCACTCTCACAAATGCACAGGAAAAGAGAGGAAGCAATGACTCCAGAACTAAGCCCTCACACCCCAGACCTCACTCCCCTGTGCATCTCCGTGCCCATATTGCAAACACATGGAGCGTGGGGTTTATGACGGAAACCTTGACAGCTTGCCGGCTCACAGGTCACCGGCTCTTGCAAGGAGAAAGCTCAAGGGAGTCTGCAAGTCACCCGGCTGCTCAGGACACTGGCTCCCTCTGTCTGGCCGTTCCTAATGTGCAACCCTTGACCCCAGTCCAAGAATCCAAGCCCGACAAGGTCAGGCCTTCTCCTGAAACATCCGCATGGATGGCAAGGATCCTAGTTCCAGGAATCCAAGACTCCAGTGGATGATAGGAAGAACTCACGTTGCAAAAAAGGCAAGGTGGTATCCCCTTTCATGCCACACAGAAGAAGATTGACACATGACTCCTGGGGGCCTTGGGACCCAAACCCGAACTCCTTGGCATGCCACACAAGGCCCTTCCTGGTTTGCTCCCTGTTGCTGCCCTGGAATTGTTATCTTCATGCTCTCTGAGCACACTGTCCTCTCCCAGATGATCATTTATTTCTCTAAACAAACCGTGAACAGCCTTGTCCTTGCCCAAACAGCTCCCCAATCTTCAAAGCCCTTCCTTGAGCCATTTCTATGCCTCTGCCCATGCCTGATAATACAGTTCATAAATAGTGCCTTCATGCGAAATGCACTCTAAATAGTTATTGACCTCTAACTCCATGCTCAGTGTGGTGGTGCAGTTGGAGCTCAGAAATACAATACCCCCAAACATGGCGTCTTGGAAATTAAGAAAACAGCAGAAGCAAAAAGGTCATTCTCTTGACTTTTTTCCACCTTCCTGTGTAAGAGCTGGCCACAAAGGAATTATCTCACCTACCTCTTCTGAAAGTAGGTCACAAGACCCTATGTGACAGGTGTCCTACCCTATACCCAGAGGAGAGGAATGCTACACAGAGAAGCCAAGAGGGATCTGAACAAACAGGCCATGCTAATTCTCTTCAATTTATTATTATGAGCTCATACCTCTCTTATCTGATCATATTTTTATATAACTGCCCATTCTTCATGAAACATAAGCATAAAAATATAGTTTTCCCTGAGTCTGAGTCTTGTTCATTTCTAAAAAAAAAAAAAAAAAAACAAAAAAAAAACCAGGCCTTTAGGAGACAGGGTTTTACTCTGTCACTCAGACTGGAGTGCAGTGTTGTGATCATAGCTCACTGTAGCCTCAACTCCTGGACTCAAGTGATCCTCCTGCCTCGATCTCCCAAGTAGCTGAGACCACAGGTGCATGATGTCTCATCCAGCTAATTTAAAAAGATGGTTTTTTTTTTTTAGAGATGGGATCTTGATGTGTTGCCCTCGTTGGTCTCAAACTCCTGCCCTCAAATGATCTTCCCAGAGTGTTGGGATTATAGGCTTGAGCCACCACATCTAGCCTAACTGTTCATTTCTGAGGGCTCTCATGTCATGGGAAAGCTTGGTTAAAGAAATTTGCTATGCTTTTATCTTGTTAATTTGTCTTTTGTTATGAGGGTGTTAGCCAAGGACCCTCTTGATGGGTGAGGAAAAGATATTACTTTTTTTTTTTTTAGACAGAGTTTCGCTCTTGTTGCCCAGGCTGGAGTGCAATGGCATAATCTCAGCTCACCACAACCTCCACCTCCCAGGCTCAAGCAATTCTCATGCCTCAGCCTCCCAAGTAGCTGGGTTTATGGGCATGTGCCACCTAACCCAGCTAAATTTTGTATTATTAGTAGAGATGGGGTTTCTCCATGTTGGTCATGGCCTTGAACTCCTGATCTCAGGTAATCTGCCCGCCTCGGCCTCCCAAAGTGCTGGGATTACAGGCGTGAGCCACTGCACCTGGCCAATATTATCTTTTCTCGGCTGCAGTAGACACTAGAGCTACAGGAGAGAAAAAGACAGGGTACTTGGCCTCAGAGAACCTAAAGGGGAGTGCTCATTCAGTTTGGTTTATTTTAGCCAGTGGCTACGGGGTATCTGGCACTGTAGGGGTGTTTTGGTTCCTACGGATGCTATAACAAACTTAATGGCTCAAAACAACCACAAATGTATTAGCTTACCATTCTGTTGTCCAGCATGAGTCTATGCTAAAATCAAGATGTCAGCAGGAGTGCATAACCTCCTGGAGGCTCTAGGGGAGAACTGGTTTCCTTTCCTTTTCCAGTTTCTAGAGGCTATACTTTCCTTGGCTCCTGGCCCCATCCTCCATCTTCAAAGCCAGTAATAGCAATAGGGGCCTTCACATACCACATCACTCTCTCACTGCCTCCCTCTTCTATTTCTAAAAACTCTTGTCCAAATCCTTATCTAAAAACATTTGGTCCACCTAGATCATTTAGTATAATCTTTTTAAAGCCAGATGATTAGCAACTTTCATTCCATCTGCAATCTTAATTTCCCTTTGCCATGTAATATAAAACATTCCTGTGATTAGGACATGGACTGGACATCTTGTGGGGGTGCATTATTCTGTCTACCACAGAGGACCCAATGATAAAGGGAATACTGTCATTCCCCTTAAAGAGACATTTTTGCAAAGCCTTCCTTAAAAACACAAGCAGGATTAAGAAACTGCTTTTATATTCCCATTACACTATTTGCACTTTACAAACACCTCTTGTATAACATTTAACATGCTTAAAGCAGTGTTTGTCAGAGTGTGGGACAAGTAATACTTGACAGTTTGCATTTAGTCATTTTGCGCTTTAATAATTATGCATTTATTTTAATGCGATTGAAGAGCATAAGCAGCATATCCAACCTGTGATATAATCTTTCCTTTTAAATTAAATCCATTTAAGCTTTTAAAGAGTGAGACATGTAAAATATGAATTAGTGGCACATATTACATAGGCCAAGGCAAAAAAAAAAAAAAAAAAAAGGAAAGCCATACTTGAGATGACTGCAATATAGGAAAATCTCTCCTAATGTTTTCTGGATAAATTCTGAGTTCCTTAAGGGCAGAGATTTGTCCATCTGCTTATTACTGTATTAATTTTCATATTTTTGGAATCTGGTACCTGTGACAGCAATAGGCACTCAAATGTTTATTGAATGAATAAATAAAGTAGGATTGTCTTGTAGACTTCCATCTGCTTCAACTTTATACCTTTCGAATTACTTCCACATTATGGAAATGCAGCTAAAGTAACAGTTGAACAATCATCATCTGCTATTTTAGTTATTTTATTTTAGTGAGATTTTGCTATAATGTGTACTCTGTGGAAATAATATATGATGGCACAAATATTAAAGATTAAATGTGGCTGAGGCTCAGATTCTTGTTAGTGGATTAACAAGTGAAAATTATACCAAATTATAGGAAGCTCATATAGGAAGTATATATAAATTATATTTTATATGTACTTTAAATATAAATTATATTTTATATATAAACTATATATTATAGTTTATAATATAAAATTTTACCAAAGTATAGGAAGCTGATATATACACTAGACTTCCATCTTTTCCCTCCTCATACCTGAATCTTAGTAAAAGTGTTCTGGTTTGGGGGATGTTTCTTGAATTACATGGTTCATTAGCTTGTTCATGCATTCAGTACTATGGCAGGTCCATTGTCTGCTGAGAATAAGCAAGATGTGGAGGACACAAAAATAAGACCCACTCACTGCCTTTGAGAAGCTTTGAGAGCAAGATTCACGCTTAAACCTATTACTGCCACATAATCAAAAAGCTATACCAGGAATGACGTTTCCTGGGCTTGGAAGCATTCAAGCTGAGTTTGCAGTTTGAGTTCAAATGTTAATGCTACACCAAAGAAAGCAAAAACAAATAAACTCCTATGAAAGGATATAACAGAATCCAGAATTCTACAACATAAATTTTGTAATATGCAGGGTACAATAAAAAACTATTCAACATATGAAAAGCCAAGAAAATGTTACCTATTCTTGAGATAAAAAGTAATCAACGGAGATCAAAACCAGATGGTGAAATTTGCAGATTTGGGTTTTAAAGCACCTTTAAGCCACATTCATTGACTTAAAGGAAAATATGCTTGCAATGAATGAAAAAATAGGAAATCTCAGTGGAGAAATATAATCCATAAAAAGACCCAAATAGAAATTCTAGAACTGGGCTGGGCACAGTGGCTCATGCCTGTAATCCCAGCACTTTGGGAGGCTGAGGCAGGCAGATTGCCTGAGCTCAGGAGTTCACCACCAGCCTGGGCAACATGGTGAAACCCAGTCTCTACTAAAAAATACAAAAAAAAAAAAAAAAAAAAAAAAAAAAAGCCAGGCATGGTGGTGTGTGCCTGTAGTTACAGCTACTTGGGAGGCTGAGACAGGAGAATTGCTTGAACTCAGGAGGCAGAAGTTGCAGTGAGCCGAGATCACGCCACTGCACTCTAGCCTGGGTGACACAGTGGGACTCCGTCTAACAAAAAAAAGAAAAGAAAAGAAAAGAAATTCTAGAACTGAAAAACACAACCTCTGAAATTTAAAATGTACTGGATGTGCTTGAGAGCGGAATGGGAATGATACAGGAAAGAGTCAGTAAACTTTAAGATAGATCCATAGAAATTATTTAATCTTAAAAAAAAGGGAGAGAAAAAAAGTTTAAAAAATAATAGTCTCAGGAACCAATTTAAAAAGTTTAACATGTATACATTTGGAGCCTCAAAAGGAGATAAGAAAGATTGGGACAGAAACAATTGTAATAAATAATGGATGAAATTTCCCCAATTTTGTGAAAGACAAAAATTTACAGATTAAAGAAACTCAGGAAACCCCAAGCAAGGTAAATATGAATAAATATGAAGAAAACCATGCCTAGGGGACATCACAGCTAAATGCTGAAAATAAAAATAAAGGGGAAAAACCTTAAAAGCAACCAAAGAAAAATGATATAATACACACAGGAGACAAAGATTTGAATGATTTTTGACTTCTCATTAAAAACTCTGGAGGCCAGAAGACAGTAGAAGAACATCTTTAAAGTGCTGAAAGAAAATTCACTTGGCAACCATTCAGTGAAAATATTCTTCGAAAACAAAGGTGAAATAAAGATATTTTCAGATAAAAAGAAAACAGAATGTGCTAACAGAATGACACTACTCGAAATAAAAGAAAAAATTTAAGTTGAAGAGAAATAAGAAAAGCTGGAAAATCAGGTCCTCAAGAAGGAATAAAGACTGTCAGCAATGACAAATATCTGTCTAAATATAATCAACCCCATAACTGGGAACTATATCTCTCCTTCCCTATATGAGTTCTATTAAAAGTTGAACACAAAAGGAATTCCATGATATCTCTCACATGGAAATGATGCAGTAACCATTACTCCCTGAAGGCTTGGAGTCAGATGTAGTGACTGAAGAAGAAACAGTTTGGGCTTGGTTTACAGATGGTTCTACACAATATACTGGTACACAAAAGGAGAGCTGCAACATGACATTGCCACTGAAGGACGGGGTAAACAGAAATTCTCTCTGTAGGCAGGAATTCAAGCAATGTACCTGTTGTTCATTTTGCCTAGAAGGAGAAGCGGTTAGAGATACTATGTATACTGGCTTATGGGCAAAGGCAAATGGTTTGGCCGGATGGTCAGGGACTTGAAATACTATTGGGAAATTAGTGACAAGAGGATCTGGGGAAGAGATATATGGATATGTGGATAGGCCTCTTGAATGGACACAGAGGACAAAGATATTTGTGTGCCACACGAATGCTTGCAAAAGAGCAAACTTACTTGGGAAGATCTTAATAGACAAGACGGCCCATTCCGTAGATGTCAGTCTCGTTCCCACCTTTCCCTGTCTTTGCCCAATGGACTCATGAACAAAGTGAACATGGTAGCAGGGTTAGAGACTATGCATGGTCTTTCACTTACCAAAGCTATCCACCTACAACCACTGCTGGGTGCCCAACCAGCCAACTGCAGAGATCAACAATGAGTTCCTGATAAGTTATCATTCCCAAGGGAATCAGCCAGGCACATGGTAGCATATTTTTTACATTCTCTATCCCTTCCATATGGCAGGGATAGCACTTTGGTCTCACCAAAATAGACACTTACTCTGTATATGGATTTGTCTTTCTTGCCTGCAAACCTTCTGCTAAAACCATCATCTCTAGGCTCACAGAGTGCTTTATTTAGTGCCATGATATTCCATGTAGCATCGCTGCTGATGAGAGGGCTCATTTTATAGCATATGAAGTGCCACAATGGACTCACAGAATGCCCAAGTCTCACAATCATCCTAAAGCAGCTGGCCTGGTAGAATGGTGGCATAGCCTTTTGAAGACTCAGTTGTAGTGTCAGCTGGGTGGCAACATTTATGGGCCTCCAGAATGTGATACTTGCTGTAACTCCATACAGGCTGATGTTTCTCTCAAAGTCTGAATTAAGATGTCTGGGAATCAAGGGGTGGAAAAGGGAGTGATTTCTCTTACTATTCCCTTAATAATTCACAAGCAAAGTTTTTGCTTTTTGTCCCCATGATTCTGGGTTCTGCTTGTCTAGAAGTGTTTGATTGTGACAGAGGACATGACAGTGGTTCTATTAAACTGGAAGCTGAGACTACCACCTGGCTCCTTTGTGTTTCTCATGCCATGAACCAACAGGAGGAGAAAGAGCTTACTGCACTGACTGGGGTGCTCTATCCTGACTCTCAAGTGGAAACGGTGGTGACCTTACAAGAGGGCAGATGAGCATGTGTCTGTGTCTGAACCATAGGAGATCCTCTTGGGCACCTCTTAGCACTTCCATGTCCTGTGACAAATGTTAGCAGGAAATGACAACAAGCCAGTTCAGACAGGACTGCCAGTGGCACAGAACTTTCAGGAATGATGAAAAACATGACTGCTGAGGTGCTTGCTAAGAACAAAGAGAATATAGACTGGGTGGAGAAGAAGTAAGTGATGAATGTCATCCATGACCATGTGGCCAGTTGAAGAAAACCAAGACTGTCATCATGACTCATAATTTCAAAAAGGGACTCAGAAGAGAAAGAGCATCACACCAAGATGGATAAGAGGAAGCTTGTGTAACCTCTTTCAGGGAGAGAATGACATGTTTTGGGTGTTCAAGGATAGTTGTGCATCATGTTAGGTGGAGGCATTACTTTTCTACTCTCCTTATTTGGAGGTCATGGTTCAAAGAGGTGTGTGTGGATACCAAGTTGATATAGAATCCAGGGGTGTCCAATCTTTTAGCTTCTCTGGGCCACACTGGAAGAAGTATTGTCTTGGACTATATGATACATTAACACTAATGATAGCTGATGAGTTTTTTAAAAATTGCAAAAATAATCTCGTAATGTTTTAAGAAAGTTTACAAATTTGTGTTGGGTCATATTCAAAACTGTGCTGGGCCACATGCAGACCTCAGGTCACAGGTTGGGCAAGCTTAGTGTAGACTGTGTTAGATTGTCCTATCGACAACTTGGTTGAGTTGGAAATTTCACTCCCAGAATCCTCTTTTCTGTATAGTTCTAGGTTAAAATTGGCCAAGAGGGGAACTTGAAAAAGATCTGGGAGGCAGAAGTGAAGCGACATCATTTTTGCAGGTCATCATGGTCACATGCAGAAACAGTAGCACGGAGGTGCCACAGATCCCAGCTTGGCCTTGCTCCCCTCTGCTCCACGCCCAGCACATCCTCCTGACTGTAGATCCACTGACCGACAGTGGCGCTGGGGCCACCATCCGACTCTTGGTGGCGGACCCACAGAGTGGTGGTTGTGCTCAGGCAGCAGCCTCCCATCAACATGTCCCCCACTTCATGGTCCCACTTGGTGGCTGGATGTACCTGGTTTCTCAGATTTCTCTTGAAAGCTCCAACTTGTCCATCTACACCAGTGCTTCAGGAAGACTGGTTAATGACTTTGTCTCTAGCCTTCTATCTCTCCTAAACTACCTTCACCTCCCCAGTTCCTCTCATCATTACGTAAAGTCTAATTCCTGAACTAAATATCTGATTAGGTTGCTGCAAAAGTAATTGAGGTTTTTGCCATTACTTTCAATACCATTACTTTTGAAAGTAATGGCGAAAATCGCAATTACTTTTGCATCAACTTAATATCTAATAATATTCATAGTGGTTCCACTTCCCTGGATGTATTTTGGCTTCCACACCAGGTGGAATGGAGGAGGGGAGGTTAGGGGGTATATTAGGGTTTTCTAGAGAAATGGGAACAATACTATATTTATATTATATATATATATAATATATATATATGATTTCTTATGGGAATTAGCTCAAGCAATTATGGAGACCAGGAAGTCCCATGACCTACTGTTGCAAGGTAGGGAACCGAGAAAACCAGTGATGTAATTCAGAGTCCACAGCCCTATGAAACATGGGAGGCATGGCCTCCCAGTCTGAGGTCAAAGGCCTGAGAACTGCAGTAGGGGCAGGGGAGACCTGTAGGGTAAGTTCCAGGTTCCAATGGCTGGAGAAGCAGGAGCACAGAAGTCTGAGGGTAGGAAAAGATGGATGTCCCAGTGCAAGGAGAATGAGAATGTGTCCTTCCTCCCCCTTTTTGTTCTATTTCAGGCCTTCAATGGATTAGATGATGCCTACCCACAATGGGGAGGGTGGGTCTTCTTGACTCCATCCACTGATTCAAATGCAAATCTCTTTCAGAAACACTCTTCTAGACACACCCAGAAATAATATTTTACCAGATATCTTGGCCACCCTTAGCCAGGCAAGTGGACAAGTAAAATTAACCATGACAAGTAGTGAAGTAAAATTTACCATGACAAGTAGTGAATTGCACACTTGGGCTGAAAGTTTCCGTCAGTGAAGAGGTGCATCATTTCTGCTTAAGCCTCATTAGCCAAAGCAGATCCGATGGCCACACCTAACTTCAAAAATGGCAGGGAAATGCGATCCTATTGAGCCTAAAAGGAACTTGAACCAGAATATTTGTGAACGTGAAGGTGACCACCATGCATAGGAAATAAGTAAATGACCAATAGATATTCGGATATTTGGATGAATGTACAGATGTGAGATTTTAAATATTTATGAAGGTCAGTAGAAATCAACAAAGAGGAAAACAAACTTTCATTCATCAAGTCTCATGCACTAACCTTGTATAAAATCACATACAAGCTTTTCATTAGACCTTAAAAACTCCTATCAAATCAATTTCCTTCTCATTTTACAAACTCCATGAAATGAGGAACCATGCTTTTTTTTTAATGGACTGTATTTTTTAGAGCAGTTTTAGATTTCCAGGAAAAACATTGAGAAGATAGTCTGGAGAGTTTACATAATGTTGATGAAAAGAGTCAAACTCTGTAAAATATTTGAAGAGATTTATTCTGAGCCAAATATGAGCGACCATGGCCTGTGACACAGCCCTCAGGAGGTCCTGAGAATGTGTGCCCAAGGTGGTTGGGGTACAGCTTGGTTTTATGTGTTTTAGGAAGGCATGAGACATCAATCCAATGCATTTAAGAAATACATTGGTTTGGTTTAGAAAGGCAGACAACTCAAAGCAGGGGCTTCCTGGCTATACGGAAATTTAAACATTTTCTGGTTGAAAATTGGTTGAGGTTCTCTGAAGATCTGGGATTGACAGAAAGAATGTTCAGGTTAAAGATAAAGAATTGTGGAGACCAAGTTTTATTGTGCAGAGGAAGCTCTTAGATAGCAGACTTTAGAGAGAGCAGGCGGTAAATTGTTTTGTATCAGACTTAAAAGGGTGACTGGCTCTTAGTTGATTATCTCCTGGATCTGGGAAGGAAGGAAGGAAGGAAAACCAAGGGGAAAGGGGATTCTCTATAGAATGTGGATTGTTCCCACAAGAGACTTTGCAGGGAAATTTCAAGGTATGGCAAGGAAATACATTTTGGGGTAAAACATTTTGATTTTCTTCCTTGTTACACCAGAGTCAGTTTGGAAAGTCATGAATACAGGATTAAATAAAATCCATTTGATTAGAATTTATGGTTTGTAAGGTATGACTCCCCAGACCCTTTAGAAAGGAATTTGGGTAAGGTTAAAAAATCAGAGCTTAGTCCTCAGTCCTCCCTCTTGGCCAAAAAGCATTCGCAGAAAGCATATGCAGGCCAACAGCAGCAGATTCCATGGCTCTAGGAACGCTTATTCCTAGAGTTGTCTGATCTGGTCATTTGGCGAGGTCCCACAGTGCTAGGAAGGCGCATTCCTAGTGTAGTCTGGTTGATGGAGTAGTTCTAAATATTAGCGATTTGGAATGGGGGAAGGACATGGTCTGACCTGATGCAATAACCAATTGTTTACCGAGTGAGATGGAGTCAGTCTTAGGGTTTAGTCTAAAAAAACCATCCTGGATCAGATCTATTTTCCGAGTTACTATGACACAGGTTTTTAATTGTGTCTTTCCTTTTGCTGTATCTGGCATAACATGCACAAGAAAATGTTTAATGTTAATAGAGTAACAAATATTATAAAGATAGTAAAGGTTTGGGCATCCAGGGTTAAGTTAGAATCAGAGGGTAGTATCCAACCCAATCAGCCAGAAAACCCCGCATGCATCCTCATATTTTTGATCAGACTCACAATGTGTTTACCCTCCTTATTAAGGGTTATTTGGACCTTGTGATAAATCTTACTTGAGAATTGTAGGACCAACATTAAATTAGAAGTTAATAAACTTAATCTGCTTTCCAGCCAATGTATTTCCATAGCTATAGTAACCTATGCGTATAACATAAATTAAATGCCAGAAATACCTGGTCCTCAGTGTTTAAATTGTTACAGACTTGTTAACAGTAGACAAATCTATTCCTCCCCCACCCCTACTTTTGTATTGCACCATATACTGGTATTTGGAGAGAAAAGGTCTTGTCACAGGAGAAGTTATATAATTCTACAGTGTTATTTTTTCCTTGGCAGGACTTCCTATGCCTGAGGACCATAAGAGTGAAAAGACTCATAGCCAATTAGTTGCTCTATGCCAGATAGGAAGGGTTGTGGACAGCCATTTGTTACTTTTTAAAATTATTATTTGAAGTAAAAAGGCCAACAGAAAAACCAAAAGGCAAAGTTGCAAGACTGACTTATGTTTAACTTCTATGTGCTGAGCTGCTGTGAGCTTTTTTTTTTTTTTTTTAACAGACTTACAGCAATTAGCTATACAAAACATACGCGCTGTTCTGAAAAATTAAAAATATATATGGATAGATAGGTTTATTTTTACCACTCATCATTGGGAGTGTTATACCCAGGAAACTTGGTGGTAAGGTATTTTATCCTGTTAGTAAATATTTTTCTTTAATTTTACAGTAAAATTTTATGGTTGGGATGGATGCAAAACGGTTAGAAGACAACCAAACTTGTTTTACCAGCTGTTTAGGCTTTTTTTTTTTTTTTGCGGGGGGGCCTCCTCCTTGATTTGGAGGGTTTGATCTTGTCCTAATTTTATCCCTCAAAACTGGCCCTTACAATTGTACATGCCCACCTCTTCCACGATAGTCCCTGGGCCTAGAGGGAAGCAGCTTGTATAGTTCTTGCAGCAAAGCATTAGCAGTGAAACAGATCCAGACCCAGTGGATGTCAAATGAGGGAGATTCCTATCTCTAATCTTCAGAATACCATGATTTTGGTTTCCATGGATGTAAACAAAAAGAAATAAATAACATATATAGTTTGACAGTTATAACAGTCATTTGTATGTTAGAACAGAAAAAGGAACCTATTCCATTAGGGAACCAACTAAAAATGTGAAGAAAAATCATAATCTGGTACTTTTTAGAGGATTATTGTAGCCAAGAAATAATGATTTAATCTGTACGTAAAAAGTTACAGTTGAAATCTAGTGTTAAGTGTCACACTTTGCCCTTGAAACAATGTTTTTGCTGCCTTTTTTATGAAAGAGAATATTATAACCAGGCCAATTTGTGTGCAATGCTAGTTTTAGGCTTCTTATGCTTGCCTGATTATTTGCATAAAATGCAGCAAGAAATTGACTGGCCATATAGACTCCTTTTAAAGTTGGTTTTGCTGAAACTTTACCTAAAAATAGGCTATACCAGTTTCAGTCTTGGTAAAATAACCAGTGTCACCAATTGTTAGGAAAAAAAAAAAAAAAAAAAAAACTATTATTGAACTTAGACAACTGTATTGCCATAAAATTACAATCTGAATTTTGGAGGACCCAGAAAGGGAAATTTGCTTACAAAAACATACTTTACCCAAATAATTTAAAGGAAAAAGATTTTCTTGACCGTTTCTTAACCAGACCAGCAGCTTTTAAAACAAGATGTTTGTTTACCTTCGAAATCCACTTACAAATCAAACAGCTCAGCAGAGCTATGAGGCACTGTGGAATTTAGCAACTCCTTAAAATTAGTTCTAGAAAAGAGCCTCTCTGCTTATTAGGCAGCAAGATTTTATGTAAACCATTTTTATTTTATTACGGAACTTTTTTTTTTTTTTTTTTTTTTTGAGACGGAGTCTCGCTCTGTCACCCAGGCTGGAGTGCAGTGGCCAGATCTCAGCTCACTGCAAGCTCCGCCTCTATTACGGAACGTTTTGGGAAACATTATTTTCATTAATATAGGGATAACTTTAGTTAATATTCCATAGCAAGCCAGTAAATGCCCCATCAAAATACCTCAGCGGTTGTTATTGAAAAGTACTCACAGTTTCTGCCATCAGCCCTGATAAATGCTCCACACAAAAGGCTAAGCAGTGGACAATTCACATGAGCAGATTTACATGTCTTCAGTCTTATAGTACTAGAAAGGGGAAAACATCCCCCAGTGACTTAGATATAGTACCCATTTTCATAAGACATTTAGGTAAAAGGGGTTACAACTACCTTACATAAAGCTTGTTTAAATATTTTATGTTTTATAATTCTACGAACCAATATATTTTTATGTTCTGGTCCCAGGAAGCGTTTTTACCCCCAGACCATTTTACCTTTTCTGGTGAAAAGGGTTTGGGTTTCCAGCGGGGGACTGAATCTGTAAGATCTATGAGGGATATCAGATTTGATAAGGCTTCCTAAACAGACCTGTGATTCTGTGGGAGGGGCACCCATGTAAAAGAGGCCCCTTAACCCCTAAATTTACCATGATCCAGGTAATAGACTTATTAGGTGGGAGGATATCTAGTTATAAAGCTAGTCCAACATGGCTTGCATATGAAACATATTAACTGCTTCATCTAGGTACTTCACTTGGTATTTTATAGGGAGACTTGGGCAGTCCCCTTCTCAGGGCAAACGGACCTTATATGGCCCACTAGGCTGATTGCGCTCTCTCTCTCTCTCTTTCTTTCTTTCTTTTGAGATGGAGTAGTCTTATTCTGTCAGCCAGGCTGGAGTACAGTGGTGCCATCCTGGCTCACTGCAACCTCTGCCTCCCGGGTTCAAACGATTTTCCTGCCTCAGCCTCCCGAGTAGCTGGGATTACCAGGCACCTGCCACCATGCCCGGCTAATTTGTTTTCTTTTTTGTAGTTTTAGTAGAAACAGGGTTTCCTCATCTTGGCCAGGCTGGTCTTGAACTCCTGACCTCATGATCCACCCTCCTCAGCCTCCCAAAGTGCTGGGATTACAGGCGTGAGCCATCGCGCCCAGCTCTTTTTTCAGGAATAACTCCTTGTGCATTAGTGATTGTTCAGTAGTGAGCTCTGGGTCAGGCAAGCTCTTAAATTTTGTAGCATTTAAAATTAAGAATTTTGTCCTTAAAGCGGTTAAGTGGTTATTTTTACAATTTACTAAAGTTTGTTGTTGTTGTTGCTTTTAAAGAAGTTAAATGATACCAATCTACCAAGTGGAACAATTCCTTTACATTACACCCTTTGGTTTTAAATAGTTACTTGGTTTTGCCCTTCCCCCATATCAACTATTTTCTTGGTAACCATAGGGCTCAGAGTTTTGTGGCCCTAGATTTTTTTTTTTTTTTTTAGTTTTATTTGTATAATTTCCTTTATTATAAAGCAACCCTTAGTTTCTTAACCAAAAGAAACTTACTTTTTTTTTTTTGAGAACTGACATCCATCCTTATGTTTATAAAATTTTAACAAAAGCATATTTTATGCTTCTATTTAACTGTTTAGTAACCCAAATTTCCAGTCAGGGAAAACGAAAAACCCAAGGGTTTAACAAGACTTCGAGAATTTTAAATTACTGGAGAATTTTGAGATTAAATTTACGAAATTAATTTTTACCAAAGATTACCAAGGTCATGTGAATTAAAAGGTGTCTGAGCTAGTGTTTACCAATTTCATAAGCATTTACAATTTTTTAAGTTACTTGATCAGAGCTTTTTCATGTGGTTTGGCAGTGAAATATCACTTCTACACGACACATACAGAAATAGAGATATAACAGTCATGCAGAATTAAAAGGCAGGTCTTTATTTGCCTGTTTTCAAAAATAATTTGTCTCCCTTACTTAGATAATTAGTAAAAGTTACAGGAGGAAACAAAAGGTGAAGAAGAGAGCCATCATTCAAGGCCTTTTTAAAAGAGAAAGAGTGGCATTTTAAAGATATCAGTCTGAAGAATGTTAAAGAAACAAATTCTAGAATTTAAAAATTTTAAAGCTTTTTGCATTGAAAAAGGTCAATATTTGTAATAAAATCTTGTTTTAACCAATTGTTTAGTTTTGTATTAGTGCATCAGTATTAAAGACCCATCTCTAAAACAATTACTATGATTTTTTTTCCTTTTTGAGACAGAGTTTTGCTCCTGTTGCCCAGGCTGGCATGCAATGATGCAATCTCGGCTCACCACAAGTGATTCTTCTGCCTCAGCCTCCCGAGTAGCTGGGATTACAGGCATGCACCACCATACCCAGCTAATTTTTGTATTTTTAGTAGAGACAGGGTTTCTCCATGTTGGTCAGGCTGTTCTCAAACTCCCGACCTCAGGTGATCCACCGGCCTCGGCCTCTCAAAGGGTTAGGATTACAGGCATGAGCCACCGCACCCGGCCTGATTCTTTTTAATTATAGCCAACACCAGCTGAATTATACAACATCCTTAAAAATTCATTTTACTAACCTTATTACAACTTACCTAGATCTTTCACAATGATTAGACTTTCTGTTTTATCCTAAATATCGCTCTTCCTTGAACAACCCAGTTATTTTATTTTAGGGCAAAAATTCGCCACACAAGATTCTTTCTTATATAAAATTACTTTCCTTTTTGCCTTCTTTACCAAAAACACCTCTTGATATCTTTAACTTTTTTCATCTCTTATTTCCTGATTTCTTTACCTTGTTTTATACATAACCCTTAAATAAAGTTTGAACTGGACAAAGATATTGTATCTAAGAAGACCGTTAAAAAAAAAAATGTTTTCCTACAATTCTTAAATTGAAAATTACCCAGATACTTAATATGAAACAATAACATTAGGTCCTAAATTATGACAACTTTGTTTACAAGCATTTATTCCATTACATTTACCTGATTAATTTTGTAGTTTACCTAGATTATTTACAAAAACTGTGAGAGCCAATATTTAAAGTTATTTTTCTATTAACCATTTTTATAGCTGTGAATTTCAGGTATTTACTTTAGTAATAAAACTTATGGTTAGTTTTAAAAGTATTTATACCAATAACTCAGTATTTAGCTGTTTTCATTTAAGCCAACAATATTTCATAAGCATATACAAGCAAAAACCATTCTGTCTTGGTCTGGGTCTTATAGTTTATAACCCTTATGGCAAACCTTATAGTATTCAAGAGTCAAACTCTGTAAAATATTTGAAGAGATTTATTGTGAGTCAAATGTGAATGACCATGACCCATGATACAGCCCTCAGGAGGTCCTGAGAACATGTGCCCAATGTGGTTGGGGTACAGCTTGGTTTTATGTATTTTAGGAAGGTGTGAGACATCAATCAAATACATTTAAGAAATACATTGATTTGGTTTAGAAAGCTGGGACAACTCAAAGCGGGGGCTTCCAGGCTGTAGGGAAATTTAAACATTTTCTAGTTGACAATTGGTTGAGTTATCTGAAGACCTAGTCAACAGAAAGGAATGCTCAGGTGAAAGATAAAATGGAGACCAAGTTTTATTGTGCAGAGGAAGCTCTTAGGTAGCTGACTTTAGAGAGAGCAGGCGGTAAATTGTTTTATATCAGACTTAAAAGGGCGCCTGGCTCTTTTAAGTTGATTATCCCCTGGATCTGGAAAGGAAGGAAAACCAAGGGGAAAGGGGTTTCTCTATAGAATGTGGATTTTTCCCATCAGAGACTTTGCAAGGCAATTTCAAGGTATGGCAAGGAAATATATTTTGGGGTAAAATATTTTGATTTTCTTCCTGTTATGCCAGAGTCAGATTGGAAAGTAAGTCATGATATACAGGGTTAAATAAAACCCATCTGATGAGAATTTATGGTTTGTAGGCCATGACTCCCCAGACTGCTTAGAAAGGAATTTGGGTAAGATAAAAAATCAGAGCTTAGTCCTCAACAGAGCTTAGTCCTCAGTAAACACCTCCACAACACACACACACACACACACACACACCCCACACACACCCCATTTCCTCTATCATTGATATCTTACATTAGTACAGTATGTGAACCCCAAATATCGGAAGCAGGTCACAGTTAATATAGAAAGTTTATTTTGCCAAGATTGAGAATGGGCGCCTGTGACACAGCCTCAAGAGGTCCTGACAACACGTGTCCATGGTGGTCAGAGCACAATTTGGTTTTATACATTTTAGGGAGGCATGAGACATCAATCAACATATGTAAGATAAACATTGGTTTGGTCCGGAAAGGTGGGACAACTCTAAGCAGGAAAGGAGCTTCCATTTCAGGTAGATGAGAGACAAATGGTTGCATTCTTTTTTTTTTTTTTTTTTGAGACGGAGTTTCGCTGGAGTGCAATGGCGTGATCTCGGCTCACCGCAACTTCTGCTTCCCAGGTTCAAGAGATTCTCCTGCCTCAGTCTCCCGAGTAGCTGGGATTACAGGTATGTGCCGCCATGTCCAGCTAATTTTGTATTTTTAGTAGCGACAGGGTTTCTCCATGTTGGTGAGGCTGGTCTCAAACTTCCAACCTCAGGTGCTCCACCTCAGCCTCCCAAAGTGCTGGGATTACAGGCGTGAGCCACTGCGCCTGGTCGGTTGCATTCTTTTGAGTGTCTGTCTAGCCTCTCCAAAAGAGGCAATCAGATACGCATTTACCTCAGTGAGCAGAGGGGTGATTTTAAATAGAATAGGAGGCAGGTTTGCCCTAACCAGTTCCCTGCATGACTTTTCCCTTTAGCTTAGTGATTTGGGGACCCCAAGATTTATTTTCCTTTCACAGTACATTCATTATAATTAATGAATCGATATTGACACATTATTATTAAAGTTCATACTTTAGCTTGATTTCCTTGGTTTTTATCTAATACCCTCTCTTCTTCAAGAATCCCATCCAGGATACAAATTACATTGCATTGTTGTGTCTCCTTTGTCTCTTTTTGGCTGTGACCATTTCTCAGATTCTCAGACTGTCCTTTGTTTTTGGTGACCCTGACAGTTCTGGAGCACTGGTTGGGCATTTTATAAAATGTCCCTCATTTGAGATTTGACTGATGTTTTTCTCAAATCAGACTAGTGTTATAGGTTTTGGAGGTGACTGTTTACTTAGGCAACACAGGGCTGCATTTGGAAGCTTGTTTTTTGTTTGTTTGTTTGTTTGTTTGTTGTTTTTGAGACGGAGGCTCACTCTGTCACCCAGGCTGGAGTGCAGTTGCAGTGGCATGATCTCAGCTCACTGCAAACTCTGCCTCCCGGGTTCAAGAGATTCTCCTGCCTCAGCCTCCCAAGTAGCTGGGATTGCAGGTACCCACCACCACACCCGGCTAACTTTTGTATTTTTAGTAGAGATGGGATTTCGCCATGTTACCCAGGCTGGTCTCGAATGCCTGATCTCAGGTGATCCGCCCACCCTGGCCTCCCAAAGTGCTAGGATTACAGGCATGAGCCACTGTACCTGGCCGGAAGTTTTTAAATAAACGTTTTTTGAGTACATGAATATTTACCAGTAAGAAAATAAATTCAGAAAGTTTAAGAAATATGACGAAAGATACCTTGCTCATCAGAGGCAAAACTAGGATCAGAACCCAGGACTCTGACTCAGAAACTCTCAGTAGATTATATTAACCTCAAAATAATTATAGCAACAGCTTCTAGACACTGTCCTAGTTAATATAGTATATATTGTTTCTAATTCTCTCAACAACATTTCAAGGAATGCATTATTATCCTATTTTCCTGAAGCTCAGGGATATCTGGAGCATCTTCTCCAAGGCTACACAGTGAAAAAGTGGCCTGGCTTTTGAACCAACTGTGGCTGCCTCTAGAGTTTCTGCCCATACCATTACCATTGCAGAGAGTTCTCAAAGACGACTAAGTGATTCTTCCCGCCTCAAAACTCTCCAAAGCCTCCCCGACCTGCCAGTGAAACTTTGTCTGCCCTACACACCCTCACTTCCCACTTTCCCAACTGCACTTCCTACTCCAGGCATGGGAAGCCCCTGGCCACTCTCCTAATGGGCACACTGCTTCACGGATCTTTGTAAGTGCTGTTGTCATGCTTAGAACACCTTTCCTCTCCCATCTCTTACCTCTCTGTGGGAGACAGGGGATCTTATTTATATTTCACCCATCAGTTTCAGCTCCTAACTCTATGCAACAAACCTCTGATCCATCCAAGTGGACTTCATCCTCCCAGCGCTGTGCACCTTAGTTCACAGTACATGCCACTATTATTGTACTGCTCATACCATAGTGACATTGTTCAAGTATAGCTCTTACTCTGTAACCAGACATGGAACTTCTCTGGGCAAGGATACTTTCCTATTCATCTTCACACCTACCATAACCTAGTAGAGTGCCTGGCACATCACCAGTGTTCAATAATGAATGAATGAATGACAAATACATGAGTAAATATGGAAGAGTATATAACAATCTTCCACACAGGAATATACAACTCCCAAAAGTGAACTGAATGCTGCCTCCAGACTCCTTCTTCTCCAAAGCCAGGGGCACATGGCCAATCTCTCCAGGAGTTTTCCATCTTGCTATTAAATGCATCTTGTTGGATCCATGGACGAATAACACCAAGGACCTCAGAGTGAAGAATTGGCTTAATCTCAGTATCTAAGCGAGTTAATGAGCCAGAAATCCAGCAGAGCCTCTTCTGTCATTTCACAAAGAAGACACAGGAAAAGTTCCATCATAAACTACCTTAAAGGCCAAATATCTATTCCACAAAGACATTCTCATCAGCTCTGTATAGAAGAATCAGATGCTGGTTTAATCCCCTTTCCCTTTTGCTGTCCCTGAGCAATTCAAAGTGGAGTGGAAACCTGGCAGTTAACCAATCAGCTTGATTGGAATAAACAGCCAAATTAGATAATTAATGACCATGTTTGCCAAATTTCCGCTTCATTTTTTGCTGGGTAGATACATCCCTGAGGCTACAGATACATTTACGAGCAAATTGCCCAATTTTCCTGCTGAATCCTCCTGTATCATGAATCTCACATCTACCCTTTCTGGTTCTTTTCCATCACTTTAGAAAACAACTAGAGAAAGAGTCATGCTCACGGCACTGGGAAACTAACCCTCACACCCAGTTCTTAGAAGAAGACTGGTGGCCTCGTTTGGCAGGTCAACCCAGGCCAAGGTTATGACCTTGCCTTTCCTTTCTACATCAGCATCCACAAAGTGACGGCTCTGCCTGCCCTTTGACACAGGAGCCAAGAGAAGTGGGAGATCCTCTCCTACAGGTCACATACTGGATGTGACTTGAGGAATTGATATCCTTCCTCTCTAGATTGTTTCATCTCGCTATTTGCATGACTGGGAGAAGCTATGTCTACTGCTTCCCTGAGGCTCTTTTTGGCCACTATTGCATTGATGGAAAGTTGAGTGGCAGGACATTTCTAGATCAAAAAAAGATTTCTGGATTAAAATCTAGAGGTCTAAAGGAGGCAGTTTTTTGTAATGGAAGTAACATGGTGGTTGTCTTCATTTGTTTGTGTTGCTATAAAGGGATACCTGAGGTTGGGAAATAAGGAAAACATGTGTGCAAGAAACATGGGGTCTGCATTTGTTTCTGGTGAGGCCTCAGGAAGCTTCCACTCACGAAGGTGAACAGGAACAGTCATCACATGATGAGAGAAGAGGCAAGAGAGAGAGGAGGTGCCAGGCTCTTTTCAACAAGCAATACTTGTGAGAACTATGAGTAAGAACTCATTCATTACCATGTAAGACTGCACCAACCCATTCTTGAAGGATCCACCCCCATGATCCAAACACCTCCCACTAGACCCCACCTCCAACATTGGAGTCAAATTTTAACATGAGACTTGGTGAGGCCAAATAAACCATATCCAAACCATAGCAATGGTCAACAAGATAAGGAGTATAAAGCATCTTGCACAGATTTTAATCAGGTGCTGGGAAGCTGGAAGATAGGGGATAGAGAGAGTTGCAGAGCTAGTATTAGCAGAGTCAGTCCACCCTGTAGCTATATTCAATTACTGGCGTTAGAGTACTCAGGAATTCTCGAACCTTTCAAGAAGCACGGTTTTTTTTTTTTCATTATTTAGAGAATACTTCATTAGTTTTTGTAATCAAACCCATGTAGATAAGATCTTACATATTTAATATAGCGTGTTACCCCGTACCAGTGGAAAAATATTACATTTAACATTTCTAGACCAATACGGCTGTTAACTTCTGTACAATGCCAACTTAATACGGTAAACTGGGATATCTTTTCCAAAGGTAACAACACAGCTAATGTTTCCAAAAATTCAAATTACATATGTGTATATATATATTTATATTAAAAAACCAATAATAGCAGTATGTTATGCATCAACAACAGCAACAGCTTTTCTAGGTTCTGCAGTCATCTGAACAAAATTACAGAGATATCCAGCACACTCCATTTTAAAAAGTCAGGGTGAGGGAAGGTAAAGAACAAATCCCCAGAATATTGCAAAGTTCTGTTACTGTTGTGGTACCTGGCATCATTTTTTAAAATTAGCTTTTGAATCATCATCTGGAAAGAAAACATTCTAGAATAACATCCTTAAAAACAGCTCTGATAAAGCATGGTCACTACTACATATCATAAAGCAGGTACAAGATATTTTGCAATCACAGAGGTATAATACAGTACCATCCTATACCTATAATACTAGAGGATACAATTGAAAAGGCATTATTTGGCCGGGCCTGGTGGCTTATGCCTATAATCCCAGTACTTTGGGAGGCCAAGGCAAGAAGATAACCTGAGGCTGGGACTTTGAGACCAGCCTAACCAACATGGAAAAACCCTGTCTCTACTAAAAATAGAAAATTAGTTGGGTGTGGTGGCACATGCCTGTAATCCCAGCTACTCGGGAGGCTGAGGCAGGAGAATTGCTTGAACCCAGGAGGTAGTGGTTGCAGTGAGCAGAGATCGCGCCATTGTACTCCAGCCTGGGCAACAAGAGCAAAACTCCATTTAAAAAAAAAAAAGAAAAAAAAAAAGGCATTATTTGAGACTTGATTCTACTTTTCCAGCAGAGGGCCCAAAGGATGGCATGACACAGCTCTGTAAAGAAATGCACCTTCTTAGGATTTCCTTTAATTAGTGGCACAGTTCTAGGTACTCACTGTTCTTCATGAACACCAGCTAAAAACTGGTTTCTTAAAAAAAAGAAAGAAAGAAAAAGGAAAGGAAAAAAAAGAAAAGACAAAAACCCAAAACCATGAGATTCATACAAAGATGACTGAGTAGGGGCTAGGAAGACTCAACCTAACTTACTTACATGATGAGAGCTCCATGGAAGAAAGGAGATGCTAAGCAGTGAATAAGCACACTTTTAATGGTCACATGTCTACATTACATTGGAACCCTTGTTGGGATTTTATGCATTAAAAAATATCTTTTTAGTGTTTACCTACTTCATGCTAACTGCTATTCTACAGACACAATGATAAACAAGACAAATAACTTATAATCTAGTGAACAGGCATTATCACCTTCTCACTCCTGCAAAACTGATATTAAAACCCCATCTTGGTCATCCTTGACCTCTCCAAGATCTACAAACCAGGCAGGGATACTAGAACTGGAACTAAATGCTGAAAACAGATTAGAGTTTCCAGGGGATGAGGGGCAGGGTGGACAACTACAAAAGAGATGCACAGGACAATTTTTAGGTGAATGTAGTGTTCTACATGGCACTATGGTGATGGATACATGATTCTATGCATTTTCAAATGCCATTGAAATGTATCTCACAAAGAATGAAGCAAAATGTAGGCAAAAATGTTAAAAATCAACTAGGTGGTGATGGAATCTCAGGGGGGAATGCAGACTGTGATAAATTGTATTACAAATGTATCACATAATCCAATTAAGCAGCAAGCACACCAACACCAGATATTGGCTTCTAAATACCATTCTCTAACGAAAGAAACCAGAGCACTGAAGAAGTGCTTGATTCTAGGGCTGGGACAGGGAAAACGCAAAATGAGCCTGGAGTATCATGTAGTATCAAGAAAGGAAGTGCTCAAAAAACAGAAGGATGGAGGCAGGTCAAAAGGACACAACCACCAAACTGAAAGAGTTCTCAGTGGCCAAAGCTGGAACAATTTGAGTACTAAATTAATTAATTAACTAAATAACATGATACTAAATTGCAATCCAAAGCATAAAATAATTATACATGAGTCCATACTGATATAAATGTATTCATATAATTAAATAAATATGTAAATAAGGGAGAAAAGATAAATCTTTCTTAAAAAAAGAATTCCAAATAATTATGTAGATACTCCCCTTCAAGAGATGGAGTCTAGTTCTACCTCCCTGTGCTTGAACCTGGGTGGATCTTTATGACTTGCTTCCAAAGAAGAGAATATGGAAGGGGGGATGGGTAACTTTACAGTGAAGAAAACTTCCAGTTACTACCTTGACTGAGTGATCAAGGTTAACATCAGCACTAGTAAGAGATGTTGACAGTATGTACCCCTTGATATGATGTAATTCGAAAGACATGTTACCTTTGTGGCATTTTTTTCTAAACAAAAATATAACCCCAGTATCAACACATGAAAAACATCAGAAGCCCAAATTGAGAGACATTCCACAAAATAATCAAAAATCCTCAAAACTCAATGTCATTAAATAAAGGAAAGCCTGAGAAACTGTCCCAGATCAGGGAACCCAAAGGAGACGTGACAACTAAATGTAATGTGGGATCCTGGATTGGATCCTGAAACAGATAAAGAACATTAATGAATGATTAGTGAAATCCTAATAAGTCAGGAGTTTACTTAATAGTAACATGCCAATGTCATGTCTTTTAGTTTTTAAAATGTACACTGATAATACAAGATGTCAACATTAGGGGAGGCTGGGTGAAGGACAGACAGAAATTCACTGTGCTCTCTTTGCAAACTTTATATCAATCTAAATTTTTTCCAAATAAAGTTTAAAAAAATTTTTTTATTTTTAATTATTATGGATACATAATAGTGGTACAGATTTATGGGGTACATGTGATATTTTGATACAAGCATGCAAGGCATAATGATCAAATCAGGGTGACTGGGATATCCAACACCTGAAGCATTTCTTTGTATTAGGAGCATTCCACTCTTATTTATTTTGAAATATATAATAAGTTATTAACTATAGTCACCCTATTGTGCAAGCAAACATTAGATCTCATTCCTTCTTCCTAAATAAATGCAGTTTGTCAAAAACCCATAGAAGGTACAACACCAAGAGAGAATCCAATATAAACTATGGATTTGGGTTGCTAATGATGTGTTCATGAAGGTTCACAGATTGTAGCAAATGCAATTGCAGTGGAGGATGCTGATAGTGGAGGGGGATCTGCATGTATCAGGCAAAGGCTGTATGGAAACTCTCTGTGTTTTCTGTTCAGTTTTGCTATTCACCTAAAACTTCTTGAAAAATTAAAGTCTATTAAAAACAAATGCATGCAGATTTACCCCTAGCTGTGACTGAATTACTTTTTGGTAGGTTATAGGGTTTGGCTGTGTCCCTACCCAAATCTCACCTTGAACTGTAATTGTAAATTTCCCATGTGTCAAGGGCAGGGCCAGGTGGAGATAATTGAATCATGGGGGCCGTTCCCCTATACTGTTCTTGTGGTAGTGAATAAGTCTCACGAGATCTGATAGTTTTATAAAGGGGAGCTCCCCTGCACAAACTCTCTCTTGCCTGCCACCATGTAAGACACTCCTTGGCTCTTCCTTCATCTTCCACCATTATCATGAAGCCTCCCCAGCCATGTGGAGCTATGAGTCAATTAAACCTCTTTCCTTTCTAAATTACCTAGTCTTGGGTATGTCTTTATTAGCAGTGTGAGAACAGACTACTACAGTAAATTGGTACTGGTAGACTGGGGTGCTGCTGTAAAGATGCCTGAAAATGTGGAAGCAACTTTGAAGTTGGGTAACAGACAGAGGTTGGAACAATTTGGAGGGCTCAGAAGAAGACAGAAAAATGTGGGAAAGTATGGAACTTCCTAAAGACTTGAAGAGCTCAGAAGACAGGAAGATGTGGGAAAGTTTGGAACTTCCTAGAGACTTGTTGAATGGCTTTGACCAAAGTGCTTATAGTGATATGGACAATAAGGTCCAGGCTGAGGTGGTCTCAGATGGAGATGAGGAGCTTATTGGGAACTGGAGTAAAGGTCACTCTTGTTATGCAAAGAGACTGGCAGCATTTTGCCCCTCCCCTAGAGATCTGTGGAACTTTGAACTTGAGAGAAATAATGTAGGATTATCTGGGGGAAAAAATTTCTAAGCAGCAAAGCATTGAAAAGGAAGCATGGCATAAAAGTTAGAAAAATTTGCAGCCTGACAATGCTGTAGAAAAGGAAAACCCATTTTCTGGGGAGAAATTCAAGCTGGCTGCAGAAATTTGCATAAGTAAAGAGAAACCAAATGTTAATTACCAAGATAATGGGAAAAATGTCTCTAGGGCCTATCAGATACCTTCACAACAGCCCCTCTTATCACAGGCCTGGAGGCCTAGGGGAAAAAAATGGTTTTGTAGGCCAAGCCCAGGGACCCTGTGCTCTTTGCAGCCTCAGGACACAGTGCCCTGTGTCCCAGCTGCTTCAGCTCCAGCCATGGTGGGAAAAAGCCAAGGTACAGCTCAGGCTGTTGCTTCAGAGGGTACAAGCCCCAAGTCTTGGTAGCTTCCATGTGGCATTGGTCTTGTAGGTACACAGGAGTCAGGAACTGAGGTTTGGGAACTTCTGCCCAGATTTCAGAAGATGTATGGAAACTCCTGGATTTCTAGGCAGAAGTTTGCTGTGGGAGCAGGGCCTTCATGGAGAACCTCTGCTAGGGCAGTGCTGAAGGGAAATGTGGGATTGGAGTCCCTACACAGAATCTCCACTGGGGCACTGCCTAGTGGAGCTGTGAGAAGAAGGCCACAATCCTCCAGACACCAGAATGGTAGATCCACTGACAGCTTGTACCATGCACCTGGAAAAGCCACAGACACTCAATGCCAGCCCATGAAAGCAGCTGGGAGTAAGGCTGTACCCTGCAAAGCCATAGGGATGGAGCTGCCCAAGGACATGGGAGCCCACCTCTTGCATCAGTGTGACCTAGATGTGAGACACGGAGTCAAAGGAGATCATTTCAGAGCTTTAATATTTGACTGCTTCATTGGATTTCAGAGTTGCATGGGACCTGTAGCCCCTTCATTTTGGCCAATTTCTCCCATTTGGAAGGGGTATGTTTACCCAATGCCCATACTCCTATTGTATCTAGGAAGTAACTAACTTGCTTTTGATTTTACAGGCTCATAGGTAGAAGGGACTTGCCTTGTCTCAGATGAGACTTTAGACTGGGGACTTTTGAATTAATGCTGAAATGACTTAAGACTTTGGGGGACTGTTGGAAGGGCATGACTGGTTTTGAAATGTGAAGGAATGAGATTTGGGAGGGGCAAAGGGTGGAATGATATGGCTTGGCTGTGTCCTCACCAAAATCTCATCTTGAATTGTAATAATCCCCACATGTCAAGAATGTGGCCAGATGGAGATAATTGAATCATGGGGGTGGTTTCCCCCATACTGTTCTAGTGGTAGAGAATAAGTCTCACAAGATTTGATGGTTTTATAAATGGGATTTCCCCTACACAAGCCCTCTCTTGCCTGCCACTGTGTAACACATCCCTTTGCTTCCTTTGTCTTCCACCATGATCGTGAGGCCTAGCCAGCCATGTGGAACTATGAGTTGTTTAAACCTATTTCCTTTCGAAATTACCCAGTCTTAGGCATGTCTTTATTAGCAGTGTGAGAACAAACTAATACAGTAGGTCCATGCTTACATAGAAAAACAACTAGAAGAGCTAGATTAAAAGAAAAAAAGTAACCTATTTGAAAACATTAAAGAGCTTCAAGGCTATTGAACGTTAGACAGCAGATTCCAGAGAAAGGGGAAGTGCACTGGAGAAGCCAAGCTTTTTACATGAAGCTTTTCCCCCTTGGAGCATTTACTAATCTTTATATGAGGCTGAAAAGCCAGCAGGTCTTCATAAAAATCTCACCTGGTGAGAGAGAAAAAAATTGGACTGTATAGATACCAGGGCACCCATGTCTTGAGAAGCCAGGATTGTGGAGAGAAGAAAAGCACAGACGGCTAAGCCTGACATTCAGCATCAGTTTTTCTATCAAAGTGCATTTTCTTCTCAGTAGGAAAGATGCTAAGAAACCAAGTGGAAACAGTTGAAAATAGAGTCAAGCTTTCAGTGGTTTCACAGTGCTGAGAAATTAAAATTAAATTTCAGGACTCATCAAGGAGAAAGAACCCTAAGAAACTTCCTGGTTCTCCCATAGCCAACATCATACTGAATGGGTTAAAGATGAAAACATTCCCCCTAAGAACTGGAACGAGACAAGGATGTCCACTCTCACTACCCGTATTCAACATAGTACTGGAAGTCCTAGCCAGAGCAATCAGGCAAGACAAAGAAATAAAAAGCATCCATATAGGAAAAGAGAAAGACAAGTTATCTCTCTTCACTGATGATATGATTCTATACCTAAAAAGCCCTAACAATTCCAACAAAAGATTCCTAGCCCTGATAAACTACTTCAGTAAAGTTTCAGGATACAAAATCAATGTACACAAATCAGTAGCACATCTATGCACCAATAACATTCAAGCCGAGAATCAAATCAAGAATGCAATCCCATTTTACAATAGCCACAAAAAATATAAAATATCTAGGAACACATGTAACCAAGGAAGTGAAGGATCTGTACAAGGAGAGCTACAAAACATTGCTGAAAGAAATCACAGATGACACGAACAAAAGGAAATAGTCCATGATCATGGAGTGGAAGCATCAATATCATTAGAATGTCCATACTGCCCAAAGCAATCTACAGATTCAATGCAATTCCTATCAAAATAGCAATGACATTTTTCACGGAATTACCAAAAAAAAGTTCTAAAATTCTATGGGACCAAAAAAGAGCCTAAATAGCCAAAGCAATCCTCAGCAAAAAGAACAAAGCTGGAGGCACCACATTACCCAACTTCAAACTATACTACAAAGCTATAGTAACCAAACAGCATGATACGGATGCAAAAAATAGACATATAAACAAATGGAACAAAATATAGAACCCAGAAATAAAGCTGAACACCTACAACCAAATGATCAACAAAGTTGGCAAAAATAACCAGAGGGGAAAGGACACCCTATTAAATAAATGGTGCTGGGAAAACTGGCTAATCCTATGCAGAAAAATGAAGCTGAACCCCTGTCCCTCACCATATACAAAAATTAACTCGAGATGGATTAAAGACTTAAATGTAATACTTAATAAAAATTATAGAAGAAAACATAGGAAATATTCAAAGATTGGTAAGGGACTTCTGGATTGATGGGGCCCTCCAAAATTCCACTCCTCCATAAAAGCACAGAGAACAACAGAAGCAGAATTAGTCAAAATCACCTATTTCAGAACTCTGGAAATTAACCAAAGGCTAATCAATATGAGGTGCATTTAAGAAAAAGAGCTAAATCTTAGTAAGGATAACAATCTTAGCGGTTTTTTAACTTGCCTTGGTCTCACCCCCACCCCTACCTTTCAGTTTAAAAACCAGCAGCCTCACAAGCACAGTAGCTGTGAAGAACAGCAGTGTAGCAGCCACTGGAAGGGGCATAAGAGATTTGAAACCCTCTCAGAAAACTAATTCCCAGAGAGCTGTCACTATATGACCCTTCTAGCAACTCCCTGGAAAAGCCCCATTCATAAAGCCCCTCTTTATTTGACCTGACTCAGAGCTTACTCAGTGGGCATTTGTCAAAATCATCAGTGCCAATTAATTAACATCACAGCTGCCTCAAGTGGCAAAACTAGTTGGGCCAAATGACAGGCTGGCAGAAAACTCAAAAGGAAAATATGGAAAACGAGATGTCCATAGGGAACTTTGAAAAATCTAAAAGGCCATGAGCATGGCTAGGATTTCATGCATGCCTGGGAAATACCTGAGAAAACCCTAATCTCTTACCTGTGTCTAACCTTGAGGCTCTTTTCAAAGCAGGAAATGAAGGCAAAGGCAGAATTGTAAGCCACTGGAAACCTGGAGATATACCCCGACAGACACACAGAGCCCCTCAACTTAAAATGAGAGAGACACTGATTGAAGGCATTTGAGGAGACCTCTGTCTAATAATTATATTAACATTAAGTTAGTAAGGTAGAAGCTTCAGTGGCCACACACAACAAAGAATAAAACTTTACAGAATAAGTCCAGGAAAGTCACTAGGAAAACAAACAACAACAACAATTAAAAAAAAAACAAAAAAAAAACAAAACTTGAAGAGCAAGGAAGAATCTGACTTCCAGAGTGGCTGCATTCTATTATTTTTAATGTCCAGTATTCACAAAAAAGTATAAAATGTGAAAATAAATAGGAGAGTATAGCCTACATATAGGAAAAACAGTCAACAGAAACTATCCCTGAATAAGCCCAGATATTGAACTTGCTAGACAACTACGTTAGACAAGCTATCATAAATATGTTCAAAGAACTAAAAGAAACTGTATCCAAAGACTTAGAGAAAATTATGACAACAACATCTCACCAAAAAGAAAATTACCGGGTATATACCAAAAAAAAAAAATAAATAAACCATTCTACCAAAAAGACACCTACACTCATATTTTTATCACAGCACTATTCAAATAGAAAACACAAGGAATCAACCTAGGTGCTCATCACTGATGGATTAGATAAAGAAAATGTGGTACATTGGAATTCTACAGAAAATCCCCATTCATAAGGCCCCTCTTTATTTGACCAGACTGAGAGCCCATTCAGTGGGCATTTGTAAAACACCATCAGAGCCAATTAATTAACATCACAGCTGCTTGTGATGTTATATTTATATAGAAAATATAAAGAAATGGAAATTTTGGAGTAGAAAAGTAGAATAACTAAAATGAAAATTTCAGTAGAGGGGCTGAATAGAAGATTTGAGATGGCAGAAGAAAAAAAATAGAAAGACTGAAGATACGTCCATTGGAAGGACATAAGGAACAGAAAGGAGAAAAAATTAAGAAAAACTAACATAGCCTCATAGACTTGTAGGACAACATCAAGCCTACGAACATACACATAATGCTAATCCCAAAAGGAATATAGATGCAAACATCCTCAATAAAATACTAGCGAACTAAATCAAGCAGCATGTAAAAGGATTATACATCAAGACCAAGTGGGATTCATCCCAGGAATGTAAGGTTAGTTTAATATCCAAAAATCAATCAATGTAACACACAATATTCATAGAATAAAGCTGAGGGGGGAAACATATGATCATCTCAATAGATACAGAAAAATAATTTGACAAAATCCAACATCTTTTTATAATAAAACACCCTACAAACTAAGAATAGAAAGAAACTTCTTCAACCTGATAAAGGGCATCTAGGAAAAAACCTACAGTTATCATTATACTTAATGGCAAAAGACTGAATGCTTTCCTTTAAGGTCAGGAAGAAGATGAGGATGTCCATTCTTGCCTCTTCTATCCAACATTATACTGGAGGATTTAGGTAGTGCCATTAGGCAAGGAAATGAAATAAAATATATCCAGATTGAAAAGGAAGAATCAAATATCTCCATTAGCAGATGGCATGATCTTCTGTATAAAAAGATCCTAATGAATCTGCAAAAAAACTATCAGAACTAACAAATGAATTCATCAAGGTTGAATTCAGCAAGATAGGCTACAAGATCAATATACAAAATTCAATTGTAGTTCTATACACTAACAATAAACAGTTTTTAAAAATTTTTATGAACAATTCTATCTATAATAGCACCAAAAAGAATAAAATACTTAGAAACAAATTTAACAAAAGAAGTACAGTTAATGACAGGGATACATTCTGAGAAATGTCTTTAAGACAATTTCATCATTGTATGAACATCATAGAGTGTACTTACACAAACCTAGATGGTATAGCCTGCTACACAACTAGGCTATACGGTATAGCCTATTGCTCCTAGGCTACAAACCTATATAGCATGTCACTTGACTGAATCCTGTAGGCAATTTTAACACAATTATAAGTGCTTGTGTATCTAACACTCTAAACATAGAAAAGCTACAGTAAATATACAGTATTATAATCTTATGGGATCACTGTCATACATCCAGTCCACAATTGACTGAAACATTGCTATATGGCATATGATTGTACAAGATTTGCACAAATGAGAACTAGAAAACATTGTTGAAACAAGTAAGAGAAGACCTAAAAACATGCAAAGATATCATCCCATGCTCATAGATCAGAAAACTTCATACTGCTAGAAAGACAAGACTCCCCCATATTGGTCTATGGAACTTAATAGCAAGAAAACAAGCTTATTTTAAAATGGGCAAAGGACTTGAATAGCCATTTCTCTGAAGAAGACATAAAAATGGCCAAGAGGTATATGAAAAGGCACTCAATTTCACTAATCCACAGAGAAATGCAAATTAAAGTCACAAGGAGATATCGCCTCACACTGTTTAGGATGGCTATTATCAAAAAGACACACGACAACAAGTGTTGGTGAGGGTGTAGAGAAAATGAAACCCTGTACTCTGTTAATAGGAATATAAATTGCTGCAACCTTTATGGAAAATAGTATGTAGATTCTTCTAAAAATTAAAAATAGATCTATCATAGGACCCAACAATCCTTCTTCTGGGCATATACCCAAAGGAAACAAAATCAGCACTTCACAGAGATAGCCATGCTTCCATGTTCATTGCAGCATTATTCACAATAGCAAAGATATGGTAACTTCCTAAGTATCTGTCAACAGATGAATGGATAAAGAAACTGTGAATAATATTCCATTTGACTATAGTAACACTTCACTATGTATATCAAAACGTCATGTTGTACACCCCAAGTATACACAATTTTTAAAAACCAAATTGGTGTATAGATTCAAAGGAATTGCGATCAAAATCCCAGCTGCCTTTTTTTTCCTTTTCTTTTTCCTTTCCCTTTTTTTTTTTTTTTTTTTTTTTTAACAGAAACTAACAAGATGATCCTAAAATTCACATGGGAAATGCAAAGGACCCGGAATAATCAAAACAATCTTTAAAAAGAACAAAGTTGGAGCACTTACAAATCCTAGCCTCAAAACTTAACAATAAAACAGCATGGTACTGGCATAAGGATAGACCAAAATATCAATGGAATAGAATTGGGAGTTCAAAAATAAACCTTCACATTTATGGCAAATTTATTTTTGATAAGAGTCCAAGACAATCGAATAGGGAAATTGTCTTTTCAACAAATGGTGTTGGGACAACTGGATATCCATAAAAAGACAAAAGAAGTTAGATTCCAACCTCACACCATAGCCAAAATTAACTCAAAATGGATCATCAACCTAAATGTGGGAGCTAAAACTATAAACCTCTTAGGAGAAAACTGTTGTGGTAAATTTTTGTGACCTTACGCCAGGCAGTACTTTCTTGGATATGATACAAAAAGCATAACAAAAAAAAGATAAATCATACTCATCAAAATTAAAGTCTTTGGTGCTTCAAAGAAGACAATCAAGAAAATGAAAAGGCAACTAATAGAATGGAAGCAACCATCATATGAATGAATGCTCAATAGCACTGGTCATTAAGGAAGCACAGATCAAAACCACAATAAGATACCACTTATTAGAATAGCTAGAATCGAGATTGACCATAACAAATGGGGGCAAGAATGTGGAGAATTTGGAATCCTCATGCAATGCTGGTAGGATTATAAAATGGTGCAGTAACTTTGGAAAACTGTTTGGCAGTTCCTCAAAACGTTAAACATAGAGTTATTGTATGATCCAGCAGTGTCACTCCTACAAATATACCCAAGAGAAATGAAAATATATTTTCACACAAAAACTTGTATTTGAATGTTCCTAGCAATGCTTTTCATAATAGCCAAAAAGTGGAAACGACCCAAATGTCCATCAATGGCTGAATAAACAAAAGGTGGTATATACACACTCTGGAATATGATTTGGCAGTAAAATGAAGTACTAATGATGAACCTTAAAAACATTAAGTGGAAGAAGCCAGTCACAAAGGCCACATATTGCATGATTCCTTTTAAATGAAATATCCAGAATAGGCAAACCCATAGTAACAGAAAAATACATCAGTGTTTACTAGGGGCGAGGGGGTGGGGGTGATGAAGAATGACTGCTAACGGATATGGGTTTCTTTTGGGAGTAGTAATGAAAATGACCTAAAATTAGATAGTTGTGATTGTTGCAAAACTCTGTGGATATACTAAAACCACTAAATTTTATACTGTGAAGTGGTAAATTTTACTGTATGTGCATTACATGTCAATAAAATATTACTTTTTAAGTAATTTTTTTTTTTTTTGAGACAGAGTCTCACTCTGTTACCAGGCTGGAGTGCGGAGGCAGGATCTTGGCTCACTGCAACCTCCGCCTCCCAGGTTCAAGCAATTCTCCTGCCTCAGCCTCCCGAGTAGCTGGGACTACAGGTGCACACCACCGCGCCCAGCTAATTTTTGTATTTTTAGTAGAGACGAGGTTTCACCATGTTGGTCAGGATGGTCTTGATCTCCTGACCTCGTGATCTGCCCGCCTCAGCCTCCCAAAGTATTGCGATTACAGGCATAAGCCACCACACCCGGCCTTTTAAAATAATTTTTAATACCAAAAATTGTCAGACTGCATTTTTAAAACATGCATGCTGCTTACAAGATGTCCTATATATAAGAAAGTTGAAAATAAAAAAAATGAAAAATATATACTATGCAAGCACTAATCAAAAGAATGCTGACATAGCTCTCAAACAAGGTAGACTTTAAGACAAGAAGCATGGTTAGAGCTATAGATGAACACTACCCATGGTACATGTTTACCTATGTAACAAACCTGCACATCCTGTACGTGTACCCTGGAACTTAAAACGATGAACATTTCCCAATGAATGAAAAGAGGTCAATTTCCCAGGAAGACACAACAAAACTTGCATGTGTTAATAACACAGCTTCAAAATATAGACAACAAAAACTGAAAGAGCTAAAAGATATAGCAAATAAATCTACAACCATAGTAAGAGTCATTAACACACCACCATCAGTAACTAATGAAACAAGCAGAGAAACGACAGTAAGGATGATGAAAACTTGAACATGATTAACCAACTTCACAAGTGACATACTGAGAACATAACATTCAATGACATGGAATATACATTCCCTTCTCAAGGACACATAAGATATTTGTTAAAATAGACTATATCCTGGTCATAACACAAGTCTCAAATATAAGAGAACTGAAGTCACTAAGAGTAAATTTTCTAAACAGTATGGAATTAAGCTAGAAATAAATACAGTCATGCATTGCTTAGCAACAGGTATACATTCTGATAAGTATGTAGTTGGACAAGTTTGTTATTGGGCAAGCCTCATACATACAGTGTACTTTCACAGACCTAGATGGTATAACCTACTACACACACAGGCTATATCGTATACCCTATTACTCCCAGGCTACAAACCTGTATAACATGTTACCGGACTGAATATTGTAGGCAATTGTAACACAGTGGTAAGTATTTGTGTATTTAAACATACCCAAACATAGAAAGGTACAGTAAAAAATGATATGAAAGATATCAAAATGGTACACCCATAGACGCCACTTACCATGCATGAACGGAGCTTGCAGAAGTAGAAGCTGCAGTGGGTGAATCTGTATGAGTGGGGAGTGAATGTGAAGGTCTGACATTCTTGTACGCTACTGTAGACTTTACAAACATTGTACACTTAGGCCACACACATTTATAAAAATATATTTTATTTTTTCTAGAATAAATTATTGACCTCAGCTTACTGTAACTTTTTTACTTTATAAACTGTAATTATTTTTAATGTTGGCACTTTTGTAATAACACTTAGCTTAAAACACAAACACATTACCCGGGCAGAGTGGCTCATGCCTGTAATGCCAACACTTTGGGAGGTGGAGGCGGGTGGATCATGAAGTCAGGACTTTGAGACCAGCCTGGCCAACATGGTGAAATCCCGTCTCTACTAAAAATACAAAACAAAAAAATTAGCTGAGGGTAGTCTCGGGTGCCTGTAATCCCAGCTACTCGGGAGGCTGAGGCAGGAGAATCCCCTGAACCTGGGAGTGAGCTGAGCTCGCACCATTGCATTCCAGCCCAGGTGACAGTGAGAGACTCCATCTCAAAAAAACGAAAACAGACAAACAAAAACGCACATTGTACAGCTGTACAAAATTTTTTTCCCTTATATTCTTATTCCGTATGCCTTTCTTTTTAAATTTTTTATTTTTAAACTATTTTGTTAAAAACTAAGACACAAACACACACATGAGCCTAGGCCTACACAGAGCAGGATCCTTAATCCCACTGTCTTCCCCCTCCACATTTCACCCCACTGGCAGGTCTCCACACAATAACAGGCATGGAGCTGTGTATGATAAGAATGCTGTCTTCTAGAATACCTCCTGAAGAACTTGCCTGAGGCTGTTTTACAGTTAACTTTTTTTATAAGTAGAACGAGTACACTCTAAAATAACTAAAAAGTATAATATAGTAAATACATAAACTAATAACATAGTTGTTTATTATCATTATCAAGTATTATGTACTATATGTAATTGTGTGTGCTATACTTTTATGCAACTGGCAGCATAATAGGTTTGTTTACAGCAGCACGTAGTTCATTGAGCTAGGATGTTATAATGGATATGACATCACTAGGTGATAGGATTTTTTTCAGCTCCATTATAATCTTATGGAACCACCACTGTATATGCAAACTGTCATTGACCAAAATGTTATTATGTGGTACACAGCTATATCTAAAAATCCCCAGGAAAATTCAAATATTTGTAAACTGTATTGTTTAATTTTAAAAATTCCATTTTTAAATGAATAACGTAAACATGACCTATCAAAACTTGTGAGTTACAGCTAAGGCTGTACTCAGAGGGGAAATTTATAGCTTAAAAGTGTATATATTAGAAAATAAGAAAGGCTGAAAAATCAGTTGTCTAAAGATCCATCTCAAGAAGTTAGAAAACAGCAGGAAAAATAAAAGAAAGTGGAAGGATGGTAATAATAAAGACAAAAGCAAAAATTATCAACATAGAAGACAAACATATGACAACTGAATATCAACAAGGCAAAACCTGATTCTTCAAAAATACCAGTAAAAGTGAAAGAAGAAATAGCACAAATATTACACAAAACTATCCCAGAGAACAGAAAAAAAGAGTATTCATACAAAACCATTTTATGAGGATGAAATAATATGGATACCAAAGTGTGATGAGGACATTACAAGAAGAGAAAATTACATTCTATAAGATGAGCTGCAGGTAATAAAAGAGAGAAAGAGAGATAGAACAAATTTCAGGAAAATCTCTCTCATGAAAGCAGATGCAAAAATCCTAAATAAAATATTAGCAAGTCAGATCCAATGTTAAATAAAAAGGAGAATCCTTCGTGATCAAATGGGTTTATTCCAGATAGAAGATGCCGGTGTAAAAATTAAAACTCAGTTAATGAGTTTACCATATTAACATAATAAATAAGTTAAATTATATGACCATCTTAATAAATGCAGAAAAGCATTCAATAAAATTTCACCTGTATTCATGGTAAAACCTTTAGCAAACTAGGAATAGAAAATAACTTTCTCAATCTAATAATAGTATCTTTAAAAAAAAACCCACATCAAATATGATACTGATGATGAATTACTGAAATCTTTCCATCTGAGTTCAAGAATAAAACAAGAATCCCTGTTTTCACTATAACTGTATTGTACTAGTAGTCCCAGCCAATGAAAAAAGGCAGGAAAAAATGCAAGTATTGGAAAGTAAGAAATGAAACATCATTATTCCCATACAACATAACCACAACATAATTGTATGTATAAAACTCCAAAGAACTTGCAGACAGTTGAGTAATTTTAGCAAGGTCATTGGATATAAGGTCAATTGAAAAATCAATTGTATTTTATATACAAGGAATGAACAATTAGAAAAAGAAATTTTAAAAACAGCATTTGCAATAGAATGGAAAATCAGAATCGTGGGAATAAACCCAAAGAAAATTTTTCTATACAGAAACTACAAACCTAATATTTCTACCATTATATTATTAATTAGTAATTATTAGTAAGTAAGGAGAGAGATGATGTTCATGAATGGAAAGACTCAATATTATGAAGATATCAATTATCTCCAGATTGATCTATAGATTCAATGTAATCCCAATAAAAATCCTGGCTTTGTTTTCCTTTTCTTTTTTTTTTTTTTTGAGACAGGATCTCGTTCGGATACCCAGGCTGGAGTAGAGTGGCATGGTCACGGTTCACTACAGCCTTGACCTCCAGGGCTCAAGAGAGCTTCCCTCCTCAGCAGCCTGAGTAGCTAGCTAAGATCACACATGCACGCTGCTATACTAGGCTAATTTTGTTGATTTTTTTATAGAGACAGGGTCTCACTATGTTGCCCAGGCTGGTCTCAAACTCCTGGGCTCAAGCAATCCTCACATCTCCACCTCTCAAAGTGCTGGGGTTATAGGCATAAGCCACAGCACTTCATTTCCAGCAACTTTTTCTTATTCCTGGAAATTAAAAAAGCTATTCCAAAATTTACATGGAAATGCAGAGAGACCAAAAAAAGCCAAGACATTTTCACAGAAAAAATTAGACGTTATTGCTGTTGTTGTCGTTTTTATACAGTCATTGTTTTCTTAGGTTTATTCACATATTAACATTTTTGTTTTTCTCTATTTTTTCCTACATTTCAGATTTCCTTCTGAATTCATTTCTTTTCTTCCTGAATTGTATTTTTTAAAGTTACTAATAAATGTCACTTACTAAACTATCTCAAGCTAGCTCTGCAATTCTAGGTTTACAATTATTTCTTTAGCATTTTGAAGACAGAGTATTTTAATGTTGTCTTGATGATTTTGAGAATTCAGCCATCAATCTTACTGTCATCCCTTCATAGGTCATTTATCTTTTCTCTTTTAAAATCTTCTTTGTCTTAGTCTTTGACTAAGTACAAGGTACTCTTTCCTTATCCTATTTGGAATACATTGAACTTGTTGAGTCTGTTAATTCATATCTTTCATCATTTAGGGAAAATCCTAAGCCATTATCTCTTCTAATATTGCCTCTCCATCATTCTGTCTAGTCTCTCCTTTTGATTAAACTCATGTAAAACCTTTTCAATCTGCCCTCTTCTTTTTTTTATCCTTTATTTCTCTCTGCTGCACTTCCAGTAATTTCTCAGCATCTATCTTCAGCTGCTTCATCTGCTGTTTAACCCAACCATTTGAGTTCCTAATCCCGATTATTACATTGTTTGTATTTAAAATTTTATTCATCTTCCCGGTTCTTTATAATAGTGTCTTGTCCCTTAGTTTTATTTTCAATACTCTGTTATTTTTTAAAATATATAAAAATATATATCTTATATTTCTCTTTGCTGATTCCAGTATCTAGAAAATGTATCTCAGTATGGTATTACTGGATTTCAGTTCCCAACCCACACAAGAACTTGAAATTAGGAACTCTCTAGACTTTCTCTTTTCCCCTGTACTGAAAGCGAAGGCCAAGATCGCCAAGAATCTTCACTTTTTACTTCTGTGAGACAGGCTTCCTTCTTGGGATTCTTGGCTGTCTTTGGGAGAAGTCCCAGGTTTAGTGGAGGTGAGTGGTCTCTGATTCAACTTCACACTTTGTATGGGCCAAGATCACCTCCTATGTCCTCCTTCATGCACACACACACAAGCACACAAATGCACATATGCACACATCTACACTCTAGTCTTCCAGGAGCCTGCAGATGACCCCAGGGTAACTGTCAGCTGCAGCACTGATGTGCCATTCTAGATTCACACCTAATCTTGAAGGATTTGCCTTGCTGTACCGCCAGATCACCCATGCATTCATTTTTCTTCTATTTTATCAGTGTTTTAGCTGCTATATACTGAGAGTTTCTCTTCAGATATCAATATCACCAATTTTATTGAAAAGGAAATACAAGCTTAAGGGTTTCTATTAGATAAATGAGTAGCAGCCCATTGTTGGGTCAAATGACATTCTTGAGTTCAGGCAATGTCACTCACTAAGGAATGTGGGATAAAAACAATGACAACAACAAAGAGGAGTGTGAATGGGGTGAAGGTTGGGATGTTCTCACGAAACTGTGTATACAATGTTCCAGTAATGGAGTTAGGAATGAAATCTACACCTCCTGATTTCCAAGGTTAGTCCTTTGCCTAGGCTTTCTGACAGCTCTTTCTTCAGGAACACAGGTAGAATACTGTACATGAGAGTCCACAATAGAGTGGACACAGCCAATGCCTATCAAACAGCAGTGTGTTTCAAAGAAACCCAGAACTGGCTTATCAAGGTAAAGACTTCAGAAAGCTCTAAATTCAGCAAAGTAAGCAAAATGTATTCAAGGGAATTAATGAGACGTGTTCCCTCCTCAAGGAACTTCATGTACAGACTCACCTAGGCCAGTTCTTGGCTTTCAGACAGGTGAACCTACACTGAAAATAGAGCATGGTCTTCTGTGGATCAATTTCAGAAGTCACCCAAGCTGGAACTCTGCTTCTACTGAAGCCAAAGCTCTCTTCATCCAAAAAACAGGACAGCAGCCCAGCCCCTAAGGTCTCCGCTGCCAGACTCCATCATGCCACCTTCATTTCCCAAGGCTTCCCTCTGCTACCCACTCTGCTTTCCGTCTATAGCTGACCATCCTTTCCCCTTCCCCCCACCCAAACCTCCACAGTCCCTCTCTCTCACAGCCCTCTTCTCCATGATCTTGTGAATGCACTGTTGTTTGTAATTTTCACTATCACAGCTGCAATACATGTTCTTGGGCACATGCATCAATTTCTCCAGGAAAAATGCCAATGAGTGAAATTGGTTGATCATAGACTGTGCACATTGTTCACTTTCCTAGATATCACCAAAGACCTCACCAAAGTGGTTTACCAACTGCACTACCATCCACAGCATATGGTGAAATCCTGGTCCTTCATATCCTTGCCAACACATGGTGTTATCAGACTTTATTTCTTAAGGAGCTTCTCCCTACAAGTCTGTCCAGTGAACTACTCCCTTCTGACCTGCTGATGGGTAGTGAATAACACATTTGCACTAGTTCAGGCCCTTCCAAACATTGGATCTTAGAGCAGGGCTCTATAGTACTTTCTGAAGAGTGAGCTGAGATCCGTCCATTTCTCCCAGCAGCTGACTGGGAGAAGGGAATGTGATGGTTAATTTTATGGGTCAACTTGATTGGGCCATGGGATGCCCACATAGCTGGTTAGACATTATTTCTGGATGTGTCTGGAAGAGTGTTTCCAGGAGATAGTAACATTTGAACTGGCCGATAGAATCAAGCAGATGGCCCTCCCCAGTATGAGTAGGCATCATTCAAATCACTGAAGGCCTGAGTAGAACAAAAAGGCAGAGAAAGGTTGAACTAATTCTGCCTGACTGCCTGAGCTGGAACATCAGTCTTTTCCTGCTCTCAGCACTCCTTGTTCTGAGGCCTTCAGAATCAGACTGGAACCTACACCACAGCTCTCCACTTCTAAGACTTTTGTACTGTATCTCTGGCTTTCCTGGGTCTCCAGCTTGCAGGCAAAGATCATAGGACTCTCCAGCCTCCATAATTGCATGAGCCAATAACTTAGAATAAATCTCTTTGTAGATACAGATATAGACATTAATATGCTTTGTTGGTTCCGTTTCTCTGGGGAACCCCCACTAATACACTGGGAATAATGACTCTATCTTACTTTGAGTGAGAGCACATGCCAGTGGGAAGGAGAAGGAGAACTGAGGCTTCTACCACCCACACTGCTTACCAGCATGGCTGTTGGAGGTAAGGTCAGAAGTGGCACTGACTCTTGAGCCAGGGAAACTAGCCAGCCTGCCGCTGCTGGGACATAGCGCCCAGATAATGGGAACACCAGGTCCTGGAGTCAAAGGGTAGAGGGATATTTGGCCTCAATGATAGACAGCAGGCCAGAGAAGGCCAGGCAAAGAAGGGACAAAGGAACAGGAATGAGGGCAGTGAATGGCCTGGGAAATCTCTGTGCACATCTGGGTCTGAGACATGTGTTTGTCCATCATTCCACTTGTCAGTGTCAAGAGGCAGCAAAGAGGGCAGAGTGATTAAGCATGACCTCAGAAGGTAGCTAAGCCAGGGTCTTCTACCTACGAGTCCATGATCTTACACTGACCACTTATCCTCTCCCTGCCTCTGGTTCCTTGTTTGTAAAACGAGAATATCCATACGTGTTTATAAAGTTGCCATGAAAATAAATGAGATAATACCAGTAAAATACTTAGCAAGGGTCTGGTGCATAGTGAGGACTCAGTAAATGTTAGTTGTTATTCTTATCACCATCATTATTACTATTTCAAATCATAGCCTATGACCAGCTTCCTCGGAGCAAACCGCAAATCAGGATTGGTATCTTATCCATCAATTCTGATTGATAGTGGTTGTCTGCTGAGGATTCCATGGTCACCCTTGTGCTCATCTGAAAAGAACAGTGGATTGTGATCCATTGGCAATGTCTGCCATGGCTCCAGATGGGGAGCAGTAGCAGAGGCGCCATGCACTTGACTTGCATGGTCTACATTTCACAATTTATCTGGCAGGAAATATTGATTCAGGAATGTTCCTATTTTAAGTTTCTAAGAGAGTACCTATGAACACCACCCCCAACCCCCACTGCCCCCCACCCCAACATACAAAAGGACTGGTTTTTAAACGAGGCCAACTGCACATGGCTTTTAAAAAAACTGTACTGAAAGCAGGTTCTCCCTCCTTTTCTGCTCTGTATTTCTATCTCTCTATTTCATCATTCCTGGCTGCTCAGCTGCATCCCACCTGCAGTGGCAGGTGAGCCTCAGGTGGGCTCGTCGTAAGTGCGGTCCACACATAGCTTTCCACAGCTGGAGCTACTAAAGCAGACAGCCCTAGGGTGCCAAGAGATTCACATAAGAACACTAAAAAATAAAATAAAATAAAAAATGCCTGGGAATCCACAGGCCTGGATTCCAGCTTCAGCAGAAACCCACACTGTGAAACTGGGTGCAGCAAGTGACTTCACAGAGGCCTAGTTTCCTGTCACCAAAATAAAGGTCAGTGATCGCCAAGATCCCATCCAATTTTGTTATTCTGTTCTAGCAAAGGAAGTGCATCTCCTGTAGTTACTGTATGTTTGAAAGAGAGAAATGTGCCAAGATGTACACTTTAGTAGACCCTTGACTTTCTTAAAGGGGAAGCTCCAAAATTTTCCTAGATTCTCAAATGACGAAATAGCACTCCAGCCCCATTTCTTCTGGGGACTACTTTTTCACAATGATCAAAGGGTTTATCAGTATGAAAGATGATATTACAGAAAAGCGAGAATTAGAAAAATGGATTCTGGGGCAGGAGCTGGTCCTGTCTTAGAATCTATTCCCCCGCCCATCCTGCCCCACACACCTGTACTCACACACACGAACTTCTTAGTCCATTGAACCAATGTGATATTTCAGCAAAGTTATAAATTAGTGCCTATCATGGACTTCTGCTATTAACACTACAACTGTTCAATTCCTAACCATAAGGCAAGCATCTATTGAATACACACATACACAAAGTACCTAAACAACCATAGCTATGTCGTCTGTTTTGGTAATACGTCATCACGCACATTTGCAATTGCTTTCGCCAACAGCTATATAATGAAAACATCATGATAATTTCCCAAAACCATAATGGATTTTGCACCTGTCTTTTCTCATATACAATAAATATAATATGTAATGATTTATTAGCATAAACTCATACGAATGACTTTTCAGAACCATCCAGGTCCTCTCATCTGAGTGAGATGTGTCCCTTTCCAAACAACCCCCTCCTCGGGAGTGGCTGTTCTCACTGACGTGGTGTGGTCATTTTTGGCCCTTCTCCTTAGAAACTGCTTTTCAGAGCCAGTGAAGGAGTCTCAGAAGGAAATTGGATCCCAGCTGCTGACACACCTTGTTTCAGATCCAAAACAATATTTCCAGATCCATCCCAATGACACAGTTCACTTCAAGTCTCAAAAACTGTTTATAATTTGCCTCTGAATGGCTTTTTGCTGTTGTCCAAAACCCAAATCTACCCTTTATGGAGGAAAATGGTCACCACTAAGGTTACTGGAGAAAGTGCACCACATCTGAATGCAGTTCCTCACGGACAATATCAAACATGTTTTAGACGTGGGCAGCACACACAGGATCTGATGATACTATCCTTAAAGGGGTTGTATTTAAGGGAAGGACATTCATTTGGGTTTTTCAAAATACCAAGTCATATATGAGTTTCAGGGATTTCCGAGTCAATTTCTACACTCCCACTCTGTCTACACCATTCAGCCTCACCCTCTCCCTGATTCCTGTTAAAGTGGCTGTGTCAAAATAGCCACTTCAGAAAGCCCCCAGCATCACAACTGCCACCTGGGCATGACTGGGAGATCATCTGCCTATCATCCCGGATCAAGAAATTCTGTAGATTCTGCTACTGCCCTCCAGACGCGATTTGCTTGTTTAGCCGCCTACTTACAGGGTGAGGCTGCCAAGCAGGGCATTTTCAAAGACATCATCAGGAGAAGCAACAAACCGGGATCTCGCTTCCATACTGAGAAGATAAAAGAGGAAGCGACAAATAAAAAGTCCAAATGCCACCCTCTGACTCACTTATAATTCTGCCACCAAACTGAATAGAAAATGTCAGACCCAGGTTACATGGGCTACTCTTTAGGAAATAGGACATTTGAAATTTTTTTAAAAATCTCTGTTCTTAATGGGCTGTGGAAAGGTCATCTAAGACATCCCAATTATCACCCTTAATGGTTTCCAATCTGCGCTCATCTGACCTGATGTCCGTGACATGTGACACCTACCCACCTCCTTCTGGTTCCTGCGTCCCTTTTCAGTTGCACAACCCCCTCCTGTGTTGCAGTCCCATACAACCAACAGATGTCCCACTTGCACTTCATGCTTGAGATGCACAAATGCGCCCTCATCCCTGCCCACTACAGGTTGGGCTCCCTCCATTGATACCTTAGTTGCTGTCCCCGTAGCATCACGCTCTGAGTCCTCTGGGCACAAAACCTTGACTGCTCATTGCCACTCTCTCCTTGTCCCTCACAATCAGCCACAAGGTCCTGGTGATTCTGCCTCCTCTGGCTCCCGGCCACCGCAGCCAACCCCCTAGCTAGAGCACTTACAGCCTTAGCTCAGGGCCGGCTCCCACCAGCCTTTCTCTTACTGTCCCTTCTCTGGGGATATCCACTTCACATGTCTGTCACAGATTCATATCCCTCAAAGGCTACTTAAGGCATTTCCCCAAATTTTCCATAGCTCCCATTGCCTATGACGTAAGTACCCCAGCCCCTCTCTGTCGATCAAGGGACTCTTCACATAGTCCCCATTTAACCTTACCCCTTCAGACGGGCCTCTCCACTGCTCCCTGCACGCTTACTAAAGGAGATCCCACCTCCCCCACAGCTGGTTTCCACCTGGGGCAGTTTCTATAAACACCCTGGTCCTCCTCCCCCTCACTCACTCCTCCCCAGGAGGGACTTATCTGATTGGTTAGTTTGGGAGAAGAAACAGAGCACTCCCAGCCCAGCATTTTTCTCTTCCCTCTTTACCTTGGGAGCTGAGCAGCCCATTGGGCTCCTCCAGGCCATGCTCCATGGGGAGGTCTGTGGTGCTCCCAGGCCACCTGTGATGCTGTCAGGAGCCACCTTCCCTGTCAATATGGCATGCATCCTTCTATATCAGATTTCTCAGTAATAAAAGTGATCGTGGTTTTCAAGGTGGCATGCATCCTCCTATATCAGATTTCTCAGTAATAAAAGTGATCGTGCTTTTGGACTCCCAGGTGCCATATTCCTTTTGATTCATTCTCAATTACTGTAGAACCCCAGGGAAGAGAAGAGCTCTTGACGGGGCCCTTTTACACACCAACAACCCTGGAACTTTGCTGCCTCTGGGTCTTGCGCCTCTCATTCCTCCTTCCCAGGAGCACCTTCCCCTCTCGCTCTGTCTAGTTCTTACCCACCTTCAAGACCCTCCTAAAGTCTGATATCACCTGAATCCCCCCTGGGCCCCTGCCACCTCCCCTCCGTCTGAACTCACAGTTCCTGGCTAGACTCATCACTTGGCAACTGTGCACCGCCACATCATATTTCCGGTAACTTCATCCTTCATCCTGCATTCTGGTGCAGGGGTCTCACCTGTTTACGCTTTGCCTCCCTGGTTAGTTACGCCTGAGGACAGGTGCATTCCCTTCAGCCTCATTATCATGCTTACCCTCCACAGCACCTGCCCAGGGTCTTGCTCAAGGTAAGCTCTGGATGACTGTTTAATTTTGCTGCTGACAGTGCACAGGCAGCTTCCCACCTTCTCATTTCAGCCCTAGACAATGTGAAGGTCCAAATTATGGCATCAAGGCAACATTGGCATGGTGCTTTTTAACTCCTGACACTTTGATTGTGGCCTTGGACAGTAACTCTACCTGACAAATGGAGAAATGATCACAACGACTTGAGAGATTTTCAGACTCTGTTCTCTGACAACGTGTCTATCCTGTACCAAATAACTTTGCCTTGAACAGTGAGTAAAATAGAAGAAGACAGCAAACACAGAGCACAGGCATGCTAGCTTTGCATCACCCATGAGCCTGCAGGCTCCTGAAGGCTAGGCCTTGTGTTCTTTTCTTCTCCCTAGTAACATGGGTGCTGTGTCCAAGGTAGGTGCTCAGGAAACACTTGTTAGCTCCACTTATCTAACAGTGGGAACGATCTCCAAGCTCTGACATCAGGGTCACCCTTGCTTTTGATTATGTAATATGGTATTTTGTTACTGAGGTTAAACTTTATGCTTTAGTTGCAAATAAAATAAGGAAGAGGGTGATACATCTACAACTAGCTTAGTGGGGGCAGGTGTGTGAAAGAGTGAGCACAAGAGAGAAAGAAATTAAGAGCAATAAGGGAGTCTTTAAACAAAGTACCATTTACATGAGCAAAATAGTTCTCATTACAGTTATTTTGCCCTCCCTGAAGCTTCCATGAGCACTGAATGGGTAGAAATACCTCTTTGATTCAAGGCGATGGTTGGCAAAGTAAACCATATGCTCCTGGCTGGTGCAAGGAGCCCAGAGAGAGCCCATTCTAACCGAGAACAATGGTTCGGGGAAAAGCAGTTTCCTGCACAATGCAGCTGAATGATTGACAGGCAGATTATTATTAGGCTGAGTTGGCCTCATCTGGCCTTTTTTAAGTGCAATATGGTCTGCATAACATGACATATGAATGCTGAACTCCTGGCAGGTCCTGCGAAGGGGACAATGGAGCTGGCAGCCTGACACCGGTGCAGCTGGGAGGGGAAGGCTTGGTTTCTGCACATTAACACATTTGACATTTGGTATCTAAAGGGAAGGGCTAATAAATAACCCGCCAACGATGACACTCTGTAATGACAGCTTTTATTACCAGCCAGTTAATCCTCCACTCCAGCTCTGTCCTTTCAGGCCATCTGGTGTTGAATTCTTATTTACTTATTTTTATTTTCCTGGAGCTTGAACTTGGGACATTTGCCTCCTGCCAGTGTCACATTTTGAAGTTGATTCAGGGGCCAGGAGGGTGGCAGACTGATTGTGGATGATTCTGCACCAAGGTCTGCAGAAAGTGGAGTGAATGGAGTTTTTAGCAGGTGACCTTGGGTTTGGGGTTCAGCTGCATGAAGCCAGTTAGTCACCTTGGGTCCAGAGGGATGGGGGAGATCCACCTCTTGATTATCACCTCTTTCTAGAAACAATATGCATGGTTTCTGCCTCGATGGATCTGACACAGATTTACTGAGCATCCACTCTGTGCCCCATAGAAAGATGTGTTTTGGGATGTTAGTCCATCCCTTTAAGGCCAAAGCTGACAGACCAGAAGGTGAGACCCTCGCATAATAAATCTACATAATAGGATCTGAACTCTCAGAGGAAGAAGCATAAAGTGCTAGGGGGTGGGAGATGACGAGGAAATCCCTTCTTCCTCAGAGGATTTGAGGAAGTTGTCCAGAATTATAAAGGATCTGAGGTTTTACCCTATTTGTGTGCTAACAGGTTAGCTGACATTATATACTGAATGCCCCAAAATCCGTATGTGCAAGGCCCAACCCCAAGTGTGATAGTATTTGGACATGAGGCCTTTGGGAGGTGTTTAGGTTTAGATTGAGGCCATGAGGGTTGGGCCCCATGATGAGATCAGGGTCTTCACAACAAGAGAGACCAAAGAGCTCCCTTTCTGTCTCTCTCTCTCTGTGTCCCTTTCTCTCTCTCTCTCTCCATCATGCGAAGACACAGCAAGAAGGTGGCCATCTGCAGGCCAGGAAAAGGGCCCTCAATAGGAACCAACCATTCTGGGACTTGATCTTGGACTTCCAGCCTCCAGAGCTGAGACAAATAAATGTCTATTGTTTAAGCCACCCAATCTGTGGCATTCTGCGTTGGCAGCCCAAGCTGACGAAGACAGCTAGCCACAGTTTCATGCATGTTGGCAGAAGACACAAGACACCAGGGTCAGAGACAAAGGACTTTATTACTCACAGCATCAGCAGTAGCCAGAATATCAGCTTTTGTATGGATTCTCCAAGCTCAGTTCCCACAGAGTGACACAAAGAAGGCCAGGATGGCACCTGCACACATGGCAAGTTACATTGCAAGAGAGGAACCCTGGAGCTAGGGAACCCAAATCTTTCATAGTGGGCAGTAAACATGCCCCATTTTTGCACTGGAGAAAGACACTAACTCTGTCTTTAGTCCCTTGTAAATTCAGAGCCATGACATCAAGCGCTGGGTGAAAGAGAAAGTGAGGGTTGTTCCCTTAGTGAATATTTGTTGGGTAAGTGCTCAGGGCTGGGTCCTTTGCTGGGAGCAGAAAGAGGGAAAGACATTGCTCCAGGTATCCCAGAGACTGGTGTGGAGAGAAATACATGCAGATAACTAAGAACGGTGTGGAAGGCAATGACAGGCTGGGCACAGAGGATGACAGGAAGCAAAAGAAAGGCATCTCCTGTGGCCTAAGATGATCAGAGATGGGGTGTCCACTGGACAAACACCCATGAAAAGAAAATGTAGAACAAGGCAGTGAGTGCCTCTGCTCACAGATGTGCAAAAACACAAGAGACCCATGGAGAATTGTCTCCCTGCAGAGGCCACCAAATCAATGGATGTCAGTTCCCAGTCAAAGGATTTTTATAAAGGCCAAGATGTGTTCAAAGAAGAAAGCAGAAATTTTCTCAAGGTTGTGTTTCTCTGTGGTTGGGCTATCTATAGGACCCCCTTAAAATACAACCCACAGTGGTACTTCTGGACAAACCCCCTCAGCTGTCACCTCATGGAAGAGAGGAAGTGGCCATGGAAAAGCAGGCGGTGTGCGGAGTGCCACCATGACTCCATGTGCAGGTGCATCAGAAGGAAGACAGGAAGAGGTATTCAAGGCCCTTCATGATGTGGTCCTTGCCTAACTCTCCTGCCTTGTGTCTGGGAACTCCCTGCCTCATACTTCATTTTATTTATTTAATTTTTGAAAGAGAGGCTCACTCTGTCACTCAGGCTGGAGTGCAGTGGCATGATCATGGCTCACTGCAGCCTTGACCTCCCAGCCTCGACCTCCCAGCCTCAGGTGATCCTCCCAACTCAGCCTCCAGAGTAGCTGGGACCATAGGTATGCACCACCATACCTGGTTAATTTTTACAATTTTTGTCAAGAGGGGGTTTTGCCATGTTGCCCAGGCTGGTCTGAAATTCATGGTTTCAAGCAATCTGCCTGCCTTGGTCTACCAAAGTGCTGGAATTACAGGCATGAGTCACTACTCCTGGCCATGCCTCATGCTTTATACTTTGTTATGATCTTGATTCCGCACCTTGCTGCTTCTCCCATCCCTTTACCTTTTATCATGCAGTGCTCTCTGTCTTTCCCACCCCAAAACTCAGTTCCCTTGACTCACCTGTGTCCTTTAGGACTTAGCTCCAATACTGTCACCTGCAGGCAGTCCTCCTAGATCACCTCACGCTGCAGGAGATGCCTTTCTTTTGCTTCCTGTCATCCTCTACATCCCCTTCCAAACCATTCTTAGTTATCTGTGTGTATTTTTCTCTGACTCTGGGATACCTGGAGCAACATCTTTTCCTCTTTGTGCTCCCAGCACAGGACCCAGCCCCAAGCAGTTACCCAACAAATACTCACACAAGGAACAACCCCCACTTTCTCCTCCACCCAGCCCTTGACATCATGAGTCTTGGTCTACAAATGTCTAAGGATCCACCAGCAAATGTGAAAATTACAGAAGAAGGTAACCATGCGCCACAGAAAACTCCGTTATTTTCAAATTAGCCCCCAATGGCCGTGAGATAGTGAAATTGATTTTTTCCACTACTTTATTTTCACCTTCTTCCTCTCCTGAAATGCAAACAGCAACTGCAGCATCATCTCACTGTCTCTCTCTCTCTGTTCCTCTTTTTCCTGCTTCCCTTCTCGCGGCATGATTATACCAGTTGCATGCAATGGTATTGCACAACCCCTCTGGTAGCTAATGGTGCCACCCACCTCTGTTCTACAGAGAAAAATGAGAAATGGAAGATGCTCGATGATTAGATGGTTCCAAACCTTTGTCTGTGTTTTGAGAATTGGTAGTGAGAGTTTCGGATAGACACCCCTGAGAATCTGATGAAGTGGACAGTTCCCTCAAAATGCATACGCCCATCTACCCACAAAATTTCATAGACAATTGCTGGGAGTTCGTACAAGCCCGTGGTCTCCAGCTATAAGAACGCATTTTTTAAAAACACTAAACAAGACACCCACCTATTAAACCCACATATGTTTAATTTTTCTAGATCCTAAGCTTCCGTAGCGATGAAGCACACTGTCTCAGAAGAGGGCCAGGTCCTGCAGCTCCTGTCAAGTGAGCCAACCGTGGGATCTAACAACGGGGACTGAGGAGCAGATGGCATGTGACTGTTTGCTGTGGCCTCACTGCATGTGGGTGATAAATAGGCAGAGAAGCTATGAGAATAGTTTTCAATAATCTTTAGACCGATGAAAGTTCAGCCCAACCTGGAAAGTCCGCATTCATTAATTCTACCTCCTCCTGCTTCTGGACACGTCGATGTCCGTCTGCCACTGCCAGTTGTATTGAATATGCAAAATGGAGTCAGATGTGTCATACATACATTCCCCCACCTGTGCCCACATGCTGTGAGGCACATCGCTTTCCCTGAAAGTGAAACAAAAGATGTGCCGAAAGAAGGAACCAGGCGGATGATATTTAGGATGTGTAACCTGAGTTCAGCCCACCAGGCTATCTGTTCTTGGAGAGCAGTAGCCATCTCTTGTTCACGGCTGCACTTCCAATCAGCACCTGGCATATAATAAGTGCTCAACAAATACATGTCCAGGGAATAGATGCATGAATGGACAACGTAAAGTGTACCATAAATTCTCAGTGCCCCCACAATATCTTTTCTCCATGAAAGTACAGAAATTTACTGTACTTTCCCACAGTACACAGCCTGAAATCCACCTCAAATTTTCAGCATAAAAGTCTTGCTCTTGGCTGGGCATGGTGGCTCACACCTGTAATCCCAACCACTTGGGAGGCTGAGGTGGGAGGATCGCTTGAGCCCAAGAGTTCAAGACCAGCCTGAGAAACATAGCAAGACCCCATTTCTACAAAAAGCTTAAAAAATTAGCCAGGCATTGTGGTACAAGCCTGTAGTCCTAGCTACTAAAGAGGCTGAGGCGGAAGGATCATTTGAGCCCAGGAGTTCAAGGCTACAGTGAGTTATGACTCATTCCAGCCCTGGGTGACAGAGCAAGACCCTTTCCCTTAAAAAAGAAAAAAACAAAACAAAAATTGACCGGGCATGGTGGCTTATGGCTGTAATCCCAGCACTTTGGGAAGCCGAGGCGGGTGGATCACCTAAGGTCAGGAGTTCAAGACCAGCCTAGCCAACACGGTGAAACCCCATCTCTAATAAAAATACCAAAAAATTAGCTAAGCGTTGTGGCAGATGTCTGTACTTCCAACTACTCGGGAGGCTGAGGCAGCAGAATCGCTGGAACCTGGGAGCTGGAGGTTGCAGAGAGCCGAGATCATGGCATTGCACTCCAGCCTGGGCAACAAGAGTGAAATTTCGAAAGAAACAAAGAAAGGAAGGAAGGAAGGAAGGAAGGAAGGAAGGAAGGAAGGAAGGAAGGAAGGAAGGAAGGAAGGAAGGAAGGAAGGAAGGAAGGAGAGGGAGGGAGGGAGGGAGGAAGGAGAAATAAATAAATAATGTCCCCTCACCCCCTTTTACCCATGCTCTTTCTCCTTCAATCTAAGGTGACACAAAATGTTTGCAGACAGAGTAGAATAAAACTCATTGGAAGGAAGAGAAGATACCTCACCAAATTCTGATGCCATCAATCATGGTGCTGATTGAATTGAGCTTGTATCCTCTTTCTGGACTCAGTAGACTCCTGTACCCAGATGCACCCTACTCACTGTTCCAGTGGAGTCTCCTCTGTTCCCATAGACAGCCCCAGGACAGGACGAGCAGTCTGGCATTGGCCCTATGGATGTCTTTTGCAAATGCCGTCATAGGGAGCCTCACACCAGGCCCTCCAGCCCAACTGCAGAACTGCAGCCCCACCCCAACCCTGCCCTGGGGTCTCCTCGGGTGGCTGCGTCTCCCCTCTGCTCAGGAATAATGTCACTGAGGTCTTCCTCCTGGCCTCCACATGGGTACTCCTTTCTATCTGTCCCCCACCCCCCATACTCCAGCAGCTTGGCAAATTCTGCAGGGAGCCCAGGACCCCCAGGCCACCAAGCCACACTGAAGTTGTAGGTGGGGGTGGTCACAGACTAGCCCTCTTTCCAACTCCATCATCTGGTTATGCTACAGTCTCACGTGGTCTCTCGTGGATTCACCTCCATCAGCCTCTTGCCCTGACCCTGCCCTCCAAGAGGCATCGCACTGCCCATTAGCAGGGAGCAGGGGGAATCATGGTGGGAATATCAACGCTTCACTTCTCCCCACTTCCCCCTCCACATCTCAGGTGCCTCCAAACTCCTCCTTCCTCTTTTAGTCCAAACACCCAAGCTCGGCTGAATAACCCTCTCGTAGGAGTAACCAACCGCTTGCAAGGTGGGAGCAGTCACCCATGTGGCCCACCTAAGAAGCTCTGGCGGTCTTTGTGAGGCCTGCTTCTAGGAGCTATGAGATGTCATTAAACAGATAACTACGTCCTCAGCTTGAGGTTGACCATTATCCCCATCTCTTGTTTGCCTGATTAAATCAGATTAAAATCAACATCAAAGGCTGCCTGTGGGCACACGAGAAAACAGAGGGTCAACGTTTTCGTTTCTTGATCATGAAAAATGAGGGAAGACAGCAAAGGTTCCATGCCCAGAATCTGCCTCACATTTTCATCTTGTTTTGTTTTATTTTAACATGAGCTGAAGCAATTCCCTTGCGCTCTGTCCCCTGAGCCACTACCAGGGACAGGCAGTGCAGCAAGAGGCGAGGGCATGAGAAGGCCAGGCCCGGGGCTCCTGGTGCTGTTTCCCAGGGACAGTCCTGTCCTTAACTGCAAGGAGAAAAGGCCTCCCACATCCTGAAGAGTTCATGGACAAAGGACTGTGTTCGTGGGGTTCTTCCCACATGGCAGATTACAAATAGAAATGCACAGCTAGCTGGTGGGCCAGCAGTGGAAACAGAAACTCACACGTTTCAGCCCAAAGAGAAAGGACCTCGTTCTGTTTTACCAAAGTTCAAGCAATTTGTGCTTCATATAATAGATGGATGATAGATGATAGATAATATAGATGATAGATGATAGATAGATAGATAGGTAGATAGATAGATAGATAGATAGATGATAGATAGATAGATAGATAGATAGATAGATAGATAGATCGATCGATCTAATCGAGCTAAAACCATACTGAGCTCTGGAATTGCATAAATAATTTTAAGAAAATAAATCTGTAGAAACTAATGGTTTCTGTTTCATTTTTGCCCTCAATCAGTAGCCATTCTATTTCTCTAAGAAATGTGTTTTATTTAAGAGGTCCACTACTGTCAACTATAACCTGTTAAACTATTTTTTTTTTTTTTTGTGCAGCAGATTTGTCACTGCTTTGGTTTTACTTTTCTGATGTTTTAACACGTACTTCTGCAAATGACCAATAAACAAACTAAGAAAGATTTGGTGACAATTTTGGCACAAGACTCTGAAATGGCCTCTCAGCATTGGCTCTACTGGTATTTGGAGTCTGATCATTTTTTGTTGTAGGGTAGGGGGCTGTCCTATGATTGTGGGATGTTTAGAACATCCCTCACCTGTACCCACTAGAGGCCAGTGGTAACCCATTGCCAGTTGATAACCAAAAAATCTCCAGACATGGTCAAGTGGGAGACCCCCAGCTGACAGCCCCCATTCTGAAGTGATGAGGCTGTGGAATGGGGAATCTCAGTCACCCAAACTGAAATTTGGGCACCAATATTTGTAGCTTTCCTGGAAGTTGGAGGACCCACACCTGTGCCTTTCCATGCAAGTCCCTGGACCTGTGTGGAAATGGGAAAAAAACCATTGTCTTCATGAGTAAGCCCTTCTGTACTTTTGTGTATCACAGCACTATTCACAGTAGCAAAGTCACAGAACCAATCTAAGAATTCATCAATAATTGGATAAAAAACAGTGTGTGTGTGTGTGTGTGTGTGTGTGTGTGTGTGTGTGTATTCCACATATATGATATATATAGTTGATAGATATAGATATAGGTCAGGCACGCTGGCTCATGCCTATAATCCCAATACTTTGGGAAGCTGAGGGGGGCGGATCACCTGAGGCTGGGAGTTCAAGACCAGCCTGGCCAACATGGAGAAAACCTGTCTCTACTAAAAATATAAAATTAGCCGGGCATGGTGGTGCATGCCTGTTATCCCAGCTACTCGGGAGGCTGAGGCAGGAGGACTGCTTGAACCTGGGAGGCAGATGTTGTGGTGAACCGAGATCATGCCACTGCACTCCAGTCGGGGCAACAAGAGTGAAACTCTGTCTCAAAAAAATATATAGATATGGATATAGATATAGATATAGATATAGATATAGACGCCATGGAATACTAGTCAGACACAAAAAAGAATGAAATCACGTCTTGCAGCAACACGGACAGAACAGGAGGCCGTTATTCCTAGTGCAACGACTTAGAAACAGAAAGTCAAAAACCACAACTTCTCGCTTACAAGTGGGAGTTAAACCATGGGTACACACAGACATACAGAGTGGAATAACACACACTGGAAACTCCAAAGGTGGGAGGGTGGGAAAGGGATGAGGGATGAAATACCATCTGTTAGCTACAATGTACCCTGTTCGGGTGATCCTGCACTAAAAGCCCAGGCTTCTCCAGTCCACAACATATCCACATAACACAATTGCACTTGTAACCCCAAACCCATTTAAAAAATTTAAATAAAATAAAATAATAAAATTCATAAAATAAAACGCAGAGGGTTACAAAATGCACCAATTCTATGGAAAGAGAGTTATCAAAAAGATTTGAATCTGCCATATGGCAGGCCTCATAATGACTGTACTTTTCACATGGTGATGAGCTCAAGAAATATTGTGAGATGCCCGTCTTAACTGTAATGTGATATAAAATATGTGTTTGGTGTCTCTTGGTTTCAAAGTCACAGGCACTATTCATACTACTGAACTGTATGGCCTATGTGCATCATTCAAGAAAATCCTCAATTTCGGTTAGAGAGGATAGTTGAAATTAAAACGCAAATTCTCAGACTAAGTTTGCTCACCTGAATTCTGAGGCCCTTAAATTCCAGTGGTTTCCATGTGCCAAGGCAGGAGCTCTGCTTCCCTCACCACAGGGGCTGACTGGTTCCCCATGCTAGCCAGTTGGAAGCCCCTCCCTGAAGACCTAGTGAGTTTTTCAGGGATAGGCACTTGACCTGAACCAGACTAATCAGGGCCCTTTCTGGAACTTTCTGACAAATTTCTCAAGGTAGATCCTCTCTTTGCACAGGGGACATTGTGAGTGTGTTTGTTTAATTTTAATTGTGAGCTCCGTGCTCCAGGGCAGCTTGGAGGAATGGAGGTGGGAAGCAGGTGCCTCAAAATTCTAGTCTGTCTGGGCCAGGCACAGTGGCTCACACCTGTAATCCCAGCCCTTTGGGTGGCAGAGGCAGGTGGATCACTTGAGGTCAGGAGTTTGAGACCAGCCTGGCCAACATGGTGAAACCCCGTCTGTACTAAAAATACAAAAATTAGCTGGGCATGGTGACACGCGCATGTAGTCCCAGCTACTCAGGAGGCTGAGGTGGGAGGATCGCTTGAACCTGGTTGGAGGAGGTTGCAGTGAGCCGAGATCGTTCCACTGCCCTCCAGCCTGGGTAACAGAGTGAGACTCCGTCTCAAAAAAAAAAAAATTCTTGTCTATCTGTGATGGTTTCTTTTATGTGTCAGCTTGACTGGGCCATGGGGGTGTCCAGATATTTGGTAAAACACTATCTGGGCATGTCTGTGAGAGTGTTTGGGAGGGGATTACCATTTGAACTGATAGACTGAGTAAAGCAGGTTGCCACCTCCATGTGGGTGGGCCTCATCCAATCTGTTGAAGGACTGAATGGAAAAAAGGGCTGAATAAAGGAGAATTTGCTCTCTCTCCCTGCCTGTCTTCAAGCTGGGGCATTTGGTCCTCTCCAGTCTTCAGATTGGAACTCACACCGGAACTCACACCATCAGCTCTACCACTTCTTAGGTCTTAGGACTTAGGTCTCAGCTCTCCTGGGTTCCCAGCTTGCTGCCTGCAGATCTTGGAGCTTCTCAACTTCCATTACTGAGTGAGCTAATGTCTTTTTTTTTTTTTTTAGACGGAGTCTCTCTCTGTTGCCCAGGCTGGAGTGCAGTGGCACAATCTTGGCTCACTGCAACTTCCCAAGTTCAAGCAATTCTCCTGCCTCAGCATCCCAAGTAGCTGGGACTACAGGTACATGCCACTGCGTCCAGCTAATTTTTGTATTTTTGTAGAGATGGGGTTTTGCCATGTTGGCCAGGCTGGTCTTGATTTCTTGACCTCAAATGATCCGCCTGCCTCGGCCTCCCAAAGCGCTGGGATTACAGGCATGAGCCACCGCGCCTGGCCGAGCTGTCTTTTAATAAATTTCCTTAGAGATAGATCGATGATTAATAGAGAGATAGGTCAGATAGATAGATAACTGATTGACAGGTAGGTAGTTAGGTAGATTGATAGATAGACAACCTATTGGTTCTGTTTCTCTGGGGAGCCCTAACAACAATCTAAGTCTAAAGTCCATGGTACACATGTTTGTGTAAGATGTAGTACACACACACAGAAAGTTTACAGTTTTTCCAGTGTACAAGCCTGTCATTAATATCTTAATCTCAGGACAGCAGGACTTTTTTTGTTGTTGTTGAAGACCTATTGAGAATAACAGAACCTATTGTACAAAATGAACTGACACAGGTTTATTACATGGTAAATACATAGTCCCATAAACTGAGTATAACCTACCAAGTACTTCTGAAGTTAAGTTCCAATCCCTCAGGATAGCTTCTGGAAAGAAGGCAATTTTGAAGTCAAGCACCTTCTTCACAATGTCTGTTCTTATTAGGTCAAAAAGACATTGCCCTTTGGTAGTTCCTTCTGCCATGCTATCACATTTATTATCCCAAGAGCTGTAGCTGTCTGAGGTTTTGCTACCTATTTTCTACCCACCCACATGAGGCTGACATTTACACATTCACTGCCCATCTATAGGTCTTGCATGATACATGGATTTGAATCTCCGCATCTGACCATCAGTTCTAGCCACGCCAAGCAGATAATGAGCCCAAGGATACAAGAAGAAAGCTTTTTAATGGATTCAATATTTCTGGTTCACTTGTAGCATCTGGGAAAAGGTCTCAGGATCCCTAAGGCTGAAACTGAATATTTTGAGCAACTATGCACTAATGAAATAATCAAATCAAAATTAGAACTATTTAGATCATTTCTGCAGAGACCGTCTGCCTGCTCTCTGATCAAAGCACAGCAAAGAAAAAGTTTCCTTGTAACTTCCTCCCTTTTCATTTTGAGGGTGGGAAGCACGTTTCAAAGACCCACTGGAGCTTTAAATCAAGGAAAGATAAAACAATCCACACCTGAATTCTAGGAGGGCTAATTCCAGACACAGAGCTGTTTTCTCCACCAGCACGTCATGGTTGGCCCCAAACAGTTTGCAGTTGTTTTTAGTGCCTTGTGCATCTAATTCCAAAGAAATGGCTATTTTATTTGGCTTTCATTCTATTACTCATGCAGTGCAACATGTCTGCAACCACACATCCAAGAAAGTGAAATATAAGAGATTAAAAACAGATCTGTCTAGTGAACAGGTGTCGAGCATTATCTAATAGCAAACTAAATATAAAAAGGGAGCCTAATTAGAGTTCTGGCATCTCTCCTGCTCTGGGCTTCACAGCTCTTTAACTCTTGAAGTTGCTTCTCAGATCAAAGACCAGAATTCATCAACAAAGGGAGGCTGTGATTTCTGTATGTAGGAGGGTGTGCACGTGCATGTGCACACATGGGAAGGGAAGGAAGAGGGCCTGGGAGGGGGCAGTCTTGCCCAGCAGTGCAAAACAATGAGATACACTGAGGAGAAGTTGCTTTTCTATCAAAGGTATTGAATGAGAAGAAAAATAAAATAATTAAAAAGAAATTTTAAAAAAGAAATTGCTTTTCCTGAAAAAGTCTTCTAGAATCTTGTTCCTCCAAGTGTGTTCCTTCCCGGGTGTGTATCAAAAATGAGAATAAGGATTTACCAGTGACTCCTTTGGCAGAGACCTGGGCACTCTGGCCAGCAGAGAGCTGGGACCTGTTAGTGTAGAGAAGGCAGGGTCCACGCTGCCACCACCTCCCCTCGGATGCCGCTGCCCCGGGCCCGAAGCACTGGGCAGTCTGCCCAGTTCTGCCCATGGCTTCTGCTCCAGAGCAGCCCCGCAGGGATACTCACAGTGGAAGAGGGAGGGGCTGTCCCTGCGGAGGCCCTGACTGCAGAGTCCCACCAGTGGCACAGTCTCCCAAAGTCTCTGGAGGCCCCAGAGGGCCAAGAGGCCAAAGACCCAGCTTTGAATGTAGTTGAAAGATTCTTGGAGCAGTGATGCTTGCTACAGAAGAATTTACCGGGAATTGAAACGTGGCTTTAGTCCATATGTTATTAGGCTGAGATGATAAGGAGTTTTAACCAGTTGACCCCATGGTATGGCATGGGCCTGGGCGACAGAGTGAGACTCATGTCTTGAGACCATGTTTCAAAAAACAAAAAAAAAAAGAAAGAAATATAGTCTTGGGCACCATCCCAGAGGTACTGAGTCAGAACCTATATTTCTCAGCACTGATTGCTAGTCGATTCATATGCACATCAAGGTTACAAGTGTGTTTCAGGAATTTGAACGGATTGGATTGGGCTTTGCAGCAAGGCGGGCATGGGGCCGGGCTAAAGTAGGCCTTTCCTGAAGAGGCAGATTTGAGTGGGATACTTGGCAGTTGCCTGAGGCAGAAGTCAGCAAACTTTTCCTGTAAAGGTCCAGACAATAAACACGTAGACTTTGCAGGCCATACAGCTTCCGTCACAACTAGTCAACTGTATCACCGTAGTGCAAAAGCAGCCACAGACATTATGTAAACGAGTAGGCGTGGCTGTATTCCAACAAAACTTTATTTGCAAAAACAGGGGCTGGGTCCAGTTTGGCTCACGGGGAGTAGTTTGCTGACACCTGGCCTGAGAGAACAAGTACGTCTTCATAAAGCGCGAAACATTCTAGATCAATTGTGGGTTTGGTTGTACCTGGTCCCAAGAACCCAGCTCTGTTAACGGAGCAGAATACTTTATATCAAGGCGTTTTCTTTAAAAATTAAGGACATGTGATGTAGTTCTATTCCTCAACCATGCTCCTTATTCTGAAAAATGTTCAAAACTCAGGTTATTGCACACTTAGAGAGCTCCTAATTATCTACTACTTAAAACTCTCCTAATTATCTTATGACAACCCTCAGGAGGCAGGAGAACCAGAGGATGAATAAGTCAGCCTACCTGTGCCTATTAGTGCCCTTTGCCTTGCTATAAAGGAGTACCTGAGGCTGGGTAATTAATAAAGAAAAGAGGTATATTTTGGCTTATAGTTCTGTGGGTTGTGCAGGAGACATGGCACCAGCATCTGCTCCTGGTGAGGCCTCAGGAAGTTTACAATTGTGGTGGAAGATGAGGAGGAGCAGACATGGTGAGAGAGGGAGAAAGACAGAGGGGACAGGTATCAGATTCTTTGTAATAAGCAGAGCTCACATGAACTCACTGCTGCTGGGAGCGCACTAGCCACTCACCGGGATCCGCCCCTATGAGGCAAACTCTCCTCACCAGGCCCCACCTCCAACATCGGAGCTGACCATGAGACAGAGAATAAATAGAGGAGCCAGATGGAAAGAAAAACAGAATACATTGAAAGTCTGTTTACAGACTGGTGGAATCCTTATACTCATCCCCCACTTACCCTCAGAACCTTGGAATGCAATTTAATAAACTTTTCTCTTGAGATTTTTAAAGTCCCAAAACAAAGACCTCCAGTATTGACATTTTTGATCCCTAGTTGTCCCCCAATGCTACAACGACATCTACCCTTTAAAAAGTTCCTTGCGGGCCGGGCACAGTAGCTCACGCCTACAATCCCAACACTTTGGAAGGCCGAGGTGGGAAGATCACCTGAAGCCAGACCAGCCTCAGCAACATAGTGAGCCCCTGTTTCTACGTAAAATTTAAAAATTACCCGGGCATGCACCTATAGTTCCGGCTACTTGGGAGGCTGAGGCGGAAGAATCACTTGAGCCTGGGAATTCAAGGTTGCAGTGGAGCTATGATCGTGCCATTGCACTCCAGCCTGGGTGACAGAGTGAGACCCAGTCTCTAAATAAATAAATAAATAAATTTTTAATAAAAAAAATTTTTTTTAAATCCTTGCAACACAGGAAATGCCCCTTCAACTTTGCATTACCTTTCTTAAATATAAATAGAAAGCTGAGTATTACCTGATATTCAAGGAAGGCCATCAAAATTAAAGGCAAATACCCGAACATACAAACCAGGGATAAAGAAACCCTGAGGCCAGGTGCAGTGGCTCATGCCTGTAATCTCAGCACTTTGGGAGACCAAGGAAGGCGGATCACTTGAGCCTAGGGGTTCAAGACCAACCTGGGAAACATGGCAAGATCCTGTCTCTACAAAAAATTAAAAAATTAGCTGGACATGGTGATGCATGCCGGTAGTCCCAACTACTTGGGAGGCTGAGGTGGGAGGATCACTTGAGCCTGGGAGGTTGAGGCTGCAGTGAGCCGTAACCATGTCACTGAACTCCAACCTGGGTGACAGAGTGTGACCTTGCCTCAAAAAAAAAAAGAAAAAAGAAACCCTGAGTTCTAGAAATTTGTTTTAAACGTCAAAGAAACAAATCATTACTATGAAAGATAGGTTTGAATTCATGAAACAAGCACAAGATGCTATGTAAAACAATTAGAAAATAGCAAAGAGCTACTGGAAATTTTTGTAATCAAAATACACATAACATAAAATGTACCATCTAAACCCTTTCTAAGTATACAAGGGTATCAAGTACATTCACATTGCTGTGCAACCATCACCACCACCTTCCATCTCCAGAACACTGTTCATCTTGCAAAGTTGAAACTTTGTACTGATGAAACAGTAATTCCCCATTCCACATCCCCCCTTGGCAAAAACCATTCAACTTTCTATGTCTATAAATTTAACTACTCTGGAGACGTCACATAAGTGAAATCAGACAGAATTTGTCTTTTTATGACACACTTATATCACTTAGTACAATGTCTTCAAGGTTCACCCAGGTTGTAGCATGCGTCAGAATTTTCTTCCTTTTAAGGCTGAATTAATAGTCCATCATATGTATATACTACAGCTTGCTTATCCGTTCATCCATTGATGGGCACTTTGGTTATTTCTACCTTTTGGCTATCGTGAATAATGCTGCTATGAACTTGACTGTAAAAATATTTCTTTAAGACCTTGCTTTCAATTATTTTTGATATATGCCCAGAAGCAGAACTGCTGGGTAATATGGTAATTCTATTTTAAATTTTTGAGAAATCACCATATTGTTTTCTTAAAAATTTTAATGTAATAGAAAGTTTTAAAAGTATCCCTCAAATAAAGATGAAAGAAAACATTAAGAAACTCTTCCAGAAAGTAGAACAAAGAGACTAGAAATAGAAAACAGAAAAAAGAAAAAAAAATGAGGATTGCTCCATAAGGTCAAGTATACTACTAAGAGGAACTCCAGAAAGAATGAATAGAAAAAATAAAGAAGAAAAAATTATTGTCTAAAAACATGCAGACATTTACCCTAAAACTTAAGAAAATTAATTTCTAAAATGAAAGGGTCATTAAGAGCTTAGTACAAGTCATGATGAAATCTCAGAGATAAAGAAAAGATACTACAGTTTTTAGAGAGTGATGGGGGAATCAGTTTACAAGCTAAGGAGTGAAACTTAGAATGGTACCTTACTTCTCAATATCATCCTTGGAAGCTCAAAAAAAGGTAGTGTTACCTTTAAAATTCTGCATAAAAATGCATTTCCACCTAGCAATCTATACCTAGTTAAACTATCAATCAAGTGTGAAAATAGAATAAAAACATTTTTTTTAATGCTTTTTTTTGTTGTTGTTGTAGAGATCGGGTCTCACTCTGTCACCCAGGCTGGAGTGCAGTGGCGTGATCACAGCTTACTGTCTCTAATTTCTGGGCTCAAGTGATCCTCCCACCTCAGCCTCCTGAGTAGCTGGGACTACAGGAACATGCCACCATGCCCAGCTAATTTTTTTGTAGAGACAAGGTTTCACTATGCTGCCCAGACTGGCTTGGACTCCTGGGCTCAAGTAATCTGCCAACCTCAGCCTCCCAAAGTACTAGGATTACAGATGCGAACCACTGTGCCCAACCCAGCAAATTTTTTGAAGAACAGGTGAGCTAATTAATGGAAGACATAGGCCCAATCATTGGACTCATGGATTCAAGCCTGTAAGAGAGAGGAGCACAAGAATGTCTCACGAAGGAAGTAAAGGGCAGGACAAGAAGAACTAGTTCAGCTGAAGGTGTAGAGAAGCCTTAGAAGAGAGGTCAGCCAGAAGAGGATATGAATCAAATGAATTAAAGGACATATTGCACATTTGTAAAATAACAAACAGCTGATGGAGCAATTACAGGGGTTCATAGAAAATGAAGCAAATGAAAAAAAGGAAGGCCAGGTGTGGTGGCTCACACCTGTAATCCCAGCACTTTGGGAGGCAGAGGCAGGTGGATCATGAGGTCAGGAGTTTAAGACCAGCCTGGTCAAGATGGTGAAACCCTGTTTCTGCTAAAACTACAAAAATTAGCCAGATACGGTGGCAGGCGCCTGTAATCCCAGCTACTCAGGAGGCTGAGGTAGGAGAATCACTTGAACCTGGGCAGCAGAGGTTACAGTGAGCCGAGATCCTGCCGCCACTGCCCTCCAGCCTGGGTGACAGAGTAAGATTCCATCTCAAAAAAAAAAAAAAAAAGGAAAAGAAAAAAGAAAAAAAGGAAGCATTTATTAACTTTGGGGAAAAAAATCCAATGGTACAAGAAAGGAAATAGAAACATGTAATTGCTACACTGAAAGTTGCAACTTGACATGTAATTTAGGCCAGGCACAGTGGTTCATGCCTGTAATCCCAGCACTTTGGGAGGCCAAGTTGGGTGGATCACCTGAGGTCAGGAGTTCCAGACCAGCCTAGCCAACATGGCGAACCCCTGTCTCTACTAAAAATACAAAAATTAGCCAGGCGTGGTGGCAGGTGCCTGTTGTCCCAGTTACTCGGAAGATTGAGGCAGGAGAATTGCTTGGGCTCGGAAGGCAGAGGTTGCAGTGAGCCAAGATCATGCCACTGCACTCTAGCCTGGGCGACAGAGGAAGACTCCGGCTCAGACAAACAAACAAACATGTAACTTAAAACAACAACAACCCTAGACTATAACTTCAACAATGAAAAAGTGGAGTTAAAGGATAAATGGCACAGCCTCCCATTCACTGGATGGCCAATTCTAAGAAGTATTCTCCATTCTCTGCCAAAGTCCTGGCAAGACTGAGCCACCTTTGCCTACCTCAGTGACTTTACTAATTATGCCCTTATAAGAACTTGTCCTTCTTATCTGTCTCATTCTCCCTGCTCCCTCACTCCTAGTTTCTGGAATCACATTGCAGATAGAGAACCTGCAATGAAAACAAACCCCATTTTCATTTTTCCCCCACCCCTACTTAAATCCACCCTGCACAGCCTCACCATTTGAATAAAATCTAAGACAAATCCAATGATCTATGTGTCTGTGTTGGGGGTGGGGAGGGTTATTATTAAGTAATTTAAAAGCTTCTTGGCCATCTACAATAAGAAAAAAATGACTTGTTTCAGTGTTACAATCTGCAGATCTGTCTAGTGGTAATGTATTTTACTTAAATTTAGAGCTCCACCTTCTCTGACTGTCCCGTTCTGGGCCGGTTGGCTGCCTGAGGAAGCTGGCAGCTCGGCCTTGCGTTTTCTGCTCTCTACTCTCAGCTTGTTAAGTAAGGGTTGTGGCCTTTTCAGGGTGGGAGAAAGGAGAGGTAAGGTTCAAGGAAACAAGAAAGGTCAGATTTGCCATAAGATGGCCAACCAAGCTGCTTCTGGGCTAGATAGGGTGGTTTGGGAGACTCCCCCATTCCAATCATTCTTGGGGTTTTCTCACCAACAATTCTCTTGATACTGGCCAATGCCTTTCCCTGGCTGGCCACTCTTTGTTTTCCCTTCAGCTCCTGGGAATCCAGTGGTTTTCTGACCCACTGTAGTCACCAGGTCCTCCAGGCCAAACTCTTAGAATTCAGATGACCCCTCTTGTGTGGTCCCATTTGACTCAGTCTCACTTTTAGATTTTTTAGGTGTGATTCAGGCACCACCTAACAGGTCTCCACAGGCTCGTGGAGACTTGCATCAGGGACCCCTGGACACCCCTTTCCCTAGGCTGGGAAGGAAAAGTATTCTCCATCCCTTCCATGTGTGTTAGGGTGTATATTGGGTGAGGAGGGATTAGTGTTAAGATTCTCAGCACTCTGACAGCTCTTTCCAAAAGGACTCATCTAATCTCCAACTCCCTAGACTTCTAAGTCTCTTTGTATAGACTGGAGCTGGGTGGTCAGTTAAGGACAGAATCTCATTACTGGATTCTCCATTGCAAGTCCTGCTTGGTGGCCTCATTCCTCACTTTGAAATGTGGGATTCATCAGCATCTTTTGTCTTGGAGTTTTAGCTTAAATTGAGGGAAAAAGCATCCTTTTGTAACATCCTGTTACATATAATACACAACTTGGTTCAGCACTAAACAACATTTACGTGGTCATAATAATGTAAACACTGAAGACTGATTTAACGAGAAAATGATGATGGCACCATAACGGGAGATGGGCAGAAGGGTGAGAGAGCTGCAGCTTCATCTACCAAGTGTGAAAGTCAAGACTCTGAGCTGCAAACGGCAGACTTTCCCTGGCTGGTGAAAGCAGGAAATGAGGTTATTAAAGGAGATCAGGTCACTCTCCAGCACCTCAAGGAACAATGCCCAGCCACACTGCGGGCTGCTTGGTGAATGCCCCACCGTCTCTGGTGCCCAGCACCCACACTACCCCTGACACATCACGCCACCGATGCCTGGGACCATGTACCAGAGGCTCTGGCCGTTCTGTTTCACAAACGCCAAACCGTGCGCCACCACGGCTGCTAGAAGATTCCTTCCCCTGCACGCCCCTTTCCTCCTGGGCTTACTTTGGGATCAAAATCTTAATAAGGGGCATCTGATGGATGAAGTCTAAATTCCATGCCTGCGCCCCAGCTGTCATGTAATGACGCATTTTTTTATGACTTCTATCTTGGGAACTCAGGAAATTACCAGAATACGAGGCGTGTTCAAAAAATGTTGAACTTCTACAAGTAACAAATGTCTGCTTCAGGAAGTCAACAGATAATGAGGAAAATGGATAAATGCAAAAATTGCAGATAAGCATCTCATCTAGAAAGAAAATGGTAAATACCAAAAGAAACAGGTTAGGATTGAAAGTCCTGGAAAGAAGCATGAGGGGAGAAGGTGGTGGGTCGAGGGCAGATGTTTTTTACATAAGTCGTTGGGAAATGTTAAATTTTTTTTGTACCATGTGCATGTGATACCCTGATAAATATAAAATTGAGAAAGGGGTCACATTTCATAAGCATTGGATTTTAAAGGTGATGCACCTCAGGTGCTACAGTCCAGCTGGCCTGGTACAGCCGCTTGCCAGAATATCTGGCATGTTGCCAAATCATGCATTTTCTGCTAATCTGCCTGCAGCTGTCTGCGGTGGAGGGGCTGCTGTCTCTCTTGCTAACAGTTCAACACTGGCATAAATAGGGAAACAGATTGGTTTGTTGAAATTTTTTGGTTTCTTCTTTTCTTTTTCATTTTTTTTTTGGCTTATCCACCATAAATATAAATATCGTGTTGAAACTTTAATAATTATAATACCAAGTTCACCAAACGTTTATTAATGCAGGGTATTACATTTTACGAGGCTGTGCTTTCAAAAACAGACCAGAAAGCCCAGTGTACCTCTTAGCCTCCTGGGCCTAGGGTCTACTTCATGAGCAAGGGATCCATGCAATGGCATAGGGGCCTATGCCCAAGCTTGGTTTAATGTTTAATGCTTGGTATTACTGTCTGGAAATCCTTAATGATGTTTGAACCAGGGACCCTGCATTTTCATTTGGCACTGGGTCCTGCAAAATATGTAGCCAGTCCTGCATGGACCTCAAAGTCCAGCATCAAATTTAGGCATAAACACACAGGTCCCATTAGTCAAGGTTTAGTATATTTCTTTTCTCCTGCCTCCTCATCTGTCTTTTCTCTCTCTCTCTCTCTCTCTCTCTCTCTCTCTCTCTCTCTCTCTCTCTCTCTGAGACTCTTAACTTGAGGACTCCACAAACTGCAGACAAACATTTCTGTGGGCATGTGAATGTGTATGACATGGTTTAGATCTGTGTCCCCACCAAATCTCATGTCGAATTCTAATCCCCAGTATTGGAGGTGGGGCTTGGTGGGAGGTGACTGGACCATGGGGGTGGATTTCTCATGAATGGTTTAGAACCATCCCCTTGGCTCTGATCTCAGGATACTGAGTGAGTTCTCATGAGATCTGGTTGCTTAAAAGTATGTGAGACCTCCCCTCTCTCTTGCCCTTGCTTCTGCTTTGGCCATATGAGGTGCCTGCTCCCCCTTCACCTTCCACCATGATTGTAAGTTTCCTGAGGCTTTCCCAGAAGCTGAGCAGATGCCAACACCATGCTTCCCATACAGCCTACAGAACCATGAGCCCATTAAACCTCTTTTCTTTATAAATTGCTCAGTCTGAGCTATTTCTTTATAGCAATATGAGAATGGATTAATACAGTGCATTTTTCAGGAAAGAGCATCTCCTTAGCCTTTGTCAGGTTCTCAAAAGTGCTGTGGCCTCCAAAATTTGAGAACCACCAATTTACAGGAGCTTTGGCCTCCTAGTTTCTCTTTAACCACTCAGCATAAATGTGGATGTCATCCTATGTCATCTCCAAGCCTTATTGATAGCAGGTGGCACATAAATTATAACTACATGGAGTGTTCACTGAGAAGGCTGAACCTCGTCCTTGTATTTCTCATCACCAGGGGTCCCTCCCAATGGAGAAGACTGCACCAAACAGTGGGCAAACCTCCTGTGTTTAAAATGGCTAGAAATGGTATAGTTACTAGTCTAACTCTCTTCTGAGATCAAAAAGCAGGTGCTTGAAAGCGAAGTTCTCGCAGTAGCTATCTAGAAGGAGGCATTTTATTTATGTAGGGAAGTCACCTAAAATAAAATTCATTCATTATGGTGTGGCTCTAAGAGTTACTTACTTTTAATGGAATCCCCCAGATAATAATAAATTCTGAAAAAAATCAGAATCATGGCACGTTAAAACTGGATACATTCCTAGAAATAGATGGAAACTGCTCTTGCAAAAAGCTTAGCACATGTTAAAGCGTTTTAGAAACAGTTTGCCAAAGTTTATTTAGTCTAGTGATTTTGACAGGTTAAATGGACCCTTTGAGATCTTTCTTTCTCAAGCACACAGGCTCACTTGCTTAATGAACAGTCCCAGAAAAGCAGGGGCCTGAACTTTGGCTCTACCATCTTACCTAAGATTCTAGAGTTAGCAAAGGGTTTCCACAAACCCAAATTATTATGTTTAATCTTTTCAATTATCTGTGAAGCATTAGGTTGGTGCAAAAGTCACTGCAGGTTTTGCCATTAAAACTGGCAAAAACCGCAATAACTTGTGCATCAAGCTAATAATAACACTATCCCTATTGTTCAGGTAAAGACATTGATATGGTTTTGCTGTGTTCCCACCCAAATCTCATCTTGAATTGTAGTTCCCATAATTCCCATGTGTGGTGGGAGGGGCCCATTAAGAGGTAATTGAATCGTGGGGGCGCTTACCCCAATGCTGCTGTTCTCATCATAGTGAGTGAGTTCTCATGAGATCCATGGTTTTTTAAGGGACTTTCCCCACTTTTGCTCATTCTTCTCCTTCCTGCTGCTACATGCAGAAGGACATGTCTGCTTCCCCTTCCACCATGATTGTAAGTTTCCTGAGGCCTCCCCAACCCTGTGGAACTGTGAGTCAATTAACCCTCTTTCCTTTACAAATTACCTAGTCTTGGGTATGTCCTTATAGCAACAGGAAAATGGACTAATACAGAAATCGAAACTCAGAGAAGTTGTATAACATGCTCAAGGCCAAGAATGGAGCAGGTTGAACAGAGTTGTTGGACTCTGAATCAAGTGCTCCTTTCACTACCAGAGACAGTGACGCTTTCCCCAAATAGCTTCTCTGCAAAGTCTCTGCTGAGTGGCGTCATAGGGAGGTGCTGGCACTCACTTCTTAGCTGTGTGATCTTAGACAAGGTACTTAACCTTTTCTTGTCTGTTTCTTCATGCTTACAATATAATAATCTCTTATCTCAAAGAATTATTGTGAGGATTGAACGAGTTGTTATTTGTACAACTGTATTTTTAAAAGGCCCTAGCTTATAGTAGGCACCATGGTGTTGTCATTATTAATAATACTATTATTATCCTTATAGCTCATCAGTATTGTAAATTATTTGATTTGCACACTTGGATACCTAGAGAGGCTAAATTCTTCATCGCTAGTAGCCATTTGTGCTTATTTTGTGAGTTGCCTCACGTGTCCTCATGCATTTTTGACAGTCAGGAAGGGCTTCAGGCTGACGGTGTGCATCGGATGGGATCACTGTATTTTAATGTGCCTCCTCCCCATCACCCCCCATCTGCATATCGAACATTGACTTTATGATGTCATGAGCACAAATGTCCCTTGAAAATTAAATTCATTGTTCACTTGGAACAGTGTTGGGGGAGCAGGAATGTTTATGCTGACAACTCAGGCCGTTAACAGTTTCATAACTGTAAGGGAGAACACAAACAGTGTGACCCACTCATTGTTAATAGAGGCATTAAAAGGTGGAAGGACTTCGATTCCTATAAAGGTGACTTTCAAATCCACATGCAATCTACTGCCTTTTAATCACATCACCATTCTTGCCCCCTTCTGACCAAACCGTGAGTGTGGGATTTATTCTCATCTCCTACTCAGTCCATTTTCTTCACTTCCATTAATAAAATAAATTCTGGAAAAAAAAATACTTTTCTGAGTCTGCCTCCCAAATAACTCTCAGGTCATCTTGATAGCCCTGTGCCAAGCCAGTCACCAGTCCACACAAGCCAACCAATGGGCAGGACTTTTTCTTTTTTTTCTTGAGATGGAGTCTCTCTCTGTCGTCCAGGCTGGAGGGCAGTGGCATGATATGAGCTCATTGCAACATTTGCCTCCCAGATTCAAGCGATTCTCCTGTCTCAGCCTCCTGAGTAGCTGAGATTACAGGCATGCACCATCATGCCTGGCTAATTTTTGTATTTTTACTAGAGATGGGGTTTCACCATGTTGGTCAGTCTGGTCTCGAACTCCTGACCTCAGGTGATCCACCTACCTTGACCTCCCAAAGTTCTGGGATTACAGGCGTGAGCCACCATCCCTGGCTGGGCAGAACTATTAATTGGAGAAAGGAGGAAAGGGGAAATAAGCAACTGTTCCATGAAATCATGCCTCTTTCTCTTTCTGAATTTCAGTCAGGAAATGACACGCATCCCCTGCCATACTTAACTGCCACCTAGACACCATCTCCTAATGAGAGGCTGTTTTGGGAGATGGCTGTCACCTCCCTATGATTCTGTTTGCAAGATCCCAAAAGACAGATTAGCTCAGTGTCCTCCCTGCCACCACTGAGTTACAACACGAGAGAAATCCTAGGCACGCAACTCATGATGGAAGTCTTAGGAGAGGCTCTGTTTTGAACTAGAGATTAGAAACTTCTCATTGGTAGTTTCTGGTTTCTCTCACTGACCATTAGGCCAGACATTTCCATGATGGACTTCATAATCATGCAAGCTGTAATAGCAAAAATAGAAGGAAAAGAAAATGACCAGAATGGTGCACACAAAGGGCACATCCCAAATTATACGATTTTGTTCCCATCTGCATTGAGAGAATCACTTTGCATTTTTCAGAGACTAAATGTCTAAAACCCAAGACTCTGTCTTCTCCTCTCTCAGGCCTCTCCCCAGGCCCATACCCTATCTCTCCCCTGGCACTCTGATTTTGATGCAATGAATGCGTATAAGGGACTATATGATAAATAAGAAGTTTTTGGTCTGACAGAAAGTCTAAAATTAATAACGCCTTTTTACCAGCAGTGAGTATGGGCTGTGAAACAAACCTGGTGGAGAGAGGCAGGACAGAGGTGAGTTCAGTCAGAGAGGAGAGCCTTACATCAAGGCAACCCAGTATGCTTTTTATTTGAATAACTGCATGGCTTTCTCTTATGTAAAGTTGTTACATAGATTACCAGGAGAATTTGATGAGTGTCAAATGCAGCACAATCAGAAGGCATGACTTTAATGTGTCCTGAAAACGCAGTCATGCCTCTGTCCTCCTACTTCTTGGGGTTGGCAGGAACCTGTAGCAGCTCAATGCCTCCATCCTGTCCCTGAATGGCCCAGACTTTGCACCCTCAGCTGCAAGGGTCTACATTTTATCCAGCCATGAAGAATGCTGTCAAAGAAGGAGCTGGAGAAGTCAGACTCTCGTACCTGCACCTCCAGGAAGGCTGAAGGTGAAGGGGGAAGTAGGGGTGCTGCTCAGGTGTGCAGTGACTGAGGACCCAGGAAGCGGCCCTTCTGGGCTTGGATGCTAGTGATCCTTCTCCAGCTTGTTTCAAGAGTTCATCAGGTCCCCAAGCTTTCACCTATTGATATGGTTTGGCTGTGTCCCCACCCAAATCTCACCCTGAATTGTAACAATCCCCACATGTCAAGGTGGAGGGCCAGGTGGAGATAACTGAATCGTGGGGGCAGTTTCCCCCTTACTGTTCTCGTGGTAGTGAAAAAATCTAATGAGAGCTGATGGTTTGATAAATTGGAGCTCCCCTGCACAAGCTCTCTTGCTCATCACCATGTAAAAAGTCCCTTTGCTCTTCCTTTGTCTTCCTCCATGATTGGGAGGCCTCCCCAGCCATGTGAAACTGTGAGTCCATTAAACCTCTTTCCTTTGTAAATTACCCAGTCTTGGGTATGTCTTTATTAGTATCATGAGAACACGCTAATATACCTATCAAGCTTATAGAAAAGATCAAATCAGATAACTGGGACTGGGGAACAGCTACTTTCAAATGTTGCTGCTGGGAGTGTGAATTGGTACAACCTTTAAGGTGGGCAACTCAGCTATATCTACCTAAATTAAAAAAAAATGCACATGCCCTTTGGCCATCCCCCTTCTGGGGTTTAATCCTGTAGACAGGGTTATACATGTACAAAATGTAACATTACTAAGATATTCACTGAAATATTGTTTGGAAAGAGATTGGAAACAACCCAAATGTCCATCACTAAATGGCTGATTGTATGAATGACAACACATAGACAGACAAAAGGAAATTAACACTGCTATTAAAAAGAAGAATCAGCACTGTACATTCTGATACAGAATTCACTCCATGATAATATAAAATAAAAAAAGAAAGTGCAAAATACTGTGTATGATATGCTACTCTTTGGACAAAGTGTACTTTATGTATACTTTATGTACACTATATGCTTTTTTATGCACAGAATATCTCTGGAAATATCCACAAGAAACTGACTAACTACAGTTCCTTCTAGGGAGGAGAAACCAGTGGCTGGGAGATGGGAGAAGAGAGTCTTTCTGCATTGTGTATATTTTTCTACCTTTCAACGTGTGGATCATATTCAAGTATTAATTTTTTGACTGAAAAAGAAATTAGCTATAAACAGCATTATAAAGACTATTACCAGGAACTCTTCTAATGTTCTCAGGGTCAGAAGTCCAAAATCAGTCTCATGAGGTTAATGTCAAGGTGTCAGCAAGTCTTGTTCCTTCTGGAATCTCTAGGGGACAAGAGGCTCCCTGCATTCTTTGGCTTGTGGCCACATCACCCTGACCTCTGCTTCTGTGCTCACATCTCTTCCTCTCTGACTCTGACCCTCCTGACTCCCTCTTATCAAGATCCTTGTGGTTACATTGGGATCTTGGGTAAACAAGGATAATTAACAGTTTCTAGGAATTCTAGGACTGAATATCTTTGGGGGTCCATTATTCAGTCTACCACACAGGCTATGGGAGGAAATACTCCTGTTCTCTCTTCATTCCATTTCCTCTGTCCCCTAGGAAACCGGAGTAGACACTCTGACATCCACCAGCCAGGGCTCCCCAGTGGAGGGATTGCTGTGTTAAAGGCTGTGGTCCCTCGCTCCCATGGTGCCCACGCCCTTGACCCCACACCCCACCTCTCTTCTCTGAGGAACATAGCTATCAGGTCCACCTTGGAGGCCAGAAACCCCCATTCTGAGATGGGACATGAGAGGCTCCACCACATTCCTCAGGAGGTTGACTCAGAGCTCCACATCTTGGCAGTTGGTGGGGTCTCATCTAGAGAGTGCATTGGACCCAGAAAATTCTGACAAAGTCACTTCCTTTGGCAAGAACCTTGGAGAGGCGAGAGCTGGGATTCAGATGGGTTGCAAGGGTCCCAGTCAGGGAGGTTTGGTGCTGCACTTCCCAAATTTTATACATATATATGGTTGGCTAGTGATCTTATTATTTTTCTTCCATGAGTGCTTGGGTTTTAAAAGCTTTTTGTCTTCTTAACCATCTACATTTAGTAAGTAGTAGCCTGTATGTTCTAATCACAGATTAAGGCATAATTTCCATTAAACTTTTTAAAATCTTGAAAAGAAGCACACAACTCCCATTACCATATTTAGAAATAAACCCTTGACAGTCTCCGAAGTCCAGATTGGGAAACAAGGATACAGAAATAACGGCAATGACAACAGCAATATTACTTACAGCACAAGGAGCTCTGGGCTGAGGGTCAGGATACCTGCAGCCTGGCCCTTGCCCTGTTACTCACTCACTATGCCAAGCTAAGAAACCACTCACCTGCCCAGCGATCACAACCCCCAGCCCCGGAGCCTCTGGTTTAACTGGCCCAGGATGGGATTCCCCCAGGTAAGTCCAGTGTGAGCCAAGACCACTGGTTGGACAGGGTCTAGCTGCCCCAGAGAACTTTCCAGGCTGAGTCTCCTGGAGCCAAGGGGACAAACTTGGGACTCTGTGAGAGGGAGGGCAATGGGATGGGGACATAAGCATTCACAGGCCCCAGGGCCTGTGAATGTTGACATCTTGTGGGCTCAGGCCACCTGGTGAGGCTAAGCAGGAGAGCGCTTGGCTATTCTGACACTGCTCATCAAGCCAGGGACAGACAGAGACTAAGGTGATTTAAAAGCCTCCAAAAGACACACTGCAAATCAGGGTCACAGCAAGGGCCAGTCAGCAGCCAGCCCAAGCTTGCCTTCTCTCCCTCTCACCCCTCTATTCCCCCTGTACCCACCTTGTCTGAGCCAAACTGTTTTCCCACCAAAATTCACAGGGGTAGCACTGTGGGGAAACATTTGGGAGAGATCTCCAGCTGTGACCCACTGTTAAAAGCATCTCCACCGGCTGTCGCTAAACATAAAAGATTGTGGCTTCCCAGCAAGGCTGATTTCCCAGACAACAGGCCCTGGTAGGCCAAGGTGTAGGAATGCGAGGTCCTACTAGGATGTCCACTAGGGAAGCCAGGGACGGTCAGGATATGTCACCCCAGATGAAAACAGATGACAAGCTGGTGTTCATCTCAGAGGGAGCTCTAGAGGACAAGCAGAGGCAGGCTGAACATAGGTATCTTCTTTTTGTTGAAACATAAAGATAGCTGCTGCCTTTCTTTCTTGCCCTCTAACTCATAATTTTGTCCTGGAGAGGATCAGGAGGAGCCTCCCTGGATTATTCCAATTAGTCATTAGTCCCTTGTTTCTCTGGTATAGGATAATCTGGTTCTATGATTAGAGTGACCTAGAGTACCTGAACCAAAAACTGAGAGGCACATTTTAGTAAAAATTGTTTTGGTGGGAGGTTTTTCCCACTATTTGTTGTTCTGTGAAAACAAAAAGTTTGCAGGCTAGAAGACAAAAATTTAGATCATAACAAAAAGGTCTAAAATTCTAAGATGAATTTCTAAGGCTCTGAGGTGCCATCACGATAACAAGATATTGTGGTGGATGTTAGTGGACGTGGTGGACTAAAGGCCTCTAAAACTCCTTTCCTCCATAAAAGCAACAAAAACACTAACCAAAAAAAAAGTCAGAATCAAATTTTTCAGAAATTTAGAAATTAACCAAAGGCTTGCAACAATCTGAGGTGCATTTATTCAGTAACAATGGCTGAATCTTGGTAAGAAATAGAAAGCTTCATGGTATTTTAATTGGCCTATTCCCATCCCTTACCCCTGTCCCCAGATTTGCAGTACTCTGGAAAACCAACAGCCCACAATCGCAGTGAAAAATCTCAAAAACCTAGTCTGACAGCCACTGGAAGGAGAAGAACAGTTCTGGAACCCCCTCAAAGTTCCATTTCCAGAGAACTGTCATCATTCCACCTGTCTATTTTCCTGGAAGACCCCACCAACAATGCTGTCTTTATGTGATGTGACTCAGAGCTCTTCCAGCGCAAAAAGCCTTTTCTTCAGAGGATATTTGTCTACAACAAAGCATCTTGACTGCCTGAGGAAGTAGATAGCAGTTGGGGCAAACAATAGGCCAACCAAAGAGCTTAAAAGGAAAAGCTGGAGAACGACTTGTTCACAGAGAGCTTTTAAAAACTCTGACATATTCCTGTTAATCTAGAATGTCACATATATGCATAGGACAGTGGGCATGCCCAGAGCTACATCATGCCCAAGAAAGACCTGAGAAGGGTTGGCTGACTTTGAAGCTCTGTGGTAGCAGGAAGTAAAGGCTAAGGCAGAGTTTTTAACTACTTGACCGAATGTTAAAGGTGGGCTCCCAGTACACATACAGAACCTCTCAGCAAAAATTGGGAGACTTATTGGTTCCACATACTTAAGAAATATTTGACTAATTATTAGTGTGCCACTAAGCCAAATGAGCAGAGCCTTCAGGGGCAAAGAATGACAAATGTCACTGAACAAACATTTACAAAACAAACAGCAAGAACAAACCATAGAGAGGGGCGAAGATCTGATTTCCACAGTTGTCATATTATATTATGTAAAAATTCCAGTTTTTAATAACAATAAAAAATTACGAGACATGCAAAGAAACCAAAAGTATGACCCATACAGGCTGAAGGAAGCAGTCAAGAAACTGTTCCAAAGGAAAACTAGATATTAGACATATTAGACAAGGACTTTAAACCACCTATTTTAAATATATTTAAAGAACTAAAGACACATGTAAAGAACTAAAGTATGAAAATGATGTTTCACTATATAAAGAATACCAATAAAGAGATAAAACAAATAAAAACAACCCAAATAGAAATCCTAGAGTTGAAAAGTACAAAAACTGAAATGAAAAAAATTTCACTCAACAGCAGACTTGAGCTGGCAAAGAAAGAAACAACATACTTGAAAGTAAGTTAATTGAGATTATTCAGTCTGACTTACAGAAAGAAAAAAGAAGGAAGAAAAATTAACAGAGCATAAAAGACCAACAAACACATAATTGGAACTCCAAAACTAGTGAAGAGAGAGAAAGGGTCAGAAAGAATAGTTGAAGAAGTCATGGCTGAAAACTTTCCAAATTGGATAAAATACATTTACCCACACATCCAAATAGCTCAACAACCTTCAAGTAGGAGAAACTCAAAGAGACTCACACATAGACTCATCATGATCCAACTGTCAAAAGATAAAGAGAGAATCTTGAGAGCAGCAAGACAGCAGGGATCCATCATGTATAAGGGATACTCAAGAAGGTTAACTTTCTCATTGGAATCCATGGAATCGCAAAGGCAAAGGGTGACATATTCAAAATTCTGAAGGAAAATTTAAAAGACTATCAACCAATAATTTTACATTCAGCAAAACTATCCTTAAACATGAAGGTGAAATTAAGACATCAAGATAAACAAATAATGAAATGATCTGTCACTTGCACCTAAACTACAAGAAATATTAAAGGGAATCCTTCCAGCTGAAGTGATAAGACACAAAACAGTAACTCATGAAGAAGCAACAACATGAAGAAATAAAAAGTACTGGTGAAGATAACTACATAGTATGAAAGACAGGATAAATGTATTCCTTTTTGTGTTTTACTCTTTTTTCTCCAGATTTAAAAGATAACTGCATGAAGCAATAATTATAAGCCTGTGTTAACAAGTGAATATGATATAAATATGCAATTTGTATAATAAAAGCACAAAGGAGCAGAAAGGAAATAGAGCTATAATAAAAAGAGTTTTGTATCCTTTTTAAAGTTAGGTTGTTACAAATCCTAGATTGTCATAAATTAAGATGTTAAATGTAATCCCTAGGGCAACAACTAAGAAAAAAACTAAAAAACATATAGTAAAAGAAGGAACAAAGGAACTAAGTTGGTACGCTAGAACATGGCTGTTTAACATAAAAGAAGGGAGTAGTGGAGGCATAAAAGAAGATATAAGACATACAGAAAACTAATATCAAAATGGAAGAAAGAAATCTTAGCCACTTTGGGAAGCTGAGGCGAGTGGATCACCTGAGGTCAGGAGTTCAAGCCCAGCCTGGCCAACATGGTGAAAACCCCATCTCTACTAAAAATACAAAAAAAATTAGCTGGGTGTGGTGGTGCACACCTGTAATCCCAGCTTCTAGGGAGGCCGAGGTAAGAAAATCGCTTGAACCCGGGAGGCAGAGGTTGCAGTGAGCTGAATTCGTGCCATTGCACTCTAGCCTGGGTGACAGAGTGAGACTCTGTCTCAAAAAAAACAAATCTTATCAGCAATTACATTAAACATAAACAGATTAACATTCCAATCAAAAGACACAGATTGGCAGAACTAATTCTTAAAAATGCATTCTTCAGGGACTGGCAGGGTGGCCGAATGGGAACAGTTCCAGTCTGCAGCACCCAGTGAGACCAATACAGAAGGCAGATGATTTCTGCATTGCCAACTGAGATACCTAGTTCATCTCCTTGGGATGGTTAGACAGTGGGTGCAGTCCACAGAGGGCGAGCAAAAGCAGGGTGGGGCATTGCCTCACCCGGGAAGTGCAAGGGATTGGGGAACTCCCTCCCCTAGCCAAGAGAAGCCATGAAGGACTATGCTGTGAGAGATGGTGCTATCCCACCCAGATACTACGCTTTCCCCACGGTCTTTGCAACCTGCAGACCAGAAGATTCCCTTGGCTGCCTACATCACCAGGGCCCTGGGTTTCAAGAACAAAACTGGGCAGTCGTTTGGGCAGACATTGAGCTAGCTGCAGGAGTCTTTTTTCGTACCCCAGTGGCACCTGGAATACCAGCAAGACAGAATGGTTCACTCCCTGGAAAGGGGGCTGAAGCCAGGGAGCTAAGTGGTCTTTCTCAGAGGATCCCACCCCCATGGAGCCCAACAAGCTAAGATCCACTGGTGTGAAATTCTCTCTGCCAGCACAGCAGTCTGAAGTCAACTTGGGATGCTTGAGCTTGGTGAGGGGAGTGGCATCTGCCATTTCTGAGGCTTGAGTAGGTGGTTTTCCCCTCACAGTGTAAACAAAGCTGCAGGGAAGTTCGAACTGGGCAGAGCCCACCACAGCACAGCAAAGCCACTATAGCCAGACTGCTTCTCTAGATTCTTCCTCTCTGGGCAGGGCATCTCTGAAAGAAAGGTAGCAGCCCCAGTCAGGCGCTTATAGATAAAACTCCCATCTCCCTGGGACAGAGGACCTGGGGGAAGGGGCAGCTGTGGGTGCAGCTTCAGCAGATGTAAACGTTCCTGCCTGCTGACTCTGAAGAGAGCAGCGGATCTCCTAACACAGCACTTGAGCTCTGCTAAGGGACAGGCTGCCTCCTCAAGTGTGTCCCTGACTCCTCTGCCTCCTGAGTGTGAGACACCTCCCAGCAGGATTCAACAGACACCTCATACAGGAGAGCCCCAGCTGGCATCTGGCGGGTGCCCCTCTGGGACGAAGCTTCCAGAGGAAGGAGCAGGCAGCTGTTCTGCAGCCTCCACTGGTGATACTCAGGCAAACAAGATCTGGAGTGGACCTCCTGCAAACTCCAGCAGACCTGCAGAAGAGGGTCCTGACTGTTAGAAGGAAAACTAACAAACTGAAAGCAATAGCATCAACATCAACAAAAAGGACACCCACACAAAAACCCCATCCAAAGGTCACCAACATCAAAGACCAAAGGTAGATAAATCCATGAAGATGAGGAAAAACCAATGCAATGCAAAAAGGCTGAAAATTCCAAAAGCCAGAATACCTCTTCTCCTCCAAAAGATCACAACTCACCAGCAAGGGAACAAAACTAGACGGAGAATGAGTTTGACAAATTGACAGAAGTAGACTTCAGAAAGTGGGTGATAACAAACTCCTCTGAGGTAAAACAGCATGTTCTAACCCAATCCAAGGAAGCTAAGTACCTTGATAAAAGGTTACAGGACCTGCTAACTAGAATAACCAGTCTAGAGAAGAACATAAATGACATGATGGAGCTGAAAAACACAGCACAAGAACTTTGTGAACCATACACAAGTATCAATAGCTGAATAAATCAAGCAAAAGAAAGTATATCAGAGATTGAAGATCAATTTAATGAAATAAAGTGTGAAGACAAGATTAGAGAAAAAACAATGAAAAGGAACAAACAAAGCCTCCAAGAAATATGGGACTGCGTGAAAAGACCAAACCTACGTTTGATTGGTGTACCTGAAAATGATGGAGAGAATGGAACAAAGTTGGAAAACATACTTCAGGAAATTATCCAAGAGAACTTCTCCAACCTAGCAAGATAGGCCAACATTCAAATTCAGGAAATACAGAGAAAACCAGAAAGATACTCCTCACGAAGAGCAACCTGAAGACACATAATCATCAGATTCACCAAGGTTGAAATGAAGGGAAAAATGTTAAGGGAAGCCAGAAAGAAAGGTCGAGTTACCCGCAAAGGGAAGCCCGTCAGACCAACAGGGGATCTCTCTGCAGAAACCCTACAAGCCAGAAGAGAGTGGGGGCCAATATTCAACATTCTTAAAGAAAAGAATTTTCAACCCAGAATTTCGTATCCAGCCAAACTAAGCTTCGTAAGTAAAGGAGAAATAAAATCCTTTACAGACAAGCAAATGCTGAAGGATTTTGTCACCACCAGGCCTGCCTTACAAGATCTCCTGAAGGAAGCACTAAATATGGAAAGGAACAACCAGTACCAGTCACTGCAAAAACATACCAAAATGTAAAGACCATCAACACTATGAAGAAACTCCATCAACTAATGGGCAAAATAACCAGCTAGTGGTCCAGGTGTGGTGGCTGACACCTGTAATCCTAGCACTTTTGGAGGTTGAGGCAGGTGGATCATGAGGTCAGGAGTTCAAGACAAACCTGGCCAAGATGGCAAAACCCCATCTCTACGAATAATACCAAAAAAAAAAAAAAAAAAAAATAGCCAGGTGTGGTAGAGGGTGCCTGTAATCCCAGCTACTCGGGAGGCTGAGGCAAAGAACTGCTTGAACCGAGGAAGTGGAGGTTACAGTGAGCCAAGATCATGCCACTGCACTCCAGCCTGGACAACAGAGCAAGACTCCGAAAAAGAAAAGGAAAAAAAAAAGCTAGCATCATAATGACGGAATAAATTCACACATACAATATTAACCTTAAATGTAAATGGGCTAAATGTCCCAATTAAAAGACACAGACTGGTAAATTGGATAGAGCCAAGACCTATTGGTGTGCTGTATTCAGGAGATACATCTCACATGCAAAGACAAAACACACATAGGCTCAAAATAAAGGGATGGAGGAATATTTACCAAGCAAAAGGAAAGAAAAAAAAAAAAAGCAGGAGTTGCAATCCTAGTCTCTGATAAAACAGACTTTAAACTAACAAAGATCAAAAAAGACAAAGATGGGCATTATATAATGGTAAAGGGAACAATGCAACAAGAAAAGCTAATGATCTAAATATATACGCACCCAATACAGGAGAACCCAGATTCATAAAGCAAGTTTTTAGAGACCTACAAAGAGACTTAGACTCCCAAACAATAATAGTGGGAGACTTTAACACCCCACTAACAATATTAGACAGATCAATGAGACAGAAAATTAACAAGGATATTCAGGACTTGAATTCAGCTCTGGACCAAAAGGACCTAATAGAAATCTACAGAACTCTCCACCCCAAATCAACAGAATATACATTGATCTCAGCACCACTTAGCACTTACTCTAAAATTAACCACATAATTGGAAGTAAAACACTTCTCAGCAAATGCAAAAGAACGGGAATCATAACAGTCTCTCAGACCACAGTGCAATCAAATTAGAAACCAGGATTAAGAAACTCACTCAAAACCAGCCAGGCCTGGTGGCTCACGCCTGTAATCCCAGCACTTTGGGAGGCCGAGGCGGGCAGATCACAAAGTCAGGAGATCGAGACCATCCTGGCTAACACGGTGAAACCCCGTCTCTACTAATAATACAAAAAAAATTGCCAGGCATGGTGGTGGGCACCTGTAGTCCCATCTACTTGGGAGGCTGAGGCAGGAGAATGGTGTGAACCCGGGAGGTGGAGCTTGCAGTAAGCCCAGATTGTGCCACTGCACTCCAGCCTGGGTGACAGAACAAGACTCCATCCCAAAAAAGAAAAAAAAAAGAAAGAAAAGAAAAGAAAGAAAGGAAGGAAGGAAGGAAAGAAACTCACTTAAAACCTCACAACTACATGGGAACTGAGCAATCTGCTCCTGAATGACTCCTGGGTAAATAACAAAATTAACGTAGATACAAAGAAGTTCTTTGAAATCAATGAGAACAAAGACACAACATACCAGAATCTGTAGGACACAGTTAAAGCAGTGTTTAGAGGAAAATTTATAGCACTAAATGCCCACATGAGAACGTGGGAAAGATCCAGAATTGACACCCTAACATCATGATTAAAAGAATTAGAGAAGTAAGAGCAAACAAATTCAAAAGCTAGCAGAAGACAAGAAATAACTAAGATCAGAGCAGAACTGAAGAAGTTAGAGACATGAAAAACCCTTAAAAAAAATCAGTGAACCCAGGAGTTGTTTTTTTTGAAAAGATTAACAAAATAGATGGACCGCCAGCCCAAATAATAAAGAAGAAAACAGAGAAGAATCAAATAGATACAATAAAAAATGATTAAGAGGACATCGCCACCAATCCCATAGAAATACAAACTACCATCAGAGTATACTATAAACAAATCTACGCAAATAAACTAGAAAATTTACAAGAAATGGATACATTCCTGGACACATACACCCTCCAAAGACTAAACAAGGAAGAAGTTGAATCCCTGAATAGACTAATAACAACTTCTGAAATTGAGGCAGTAATTAATAGCCTACCAACCAAAAAAAGCCCAGGACCAGATGGAGTCACAGCCCAATTCTACCAGAGGTAAAAGAGGAGCTGGTACCATTCCTTCTGAAACTATTCAAACAATAGAAAAAGAGAAACTCCTCCCTAACTCATTTTATGAGGCCAGCATCATCCTGCTACCAAAACCTGGCAGAGACACAACAAAAAAAGAAAATTTCAGGCCAATATCCCTGATGAACATCAATGCAAAAATCCTCAATAAAATACTGGCAAACCGAATCCAGTAGTATATTAAAAGCTTATCCACCACAATCAAGTTGGCTTCATCCCTCGGATGCGAGGCTGATTCAACATACACAAATCAATAAACGTAATCCATCACATAAACAGAACTAATGACAAAAACCAGATGATCATCTCAATAGATGCAGAAAAGCCCTTCGATAAAGTTCAACACCCTTCATGCTAAAAACACTCAATAAACTAGGTATTGATGGAACATATCTAAAAATAATAAGAGCTATTTATGACAATCCAAAGCCAATATCATACTGAATGGGCAAAAACTGGAAACATTTCCTTGGAAAACCATCACAAGACAAGGATGCCCTCTCTCTCCACTCCTATTCAACATAGTATTGTAAGTTCTGGCCAGGGCAATCAGGCAAGAGAAAGAAGTAAAGGTATTCAAATAGGAAGAGAGGAAGTAATTGTCTCTGTTTTCAGATGACATAATTGTATATTTAGAAAACCCCATCGTCTCAGCCCAAAAACTCCTTAAGCTGATAAGTAACTTCAGCAAAGTCTCAGGACACAAAATCAATGTGCAAAAATCACAAGTATTCCTATACACCAATAATAGATAAACAGAGAGCCAAATCATGAGTGAACTCCCTTTCACAATTGCTACAAAGAGAATAAAATACTTAGGAATACAACTTACAAAGGACATGAAGGACCTCTTCAAAGAGAACTACAAACCACTGCTCAAGGAAATAAGAGAGGACACAAACAGAAGATATAAGAAAATAAGCGAGGAAAATAAGAGAGCAAAAACATTCCACACTCATGGACAGGAAGAATCAATATCATGAAAATGGCCATACTGCCCAAAGTAATTTATAGATTCAATGCTATTCCCATCAAGTTGCCATTGGCTTTCTTCACAGAATTAGAAAAAGTCACTTTAAATTTCATATAGAAAAAAAGAGCCTGTATAGCCAAGACAATCTTAAGCAAAAAGAACAAAGCTGGAGGCATCCTGCTACCTGACTTCAAACTATACTACAAGGCTACAGTAACCAAAACAGCATGGTACTGGCACCAAAACAGATATATAGATCAATGGAACAGAACAGAGGCCTCAGAAATAACACCAGACATCCACAACCATCTGATCTATGAGAAACCTGACAAAAACAAGCAATGGAGAAAGGATTCCCTATTTAATAAACGGTGTTGGGAAAACTGGCTAGCCATATGCAGCAAACTGAAACTGAACGCTTTCCTTACACCTTATACAAAAATTAGCTCAAGATGGATTAAAGACTTAAACATAAGACCTAAAACCATAAAAACCCTAAAAGAAAACCTAGGCAATACCATTCAGGACATAGGCATGGGCAAAGACTTCATAACTAAAATACCAAAAGCACTTGTAATAAAAGCCAAAATTGACAAATGGGATCTAATTAAACTAAAGAGCTTCTGCACAGGAAAATAAATATCATTAGAGTTAACAGGCAACCTACAGAATGGGAGAAAAATTTTGCAATCTCTCCATCTGACAAAGGGCTAATATCCAGAAACTACAAGGAACTTGAACAAATTTACAAGAAAAAAAACAGACAACCCCATCAAAAAGTGGGCAAAGGATGTGAACAGACACTCCTCAAAAGAAGACATTTATGTGGCAAACATATGAAGAAAAGCTCATCCTCACTGGTCATCAGAGAAATGCAAATCAAAACCACAATGAGATACTATCTCACGCCAGTTAGAATGGCAATCATTAAAAAGTCAGGAAACAACAGATGCTGGAGAGGATGTAGAGAAATAGGAACGCTTTTACACTGTTGGTGGGAGTATAAATTAGTTCAATCATTGTGGAAGACAATGTGGCAAATCCTCAAGGATCTAGAACTAGAAATATCATTTGACCCAGCTATCCCATTACTGGGTATATACCCAAAGGAATATAAGTCATTCTACTAGCAAGACACATGCACATGTATGTTTATTACAGCACTATTCACAATAGCAAAGACTTGGAATCAACTCAAATGCCCATCAATGATAGACTGGATAAAGAAAATGTGGCACATATACACCATGGAATACTATGCAGCCATTAAAAAGAATGAGTTCATGTCCTTTGCAGGGACATGGATGAAGCTGGAAACTATCATTCTTAGCAAATTAACACAGGAACAGAAAACCAAACACTGCATGTTCTCACTCATAAGTGGGAGTTGAACAATGAGAACATATGGGCACAGGGAGAGGAACATCACACACCAGGGCCTGTTGCAGGGTGGGGGGTAAGGGGAGGGATAGCATCTGGAAAAATACCTAATGTAGATGATCGGTTGATGGGTGCAGCAAACCACCATGGCACATGTATACCTATGTAACAAACCTGCACATTCTGCACATGTATCCCAGAACTTAAAGTACAATAAAAAACGTTTTTCATTAAAAAATGCATTATTCAACTATATGCTGTCTACAAAAGACGCATTTTAAACTTAATGACATAAATAGGCTGAAAATAAAAGGATAGGAAAGCCTATACCATTCACACAAAAGAGAGCCAGAGTGGCTATACCAATATCAGACAAAATGGACTTTATACAAAAATCATTACTAGAGACAAAGAAGGACATTTTATAATGATAAAAGTGTCAATCTATCAAAAAGAAACAACAATTATAAACATGGAAGGACCTAAAAACAGGGCTCCAAAATATATAAAGCAAAAACTGACAAAATGGGCAGATATCAAAGAATAAATAGACAAGTCAGCAATAACAGTTGGAGTCTTTCAACCGCACTTTCAGTAATATAGAGAAAAACTAGACAGAAAATCAACAAGAAAGTAGAACACTTGAAGAGTACTATGAACCAACTAGACCTAATAGACATCTACAGACACTTCAGAATACATATTTTTCTCAAGCACACATGGAATATTTTCTAGGATAAACTATATTGCCACAAGACAAGTTTCAATAAGTTTAAATTGATTAAAAATACACAAAATATGTTCTCCAACCACAATGAAATGAAATTAGAAATCAATCACAGAAGAAAATTTAGAAAATTCACAAACAGGAAAACAACACAATTCTAAAAAAATCAATGGCTCAAAAATAAAAATCACAAGAGAAATTGGAAATTGAGCAGAATGAAAACAAAACACAATATATCTATGGGATGCAAATAAAGCAGTGCTTATAGGGAAATTTATAGTGTAAATGTCTATATTTACAAAGTAGAATGATCTCAAACCAACAACCACTGGCTACCTTAAGAAACTAGAGAAAGAACTAAACCCAAAGCAGAAAAAGGAATGAAATAATAAATATTAGAGACAAAATAAATGAAATAGAGAATAGAAAATAATAAAAATATATTAATAAAACCAAAAAGTAGAATTTGATATGATCAACAAAATTGATAAATGTTTTCCAAAACTGAACAAGAAATAAAGAAAGGATTCAAATAACTAAAATTGGAAATGATATAGGGAACATTACTACTGACCTTACAGAAAAAAAAAAAAATAGGATTATAACAAAAAACAATGGGCAATTGTATACCAAAAAATCAGATAACCTAGATGAAACGGACACATTCTTAGAAAGATAAAACAACCCAAACTGACTCAAAAAGAAACAGAAGTCCGAATAGAATTATAAAAAATATGGAGATTGAATTAGTCGACAAAAACATAGCAAAGAAAAGGTCAGGCCCAGATAGCTTCACTGGTGAATTCTACCAAAAGTTTAAAGAATACTTGACATCAATCCTTCACAAACTCTTCCAAAAAATAGAAGAGGGAGAACATTTTGCAACTCATTCTATGAAGCCAGTATTACTCTCATACCCAAATCAAAGACATCACAAGAGAAGAAAATTACATACTAATACTTCTTGTGCATATATGCAAACTTCTCAACATACTATTAGTAAACCAAATCCAACAACGTATGAAAAGATGTGTACACTGTGACCAAATGAGATTTATCCCACAAATGCAATGTGGATTCAACATACAAAAATCAAGCAATGCAATATGTCATATTAATAAAGGACAAAACCACATGGTTATCTCAGTAGACACAGAAAGTATTTGATAAAATCAATATCCTTTCCTGATAAAAACACTCAATAAACTAGTAATAGAAGGGAATTTCCTCAACCTCATAAAAGGTATCTACAAAAAAAGTTAACATCGTCTTTTTTTGTTTGTTTGTTTGTTTTGTTTTTTTGAGATGGAGTCTCTCTCTGTCACCCAGGCTGGAGTGCAGTGGTGTGATCTCAGCTCACTGCAACCGTGGCTTTGCAGGTTCAAGCGATTCTCCTGGCTCTGCCTCCTGAGTAGCTGGGATTACAGGCACGTGCCACCACACCTGGCTAATTTTTGTATTTTTGAGACAGGGTTTCACCATGTTGGTCAGGCTGGTCTCAAACTCTTGACCTAGTGATCTGCCCACCTTGGCCTCCCAAAGTGCTGGGATTACAGGCGTGAGCCACCGCGCCCAGTTGTTAATATCGTCTTTAACGGTGAAAGGCAGTGCTTTCTCCCTATGATCACGAATAAAGAAAGGATGTCCACTCTCTATACTTCTATTCAACATTTCGTGGGAGATTCTAGCCAGGGCAACAGGCAAGAAAGAGAAACAAAAGACATGCAGATTGAAAAGGAAGAAGTAAAACTGTCTCTATTGACAGATGGCATGATTTTGTATATAGAAAATCCTAAGGAATACACACACGCACATACACACTCCAACCTATTAGAGCTAATAAACGAGTTCAGCAAGTTTGCAGGATACAAGATTAATAAACAAAACTCAATTATACTTTTATACACTACAACGAATTATCTGAGAATGAAATTAAAAAGCAATTCTATTTATAAGCAAAAAGAATAAAATGCTTAGCAGTAATTTTAACAAAAAAAGGGCAAGACTTGTACAGTGAAAATTATAAAATACTGTTGAAAGAAATTAAGGAAGGCTAAATAGATGAAAAGAGACAATGTGTTCATAGATTGGAAAACTTAACAATGTTAAGCTGGCAATACTCCTCTATGCCAATATTATGAAAAACAAATCACCTAGGTATGTTTCTAGTTTTCATTTTTAAGTATTTAATTCTTTTATTTTATTTCAGCACAAGCAATCTAGTTTTTTTCCAAATGGCTGCCACTAATTCTAATGTTATGTATTAAATATCTCTTTTCCTTACTGATTTGAAATACTGCCCTCTAAATTCCCAAAGTATTTCTTAATTACGATGTTTCTTAGTCCCTTGGGATTCTTACAAATCCTGTGTTAACTGCCCATACGTCAAAAAAACAAATGAGATAAATAAGAGAATGGAAATATTCACCTAAGGGTAAGTCAGTGGGAAAGTTCTTCAAGGACATAGTCACTTTAACCAAGTGCTGTGTCTAAAGTTCAATTAGATGGTCTGCATCTGCGGCAGGTGCCAGGCAAACAAGCAAGCGGGCAAGGATCTAGGGCAATCTGGGGTTTTGCGGCCCTCTTAGTGTAAAATCCTTCCCATTAGGGTTCTTGGATTTTTGCGAGAACATGGTGGTTTTTAATAAGTGCATAACCGAAAGAAGGCTTTGCACTTCAAAGCCTGTTGCAATTACACCCGCTGCATTAGTAAAGTAAGAGGACCAGTTGCAACAAGAACTTTAAGTGTTTCATGGCATCTCTTTGCAGCAAGACAGCCTTTCTGAAGGTGACCGCAGACAGACATGGTCCTACATCTTTGGCAAATACAGAATCAATCCGGCATCTCACTGACACTAGTTATCAGCTTGTGTTTATTCACATCACAGAAAAGAGCTTAATTTACATAATACATATTGGTCAATTATTTGCTTCTGAACTTTACCTTTGCCCATCAGCAGATCAATATGTATTTAATCTTCTGTTTTAGAACTGATTTTAAGACTCACAGTAAGAGGCCCAGATTTCACAATCATTCATTGCTATTATCATCCCCTTTTCATTTCCTAAACATCAGCAGTTTCTTACAGTTCTGCTTTCATTCCTTTATTAAGTTATCCCTTCTTGTTCATCATTTGGTTCTATTGCGTCTTTCAACCAAGTGCAGAGCTTACAACTAGCCAATAATGCAAAACAAAAGAATGCTCTGAAATTTTCCATTGACCCTCTCGTCTATCTGACCTCATCAACAACTGCATACAAAACTCAAGTCGTCTGACCATTTCCTGATGGATGCCATCAAGTACTTCCAAAGTTCCAGGTAGGTCTGCCAAAGGGTAGAGGACTCAGATTTTTCCTTTCTCTCTTTTAAATAAGAACTGAATTATCTTCTTTGGATGGCTAATTATTCTGTATATTACAGTGTAACTGGTTTCTCCCTACATTTTCATACTTTCAGATATATCAAAATATCCTATACTCCTGACTCGCATCAGGAGAATCTGCCATTCCTTCACCACCTAATTCAGGCAAGTCACTTAATCTCTCTGGGTCTTGGTATCCTCATCTGTAAAATGGATTAACAATAGAGCATTTTTGGAAATTGTGCAATAACCTGAATAATGTATTTTACACAGAGCCTGGCTCCCAGGACAAATAAGGGACTCAAAGCCCAAATGAAGGACTGTCTCCGTTACCAGTGTTGGTATCACTGCCAACACGTAGACTAAATAAAGGGTAGTAACTGAATGGAAGGGAGTCATCTGACTGAATGGTCAGTTGTGTTCATACCAGCCCTCACATTTACCCTCAACTGATTTTCAACAAGGGAGCCAAATTAATTCAACGGAGAAAGAATATTCTTTCCAACAAATTATGCTGGAACAACTGGGTATCATCATGCAAAAGAATGAAGTTGGACTCCTATTTCACACCATATACAAAAATGAACTCAAAATGGATCAAAGACCTACATGGAAGAACCAAAACTCTTACAAGAAAACACAGGGATATGTCTTTGTGAGTCTGAATTAGCAATGGTTTCTTAGATATCACATCAAAAGCACAAATAACAAAAGCAAAAATACACGTATATGACTGCATCAAAATTGAAATATTTTGTGCTTTAAAGGACTTCATCAAGAGAGTGAAAAGACAACCCACACAGGCTGGGCACAGTGGTTCATGCCTGTAACCCTAGCACTTTGGGAGGCCAAGGTGGGCAGATCACTTGAGGCCAGGAGTTCGAGACCAGCCTGGCCAACACTGTGAAACCCTGTCTCTAACAAAAAACACAAAAATTAGCCAGGCATGGTGGTGCATACCTGTAGTCCCAGCTACTCGGGAGGCTGAGGCAGAGAATCACTTGAACCTGGGCAGCAGAGGTTGCAGTGAGCTGAGATCACGCCACTGCACTCCAGCCTAGGCGACACAGCGAGACCCTGTCTCAAAATAAGAAAAAAAAAAAAAAAGCCCACAAAATGGGGAAAGTTATTTGCAAATCACATATCTGATAAAGACTTGTATCTAGGATATAAAGAATTCTTAAAACTCAGTAATAAAGAGACAAATAATCTCTTACAAATTGGGCAAAGGATCTGAACAAATATCCCACGAAGATAATGCAAATGGTCAATAAACACATGAAAAGATACCCCACATTACTAACCATCAGGGAAATGCCAGTCAAAACCGCAATGCGCTATCAGGTCACACCCACTACGATGGCTAGAATCTAAAAGACAGATAATAAACGTTGGCAAGGATGTGGAGAAATTTGAACGCTCATATGCTGCTGGTGGGAATGTAAACTCGTACAGCTACCTTGAAAAACAGTCTAGCAAAGCCTCAAAGTGTTAAACATGAGAGTTACTCCCAGCACTTTGGGAGGCCGAGGCAGGCAGATCACGAGGTCAGGAGATTGAGACCATCCTGCCTAACACGGTGAAACCCCGTCTCTACTAAAAATACAAAAAATTAGCCAGGCGTGGTGGCAGCGCCTGTAGTCCCAGCTACTCGGGAGGCTGAGGCAGGAGAACGGCAGGAACCCGGGAGGCAGAGCTTGCAGTGAGCTGAGATCGCGCCACTGCACTCCAGCCTGGGCGACAGAGCGAGACTCCGTCTCAAAAAAAAAAGAAAAAAAAAAAATTTTTAAAGTTCATACGACCCAGCAATCTCTCTACTGGGTATATTCCCAAAGGAAATGAAATCAGCACATTGTAGTGATATCTGCACGCCCATGTTCACTGCTGCGTTATTCACAATAACCAAGATACAGAAACAACCTAAGCATCTGTCAACAGAAGAATGGATTAAAAAACTGCGGTATGCACATGTATGTAGATCTCTATCTCTATATATCTATAACTATAGCTATATATCTAGATATATCTAGGATCTGAACAAATATACCACGAAGATCCACATATCCAGATATATAGATCTGTAGATATATCTAGATATATAGATATATGTGCATACCACAATTTATCCATTCATAGATATAAAGTTATATCTATAGATATAGCTATATAGATAAATATATGTGCATACCGCAATATATATATATCTATGTGGTATGCATAGACACACATTATATATCTTTATATTATATATATAAATCTTTATATCTTCATATTACATATGTAAAGATATATATCTTTATACTACATATATAAGATATATTATATATAAAGGTATTATATATGTAATATATAAAGACATATGTATATATCTATAGATATATAGACATATATGTATATATCTATAGATATATAAAGACATATATGTATATATAGATATATACAGACATATATGTATATATCTATAGATATATAAAGACATTTATATATCTATAGATATATAATAGATATAAAGATATATATGTATATATCTATAGATATATAAAGATATATATGTATATATCTATAGATATATAAAGATATATATGTATATATCTATACATAAAGATATATGTATATCTTTATATATTATATATAATATCTTTATATATGTAATATATATCTTTATAGTATCCATCATTTTTAAGGCTGAATAATATCCATTGTATACTGAATAACATCCTTTGTATATAGAATAGTATCCATTGTGTGTGTGTATATATATATACACAAAATTGAATATTATTCAGCCTTTAAAAAAGATGAATATTATTCATCTTCATGACAACATACATGAACTTGGAGGACATCATGCTACGTGAAATTAACCAGGCACAGAAAGAAAAATCCTGCATGATCTCACTTATGTGAGGAAACTTTTAAAGAGTCAGATGCATAGAAACAAAGAATTAAAACTGTGGTTACCGGGGTGGACGGAGAGGGAAGAAATGAAGAGATACAGGTCAAAGGAGACAAAGTTGCAGATAGGCAGGATGAATAAAATCCAGAGCCCTAACGTACAACATGGGGACTACAGTTATATTATTATATGGTATACTGGAAGTTTGGTAAGAGGGTAGATTTTAGGTGCTCTCTACAGGGTATTAGAGTGAGCAGAGATGGAGCATCACTGGGAACCTGAAAATGATCATTTTATCTGGTTCAGCTTTGACATACACAGTGAAATTGTTTCTGTTTGAAAACAGGAAAGGCAGTAGTCTAAATTCACTTAACCTTTATATAGTAGGCAAACAAATAATTGTACAATTTACAAAAGAACAACAGGTTTCTTTAAATAGGCCAGTGTTTAATTGCTTTCCTGGATGAATTATTTGTTTTCTGGATAAAGGCATGAGTCAATGAGTTCAATGAGTTCAGCTCAGTTCAGTGAGCACCACAGCTCTTTGCTATGTAAATGACCTATTTAGAAATGAATTGCATTTCTGAATTTTTCTCAGCAGCAGTTGTTTTTAACCAAGGGCCTTGCACATCAATTGTTCTGTAATCTTCAGGGTTGGGATGGGGAGAGAAACAAAAGAAATAGCAAATTAATTGTATCTTGTAATCGTACGAAACCAGAGTTTGAGAGTTTGCCATTTTGTTGAAAGAAAAAAAATTGCTATGTGCAGGGATACCGTAATCAAAATGACAAGCCATGGAAAAGGAATTTCAGGCGTACTGTCCTGTTTTAAGCTGAAGCACAGAGAATAAAGTATGTAGCAGCCACGGCTTTGATTCTGGTCAGAATGACTCAGGTTTCTTCTCTACAATTGCTTAACCTTGGCCATCAAATTTTGTGCCACTTCTTAAGCTACCATTGTGGGCATATGGAATCATCCTCCTGGGAGCCAACTCGTGTCATCTTATCATGCAGGCAGGGGACCCTGATTTCATTACCAGGATTATAGGCACAAAACAGGATGGATAGGGTTCACAATGACCCCTACCCCAACCATGGACTTGCTCTGCTCCCACTCTGCCCCTGGCCATGGCAAATTGATCCAAGGAGGAAGACGGCGGACTCAAACTGAACCAAAATTAAAGGGGAACACAAAGTAAAAGATATTCTATAAACACCTCACCAATACTCCTCAAAACCGTCCAGTCATCAAAAACAAGGAAAGTCTGAGAAATTCTGTCTAGAGAAGCTTCAGGAGATATGACTACTAAATGTAATGCAGTGCCCTGGATGGGCTCCTGAGGCAGACAAATGATATTAAATAAAAACTAAGGAAATCCGAGTAAACTGTGGAATTGAGGTAATAACAATGTGTCAACATCCATTCATTATTTGTGACAAAGGTGCCATAGCAGTGTTAACAACAGGGGAAATAGTACAGGGGCTCTTTCTCATATTCTTGCAACTTTTCAGTAAACTGAAACTATTCTAAAATTACAAGTTGATCAAAAACAAGGAATTTAGAGACCAGAGGTGGTTGGAGCAGAGGGTTCTCGCCCCACCCTAGAAAGCGGTCCTGATGCTGAGGATGCTGGAGTGGCCCCAATTCCTGCTCAGCTGCTCAGCCTTATGGTCTTTCTTTGATCCCATGAGCTCCCTCAATGTGCTTCCCATAGTCCTAATGCTGAACATGCTGAAGTTACCCAGGATGAAATCTGTTGCTTGCAACCAAAGGTTCTTACCAGAAGCTCTGCTTCTGAGTCCTTAGGAAAAAGGTAGTGCCAGCTCTCAATTAATAAGGCAATGTTTGGGCCATGATATGGTGTGGATGTTTGTCCCCTCCAAGTCTCCTGTTGAAATGTAATCCCCAATGTTGGAGGTAGGTCCCCTCACGACTGGCTTAGCGGCATCTTTGGTGATGAGTATGTTCTCACCCAGTTCATGTGAGAGCTGCTTGTTTAAAGGAGTCTGAGACCTCCCTGTTGGCTCTCTGGCTCCCTCTCTCATCATATGACACGCAGGCTCCACCATGATTGGAAGCTCCCTGAGGCCTCACCAGAAGCCCAGCAGATGCCGGCACCACACTTCCTGTACAGCCTACAGAACCATGAGCCAAGATAAAACCTCTTTTCTTTATAAATTACCCAGCCTTGGGTATTCCTTTATAGTGACGCAAGAACGGACTAACAGTAAGCTGTAATGCAAATCTTATTCTATAATTTTCATACTTTTCCTCAGTAAACATTTTACCAGAGCTCTTGAGACAGAGGAGCACCTATTTCACTCTTTCCTCTCCTCTCCTCCCAGCATGGGTCTCCACAGAGATAGTGTCCATGACCATGGCAGACATAGCTAATTGATCACAACACTTATTCCCTGAGCATGAATGCAGAGGAGTAGATGCTGTTGGTATTGCTCCCAGGTTCCTTTTATCAGCAAGGGCACCCATTTCCTGGCTGCTATGAATGCCAATACTGGATACTCACAGCTGCCCCCACCTCCAGAGGATTGTCTTCAGCAAAATTGGAGGATCTTCACCTGAGGCAGCCAGCAACCAATAACTGACTGATAAAGTCCAGCCCTCTTGCCTCGAAGTGCATACAACTCTGAGGTTTGATTTATGCTCTAGAGGCCTGCATGGGATTAAACTGAAATTGGGCTGCAGCTGAGACCACATCCCTATGTAGCCCCTTCCCTATCTGGCTTCCCTCACTCCCTTCTCCAAAGAGCCCCTTTCAATAAACCCAGTGCCTCTGAATCCTTGCCTGAGGTTCTGCTTCAGAGAACCCAACACAGTGACTCACGCAGCCACTACCGATACATAAGTGTTGACCCATGAGGTGAAACTTATTTGACATTTCTACTAGGAAAAATATGAACAAATGGGAGAAACTGTGCCAGCAAAAAAGGAAACATCAACAAAGAAGCTAGAAGCCTATTTAACCACCGGCCCCTGCAAAGGCCAAGGAGAGTGTACAACCTGCATATTCTCTGTGGAGACACCGCATTCAGGCACGGTTTGAGACCTGCCCACCATCATCCATCATTGGACTGCCTGTCCTCAGTCCACCATGGAGAACAAGATTTTCTATGGGAAGGACATCTGCAGGATAAAACGGGAAAAGGGGAAGGTAAAGAGGGACAGCTGTTACTTCCAGGAGCTGTCCTGTCTGATCACAGAAAGCATTTCTCATTCCCTTTGAAGAGTGTCCTGGTGAAGAAGCAGGCGCACTGTCTCAAGAGCCCCCCTGCAAGTGGCATCAGGGAACTCTCACGCAGTTGGGCATTTTTATTACTAAATATAACCTGGTCTTTTTTTTCCCCTGCTATTGTTTAATGCCAGCTGTGTTTTATTTAAAATTAAAAAAGAGTGTACTTGGGCAGGAAATGTGTATGTAAGACTGATGAAACAGAAACCCAAAATAACATTGGTCAAAAGAAAAAAATCAAAATCTATTTATCTATTTCTGTCTTATGTAGAAGTCCAGGCTAGTATGGCAGCTCAATGGCCTAGCTCTTGAGCGGGCACAGATTCCTCCCCATGTTGCTTTGCCATCTCCAGAGCATCACTCTTGTCTGGTGAGTCCAGCATGGTTCATCATTGCATCTGGACTTCAGCCAGCAGCAAGTGGGAACAGGTAAAGGGGTGGATATGCCCCTTCCTTTTAAGGGCACCACACATCATCTTAAGGCTATACTTTAATTCACCAAAAAGTTAAATACACAGCCACACCTACCTGCAAGGGAGGCTGGTGGATGGAGGGTTTAACTTGGGAGCCATGAGTCCAGCTACAAATTGACTGTTCTATTGCTATGAGCAAAAAGAGAATGGATATGGGGGTACAGTTGGCAGGGCAATGAGATATCAGGAATGCAAGCAAGGGTTTGAGAGCAATGATACCTTCTTAGGGAAACTGGGCTGACTTGAGGGTCTCAGACATCCCAATTCATTGCTTCTGGTGGATTGTATTACTATTCCCCCAAATTCTACTTTCCTCTCATGGTGCAACACCTTCACCCACTCCCTGCAAAAATCAACTTGCTTCAGCCAATGAGATGTGGGCAGAAGTGGCATGTGTTGCTTTCAGGAGAAAGCTATACAGGCCAGCCCATGATTCATGGTCTCTTTCTTCTCTTTGCCACAAAACCAGCAATGTTCCAGACAGGCTGTTCCATCAGCCTTGGAACTGCAGATGATGTGGGCAGAACCAAGCCGACCTGAGAGGGTCATGCAGCATGAAAGAGAAACAAACTTTGATGCTGCTGCAAGCCCCTGAGGTTGCCAGGTTGCTGATGTGTTAGCACAGCATAGCTCAGCCTGGCCTGACAGGTACAGTGCCATGTCTGCCTGCCAGTGTATCCAGAGTGGAGTCAACGTCCAAAAAGTACAACCAATTGCCGTAGCTTAATAGTACTAATGGCTGCCTTTCACTGAACACTTACAATGGGCTAAGCCTTAATAATTTAAGTAACATTAAAGAAACCATTTAAGCTTCACTTGGAGTTGATAATCAAATTACAGATAGTTCCTAATGCTTTCATTTCATAATTGATCACTGAAATGCACATGGGTAACTTGTATTTGAAACAACTCTAATGAGCCCTTTTATAAAATAAGAGTCTTTGGGGAAGAAGCCCTGCCCCTAAATATATTTTATGAGTTTAACATTTTACAAATTGCAAAACTGTAAAATTATATTCCTGATAATTAGGAAAAATGATCATTTTAATTATTTTATCGTTAACATACTATTAGATGGACAGCTAGGATACTCTGACTGTGAGTAGGGGAGGAACCAACCAGAACTAGCTAAAAGGCTAAGGATGGTCTTAACAGACCCAGTCAGAAGTACAGAGGCAGGGAAGCTCCAAGCTTGGTTCAGTGGCTCTATGGTGTCATTAAGGACCCAGAAGCTCTCCATCTTTCTGCCCTGTAATCCTTATGTCAGTAATGCCTCCCATTATGGTCACAAGGAGGAGGCTACCATAGCCCCAAGTACCATATCTATATAATATGACACCATCTGGCAAAAGGAGAGGGGAGAATGGCGGTGTTTCCATACTCATCTCTTCTTCTAAGGCAGAAAAGTCATTTTCTAAAGCCCCATAATAGATTTCACCCAACCTCTGTGTCACATGAACTCTTTGCCCATGCCTAGCCACAAACAAGACAAAGAAGGCAAATTTTTTTGTACTTGTAAGAATCCACACGGCTAAATTAGTTAGGATAGGATAGATTGTGCTGCAGTGACTACAATCCCCCAAATCTCAATGGCTTTATACAACTTAGGTTTGTTCCACACATTCATACTACAAGTCCACGAAGTCTCTCAGGGATCCAGGATACACCATTTTTAATGTGAGGCCTTCCCGTTTCCTACAGCAGGGGATAAGAGAGCCAGAGGGTCATGCACAAGCTTTTCTTTACTTCAGTCTGGAAATAATTTATGTTTCTTCTACCCACTTTAATCATAACTTGCTCCATGACCCCACCCTGCTGTAAGTGCTAGACAATGCACAGGGATAGATGAAATTCTGTCTCTGCCATGTTGGCTTTTCCCCATTATCACCATTCCCTTTCTGTTATCCCTTTGCCCCTTCCTCAATCAACCCCCAATACCATCACCTCTATGCCCTAGTTTGTGTGGTCCACGTCACTCCTCCCTTCCTCAGAGCTCTGTGGGTCCCAAGTCCTTCTTGCATCTTTGTGACTGTACCACTCTAGTGACTTCTGTAAGTCAAAAGCATTCTTTCCTCTGCCTGTTGCTGCTGTCAAGAAGAGGGAGGGATGATTTTTGGGAACCATGAATAGAGGAAAAAGGACATCAGAAATTCCTGTTCCAATGTACAATTCGATGTTTGTCAAAGTGTCTAAATAATCATCCCAACCTCACAGTGTGAGGATTTGTTTCTTGGGGGAAAGAAAATACCTATTTTAGTTTTACATAAGAGATACGGATTCCACTGAACATAACATTGTCTTTATAATTTTAATTGTGTAAGAAAAAAATTATATATGTGCACCAGGAAAAAATATTAGCAAAATATTAACAGCATTTGTGCCTGTGCAATGGGATTATGAGTAACTTATTTTCTTCTTAACATACAAATGTAATCCTTCAATAATGGAGTGGGGGAAGAACTATTTTAAAGAAGTCAAGCTTTTTCAACCCCAAGGTATCACTTCTCTACACTTGCTTTCCGTCTGACCTTGAGAAGTTAATTCCCAGCACAAATACCAAGTACTATTATTATTAGAGGTTAGTTTTCTGGTGGGGAGGCAGGAGCTAGGGACAAGGGGAAGGATATTTTACCTGAACTTAAAGTGGAAAGCATTTATGTAATTTTTCATTCCCAAGAACAATCTTCCAGCTGAACTAAACATTCTTCGGAGCTGATACTGATAAGGTTTGACAGAAAATATAATCCCAATCATTTTCACCCAGAAATGTTGAGCAGAAAACTGAAGTGGGAAAAGAATTTCTATCACCAAAAGCTTTCTTGTGCTGCTCTTTGTTATTTATAAGATTCTCACCATGAAAGATTCCCTACGAAGGGGCCATCGCAATCAGGTATGTGCAAGCTGCCTTGGAAGAAAAATGGATTCTTTGACTGACTGTGAGCCACAGGAGGCTTTTATAATATTCTGGCCACAGAAGAGCCACGAGAAAGAAAACAGAATGGGAAAAGGGCTCAGCTTGAGTTCCACCCTTAGGTTTGGTATTTTCTGTTGCTGCTTTTAAACAAAGAAAGCTCAAACTCTATTTAGCCCTCTGAGGAGGAAAAGTGCTACAGGATTGGCACATTAATTACATGCCAAGGGCGTTTTCCTAAGGAGAAAATCTTTGGTGGTTTCAAAGAAAAATACACTGCTGTTGACAGAAAGGAGCTGCTGGGTTATTCCTGATCACCTTTCCTGAACCACAGACATCTGTTTCTTCTGGGTACTATTGAAACAAAAAAAGTTATACCTAAATAAGTAAGCATCCTTAAAGCAGAATTGCATTTGAGTTGTTGGGAATTATGTACAAATGCGCAGCCAAGGTCTGTGGGGGACACGGTGATGTCAAGGTCACAGTACTGCGAATGTTGCATCGCATTGCTGCGATGTTGGTTCTGGAGAAAGCAGAACCAACATCAACCAATTATGTGACTGTATGGACTGAACCTTTGTGTCCCTTAAATTCATACATTAAAACCTAATCCCCAACATGGTGGCACTGGGATGTCTTTGGACAGGTGATTAGGTCATGATGGTGAAGCCCTCATGAATAGGACTAGTGTCCTTATAAGGAGCTAAAGAGAGGAGAGTTGTCCCTTCTGCCTCATGAGTACCCAGCAAGAAGATGTCATCTAGGAACCAAGAGCAGCTGCCACCAGACGCCAAATCTACGAGTCCTTGTTCTTGGACTTCCCAGCCTCCAGAACTGTAAGAACTAAATTTCTCACAGTTGTAGTTGATAAGCCACCCAGTTGGTGGTATTATCTTATAGCAGCCAAAACAAACTAAGACACCGACCCTGGGCAAAATCAAGGGATCCAGCCAGACTTGGTTTCTTCTCCATCTATAGGATGGTGATAATAATAGCCCACAACAATGTTGTCAGGATTAAATAAGACTTGGATATACAATATATGTTGCTACACTTACTCGGATCTATACATGAATGCCCTTGTCTTTGTGCACAAACATCTGTGTCTGCAATGAACTGCCGCAAACACTGATGCCAAAAAGATGTGGTTTTGGTTCTGTTTTTAAGGTACCTACTCAAGGAAATTTGTCCAGCAATCCCTTCTCAGTGAACTCGTACTGCAGAGCGTGTTTGTATCCCTCTCCCTTGGATTCATTTATTTGCAGTTTATTTTTCTAGCAGTCACTACAATCCCCATAATACAGGAAGTCTCATTCATGGTTCACGTCTGGGAGACTTGACAGATGCTGCTTAAATATTTAGAAATTTCTCTTTAAAGAAAGCAGCTGAAACTGAGGCCTGTCAAGCTGTTAAAATGTGGCCCTATTCCTCAAACTCACGTTTCAATGTTAAGACTGTATTTGGCTTTCGGTGTTTCTAGAAAGGCCATAGTGATTTTTATATGTATATTTTTTCAAAGTCAACATAGATGGCACTTACCTTTTCATAACGTTCATATACAACATCATGACTGAAAACCAAACACGTAACTGACTGTTCACTTTCAATTTAAGTAAGTCATTTGGTGTGGTTATTATAAAAGTAGAACTTCAAATTCTTCTCCATCCAAAGACAACACAATTAAAATTGAAGCAACATTCCAGTGGAGTACTGCTTTATTTGAAGAAGAAAAATGTCTAGCTGACAATAAAAAAAAAAAAAATTCAAGAAAGCAAGACAGCCAACTGTCAAGGATGTGACGCCAAATGGCAACTTAAGCATCATCATTCTTATGATTCTGTCTCAGTGAAGATGGTGCGGCAGGGTGATGGGCTACATCCTATTTCCCTTTCCTTAGAAGGAAGGAACACGGAGTTCCTGAGAATTTAGGAAGACTTGGAGCCAGCTTCCTCGGCCTTGTTGCCTGTCTGCTAGACCAGACTGTCTGAAGCGGAGATGTGAGAAATTAAACATCAGAGAAGGAAGTAGGGCTTCTCAGGCTGGGTTTCTGACATGCTTTCCTCCCCTGACAGGTGTAATAAAAGACACACATGTCAACCCTTAACAGCTCAGAGGCAAAGCAGCTAACATTTCACGATAAAGAACACCATTATGGAAAACTGCCTTATCGAGCTATTTTCTTGTCCCACAGAAGACTCAAAGAAATTCTTCTGTGTTGCTCTCTTGACAATTTCATACCAGAAAGGATTTTTACAGCAGCAAGAAGCAGCCTGAGAGCGACTGAATTTTCCAATACAAACCTGAATCCACTTCAGGATGAAGGATGATAAGGCTCCATGGCTTTCACTTTCCAAAGATGCCTGGATATGGCCATTTTGGAAGGTGAAAGGCAGTGCCTGTTTCCTCATCGTACTCTTTTACTGAGTAAAATAGATAATCTTAGGTATAAATATCTGTCATTTTTTTTTCCATGGCATTTAATATAATTATTTCATTTTGATTGGGGTAGCAAGCAAGTATATTTTCTTCATCTGAATTAGACTATACTTAAAGAAAAAAAAAAAGTTTCTGAGTGCTGCAGCACAGCAAAAATGTCTCTGCTCCCTGTTTGTAGAATGGTCACTCTGTGATTAAAAGCCTCCTTCTAAATGCGACTTCTTGTCTGTATTCTTGAATGTAGACAGTGTTTACCCAGTGAACCATTAGTCATTTTTTCCCACAAATATGATTGGGCACCTGCTGTGTGGCAGGTCCTGTGCTGGGCTTATCAAAAAGAATGTCACTATCCCTGCCCTCCAGAAGCTCCCAGTGCTGTGGGACTCTGACGGATGGACAGGGGTAGCGAAGACCCAGACATGGTGGGGCCAGATCGAACTGGCAATGTTTTAAAGCACTTCTTTCAGTAAAAGTGTAGCCAGAGTCCTAACAAATGAGTGAACTATTTATCTACCTCCCCAAGACAGTGTGGTATTGGCAGAACAAAAGAGAGCGCCTGGAAACAGACCCACACAGATAGAACCAATTGATTCTTGACAAAGGTGAAAAGCAATTCACTGGAAGAAGGATGGCTTTCCAACAAACAGTGTGGACCTATTGGACATCCGGAGGCAAAATAAATAAACTTCAGCATAAACCTCACACCTTATTAAAAAAATTCAAAATAGATCACAAACCTAAATGAAAAACGTTAAACTTTTTAGAAGCAAACACAGGAGAAAATCTTTGTAATCTGGGGTTAGGCAAAGAGTTCGTAGATATGACACCAAAAAAGATAAAGTTGCTTAATTGAACTTCTTCAAAATCAAAAACTTTTGCTCAGTGAAAAGTTAAGAGAATAAAAAGTCAAGCTACAGACTGGGAGAAAATATTTTTTAAATACCTAACAAAAGATCTAGAATATAAAAAGAACTACCAGAGTGCAGCAGTAAGAAAACTGAAACCCAGTTTTTAAAAAATGGTCAAAACACTTGAATAGGTGTGTTACCAAATGGTATATATATGTGACAAGCATATGAAAAAGATATTTATCATAGTTATTAGGCAGATGCAAATGAAAATAATGATGAGGCACCACTGCAGACCTATTAGAATAAATTTTAAAATCTGACAGTAACAAGTGCTGGTGAGGATGCAGAGAAACTGGAACACCTAAACATTTCTTATAAAGTTAAACATAGACTTACCATATGACCCAGCAATTCTACTCATAGGTGTTTACCCAAGAGAAATGTGAGCCTGTGTCCACTCAAAAATTTGTATGTAGATATTCATTAGAAGTTTTATTCGTGACAAGGCCAGATGCGGTGGCTCACACCTGTAATCCCAGCACTTTGGGAGGCCAAGGCAGGCCTCCCAGATCACCTGAGGTCAGAAGTTCAAGAGTAGCCTGGTTAACATGGTGAAACCCCATCTCTACTAAAAATACAGAAATTAGCCAGTGAGCCGCAATGAGCCGCAGTGAGCCGAGATCGTGCCACTGCACTCTAGCCTGGGTGACACAGCCAGACCCTGACTCAAAAAAAAATAAAAATAAAAAAGAAGTCATAACAGCATAAAACTAGAAACCACCCAGATGTCCATCATCAGTGGGTTAACAAATTGTAGTATATCCATACGATGGATCACCAGCAGCAATAAAAAGGTACAACCTAGTGATTCCTGCAATAACATGGATGATCTCAAAAGCATTCTGCTAAGTGAAGGAAAGTCAGATACAAAGGACTACATACAGTATGATTTCCTTCATATAATATTCTAGAAAAGGAAAATGCATAGCGACAGAAGAAAGCACAGTGGGCCAGGGCTGGGGAGGAAATTGACTCTAAAGGGGCGTAAGGGAATTTTTTTAAGGTGATATAAATATGCTACATTGTAATTGTGAGGTGGTTACGTGAGGGTATATATGTGTCAAACTCATCAAATTGTACATTTCATTTTTTACTAATTTGATCCTATGTAAAATATGCCACAAAAAGCTGACTTTTACAAAATCAGTGGGGGCCAGGCATGGTGGCTCACGCTTATAATCACAACATTTTGGGTGGCCGAGGTAGGAGGATCGCTTGAGTCCCAGAATTTGAGATCAGCCTGTGCAACATAGTGAAACCTCATCTTTACAAAAAATCAAAAAAGGAGCCAGGTGTGGTGGTGCTTGCCTGTAATCCCAGCTACTTGGGAGGCTGAGGTGGGAGGACTAGTTGAGCCTGGGAGGTCGAGGCTGCAGTTAGCTATGATTGAGCCACTGCACTGGAGTCTGGGCAACAGAGACCCTGTCTCAGAAACCAACCAACCAACCAACCAATCAATGGGAAGTAAAAATCCATACATGAAGCCAAGAGTTTTTTGGAAAAGGCACAATGATGGAAGGATTTTATATAGAAGATATCAAAATATGGTAACTATAAAGTGACCATAATTTTAAAAGTATGCTACTGGTACAGCAATAGACAAATGGGTCTGTTGTTGTAAAATAAAGTCCAAAAACAGAGCAATGTGTATATTCAGTAAATAGTTTAGGCAGCAATTTAAATTTGCAGGAAAAAATGAACTGTTCATAATTCAATAAATAGAATTGAAATCTGGATTTCATTTGGAAAAAGAATTGTTCCATAGTGCACATCGTTCTCAACAGTAAAATCTCAATTGATTAATTGATAATTGACCTACTTGTGAAGACTCATGCCATTGATTTCATGATCCTATTTAATATCTGGAAGACCACTTCCTGCATTATGGTAGGCAGGTCCCTATAATAAATGAAAAGAATGCTCCCGAACACCCAAACTGATGGTTTCACTTCTGCCTACACATCTGCCACACCTACATATCTGTTCCCTTCCATCTACACAGATAAAGGAGAGAGGATGGAAACCCTGAAATGTCAACATCCCTGCTAGCTCTTCCGAGATGCTGAAGTAGATAGATGATCGTGTGTGAAGCTGAGCCCTTTAGTGTTCCTTAGATGTCCAACAGAGGGACGAAGACTCAAAATTCTCTCTGCATCGTAAGAGGAATTCAGGAGAAGCACCTTTCAGGAGGGAAGGCTCTAGCAACACCAGAGGAAGCTGCAGCTGGGAAGCAGGTGGCCAGGGAACAGTTCTTGGTGGCAGGGCCAAAGGACTTCTGAGATAAGGAGGCCAATGGCTAATACTCAAGGTTAAGCCATCAGTGTCACGCAGTGTGAGCCTGCCCTCTGTCCTTCCAAACCTTCAGTAAAGACCTCACACCTGACTATGCTGGGTGAGTTGTTTTGGGGTAAGTGGCAGTGTTGTGGGGAAGCTTTTCTTCCTGTTCCTGATCTTTCCTTCTATGAGTCATGACATCCATTCACCTGACACTCAGCCTCCCTCTGCCCCTGGCCACCTGTATTAGGCCATTCTTGCATTGCTATAAAGAAATACCTGAGACTGAGTAATCTGTAAAGAAAATAGGTTTAATTGGCTCATGGTTCTGCAGGCTTTACAGGAAACATGATGCTGGCATCTGCTTGGCTTCTAGAGTGGCCTCAGGAAGCTCATAATCATGGTAGAAGGTAAAGGGGGAGCAGGCACAGGGCCAGAGCAGGAGCAAGAGATGGAGGGGGAGGTGCTACACCCTTTTCAACAACCAGATCTCACAAACTGACTCACGATGGTGAGGACAGTATCAAGGGGATGGTGCTAAACCATTCATGAGAAATCCGCCCCCATCAGCCAATCACCTCCCACCAGGCTCTACCTGCAACACTGGGGATTACATTTCAACCAGAGATTTGGGCGGAGATACGTAAACAGGCTCTATGACCACCCCTCATTTGCTGGAAAGAGAAGCTGGACCAGCAGAGCTCAGCTGCTGCTCCTGCTTGTCTTTCAGAACCCGTCAGGTGTAGACCTGGGACTGCACATGCCATTCAGCGCATCCCTCCTTCCCATCAGTTCTGCTGGCCTCTGAGTCTCTGGTTTCTGTTAGGAAACCCACTACTGTGCCCCCGAGGCACATTCTCCTCTCCTTTTGTCCTGGCTTAGGAGTCTGGCAGGGGAGAGAGGGTATGATTTATGGAGCCCCTCAAATCTCAAGAAGAGGTTCCATGTGTAAAGTAAAAGCCCCAAGATTCATCCAAGCACACAGGAAACCGAGGACAGTGTCCTTGTGGCAACTCCCTGAGAAAATTTCATTCCAGAACTCAGAGTTGAGGGCATCTTCCTTCTCTTTGTCTTATCTGACTCTTGTCCTAAATCCTTCATTTGTCACCAGAGTCCTGACAGACCCTTTCCGGCGCCTTCTCTTTCAGTCACTGGCCTTCAGAATCTCAAGAGCAGCAATCCCAGTTCTGCCAAGCCCCCAGCAGTGTCTGCCAGAGCGGGAGCTGGGGCAGACAGGCTGATGATGGAGGGAAATGAGCAGAAAGTGCTTTTCTCTGAGACTTCCCTTCAAAATATGTGCTGCTTTGGCTCTGAAGGGCAGAACTTTATTTTATTTTATTGTCAGAAGAAAAAGAGACAAGTTGCTTCTGACCAAAAAAGTGCAGTCAGTCATAGATGATGACTGGCTCCAGCCCAAACACGGATTATGGGAAACACTCCATTTTGAGCACGCACAAAGGCTTTCCCAGCAACTCTCGTCAACACCAATTATTTACCCCTCACTTTGGCGCTCTGCCCTGAACCAAGGCGAGGCTTAGAATCACTGAATCATGGAATCATTGGGCCCACTTGCCTCTACCTATCCACCCCATTTCATCCATGAGAAACTGACCTAAAAGCTGACATCTCTTACCCACTTGGTAAGCACTGGCATGATCCGGACCCGGATCCCAGACTCTGGAGTCTCAAGTCTACACTCATCCTGTGGCTCGGGATTTGTTTCACAGCTTCAGGCATCATCTCCCTTGGGGAAAAAGAGTTCCTTGATGGCAGAGAACTAGCGCTTTGCAGAGAGAAGGAAAGAGTACCAAAATGTGAAGAGAGCCTGCTATGTTCCTATTGCTGGGCTAGGGACGTGGCTAGAGTGGACACCTTTGGGAATGTCTTCCTAACAAGCCTCTCTGTTGGAGGACATTGTTTTGGGCTGACTTGTGGGCCACAAAAAGTTCATATGTTAAAGTCCTAACCCCTGGATCTCCTAAGGTAACCATATTTGGATGTAGGGTTATGAAAGAGGTAATTAAGTTAAAATGAGGCCGTTAGGGTAGGCCCTAATCTGACCGCAGTCCTCATAAAAAGAGGAGATTAGGACACAGACCCATACGTGGAGGAAAAATGTGTGAAGACACAGGGAGAAGGTGGCCATCCGCAAGCCGAGGAGAGAGGCCTCAGAAGAAACCAACCCTGCCCACACCTCGATCTTGGACTTCCAAGCTACACAACTGTGTCTAAACAAAGCCCAGTTGTTTCAGCCCCTCAGTCTGTGGTATCTTGTCGGGGCAGCCCAGAGACTCATATAGGCACCCAGTCCCCATCCTACTCAGGCTTCCAGGCTGGGAGCCTACCCCTCAGGCCAGAGTCAGCTGAACCAAACAGACTGTATGTGAAGAGCTGGAACTGAGAGTGGCATAGAGATTGCCGCAGGGCAGAGCCTTGTTAGTGGAGACTTCAGGGTAAAGGTACCCCCTCCTAGTTGCTGAGCCCCGGAACAGCTCTGGTCTTCTCTGTCCTCCCTGTGGCACCCAGGCTAGTCTTCCTGGTAAAATCCAGGAGAGACCCCAACACCCTTCCAAGAAATTCCCTTTCTTGTTATGTTTGAAGTGGGCTTTGTTACTTGCAACCGAAGGGACTTTAGCCATGACATTAACATATGTCACCCCACGCAGTGTAATTTCTCCCTGAGGTATTACTGCCCCATCTTACAGACCGAGGAACTGAGATTCGAGGATATTAAGCAGCCGGTCCAAGTCACGAAATGGTGGAACTATAGGGATCTGCACTCAAGCTTCCTCCTCTCTCCACACTCTCCTGGATGCTACACTTCTTCCTTGTCCCCCTGCAGCGCTCAGCTAGGAGTCAGGCATATGGTAGGTGCTCAATAAAAGCTTGTTAAATGGAATGGAGCTCACAGGCATATGTTCCATCTTTAGACTAAAGCAGAGATAAATATGCTGCCCGTTCACACAATTGGAGCCACAGGTAAATAAAACCGGTGTCAGGAATTGATTCATCTCGTTACCCTTCTCTATTCAGACCTAATGAGGCCAGAGAGCTTAACCCAGGCTTTCCGTGGAACCCTTTGCTTCACTCAGTAACACCAAGATAGTCTGGTCTCATTGAATTCACAAATTCCTTCTAACTCTTCCCATCTGTTCCATGTTTATTTAACCTGCAGACCAGGGCAGCTACTTCCCCAGCGGAACTTCATAGTCTCCAGAAGGAAAGATCTGAACTTCCTCCCCTCCCCCATTTGTCTTGTAGCAAAAGGATATAAACCACCCTTTGTTAGGAACAGTAAACTTGCCTTTTTTCAAGGTTTAGAGCTTTGTAGGCAGTAAGTAGCTGGAGAGAAAAATGAAGAAAGGGCTCCACTGGCAAGGGCTTTCAGGGTATTTTTCTCTTCTTTATAAAAATAAAATTACTTTTCCCCTGTTGCTTTGGAAAGGCCCCAAAATAAACCTAAGAGCACTTGCATAGCTGTCATTAAGCTTCCCAGGCTGATCGAGACTCTGAGGCTCCCTGGCAGAGAAAGATGGTTGATCTGGCTCTGCCATCTTGTATTTCAATGTGGATGCTTCAAGCTTGGGAGGGGGGCCCTGACCTCTTAGCGCAACATCCCAGAGCAAGGAGAGAGCAATGCGTTATTCTCTGACATTTGACAGACTCGAGGAGTGAGTGTGGGGGTGCTTCTCCTCACCATGAATCCCTCCATGCGGAGCCCTCAGTAGACAGATGCAGCCTGTGCCTCCCCGTCTTCCACCCTCTAACACAGGACGGCCGGGTGGGGAAAGACAGCACAGGTGCAGTGAGCATGCTGCGCAGGCACTCATCCACACTGTTTGCGTTTCTATTATATGTAGCCGTAATTAATCATGAAGACATCTGGGAGGAGCCATGGATATTCAGCCTCAGCAGGGGAAAAAACACACCAAAATTATATTCCAGAATTAGAGCCGCTGACGTTTACATGGCAATTTACAAAGTAATTTTTATGGGGCTGTGTTAGTCTGTGTTGCTATAAAGGACTACTCGAGGCTGAGTAACACATAAAGAAAAGAGACATGGCACCGGCATCTGCTTCCGGTCAGAACCTCAGGAAGCTTCCACACATGGGGAAAGGGGAGGAAGGGGGAGAGGGAACTCTTAAACAACCAGCTCTTCCGTGATCTAATAGAGCCAAAAACTCAGTATCATGGAGAGAGAATTAATTTAATTACCGAAGGTGGGAGACAGGTGGGAGACTGTCTACGGGCACAGGGTAATGTCTCTCAGAAACATTTATGCGTCTGTGTTTATGGTCCATAATATACTCCTGTCTCTCATATTTATCAGATGCTACAGTCCTTTCTTTGGACTTTAATAGCAACTAAAAGTCCATCTTACAAGAAGCACTCCTCTTCTTCCATATTTTTGTCAGTATAGTTTTAGAAAATTACCAGCCTAGGCAACATAGCAAGACCCTGTCTCTACCAAAAGAAAATTAAAAATTAGCTGGGCATAGTGGCATGTGCCTGTAGTCCCAGCTACTCAGAAGGGTGAGGCAAAAGGATCACTTGAGCCCAGGAGTTTGACACTGCAGTGAACTAAGATTACACCACTGCACTCCAGCCTGGGCAACAAAGTGAGATCCTGTCTCAAAAGAAGAAGGAGAAGGAGGAGGAGGAGGAGGAGGAGGAGGAGGAGAAGGAGGAGGAGGAGAAGGAGGAGAAGGAGAAGCGGAGGAAGAGGAAGAAAGAAGGGAGAAGGAAGAGGAGGAGGAAAAGGAAGAGGAAGGATGGAAGGAAGGGAGGGAAAGAGGAAGACAGAATAAGGAGAAGGAAAGAAGAAGAGAGAAGAAGGAGGAGGAGGAAGAAGAGGAGGAGGAGGAAAAAGAAGAAGAAATGTATGTATTAATATATTTACTTGGTCAGCATTAGATAACTGCAAGGGAGCTATCTACAGCAAAGCAAAAAATATATGTTTTTAATGTAGCATTTATTCATCTCTGCTCCTGAAGAATGAGTGTACTCTCATCCCCTAGGGTCCAGCATACCCGCTGTCAGGAGTACCCCCTCCTTCCTCCCTCCCTTAACTAAGTTGACCTCCTACCTCACTGAGTTCAAGTTTGGGGGCCTAACCAGGAAAGAAAAATATGTTAGCTTTACAATGTGCCTTTCAGAAAACTGAAGTGTTGTCTTTATAAATTAAATGTATCTCTTTTTTTCTAACCCAAGATGTCTTCCTTCATGGGTGAGAATACAAATTATTTTGCTTAGGGATCCCAAAGAATGACTGTGAAATTCCTGCCCCGTTGGCAGACAGGTGGTGCAGAGATCTCCCACCTCTGGATCTGGTGTTACTCACTCGTCCATTTCGTGAGCACACAATGAGCATCTACTCTATGCCCAGATCCCTCCTAGGCTCAGAGAACTAAGGAAGGGGAGCTGTTGTCGGGAACTCTCCAGCTAGGAAAGGACGGAGGGATGGGATGTGCTTTAGGGGAGCTGTCCTCAGGACCTCTCCTGCTGGACAAGGACGGAAGGGTGGGATGCGCTTTAGGAGGGGTCACTCCATTGAACACCATGCAGATGGTGCCCCCACCATGACCTCCAGCATCAGAGTTGTGCACTGATGGCCTGCGGATGAGCGTGGGAGAAACGAAGGCTCTATGCCGCTTTGCGTGTGGTCAGAGGCATTCTCCCAATGCTTCTGCATCCTATTGGTGAGTGACAGGTACACAGCAGGCATGTGCAGTTTCCAGCTGAGGATTGTCACTCTGGAGCTCATTTGGGCTGCAAAGTTTCTATTCATATTACCTACTTGCCCTCCCCACCACCCCCCATTAGGCCTGCTCTCAAGGGAGGCTGAAATTCCCAGAATTCTTTATTAACATATTTTTCTTCTGACTCCACTTCCAACAGCCATTTTTATCTCTGACAGCAAGCTGGCCTCTGTCTCTGGGGCTGGACAGCATCATGCCCAGATCACTCCATTTTCAGAGCAGGCTTTAGCAGACTCCTGGCTGATGGGAGCCCCAGGGAGGGGAGTGGGGGAGTGAGCGACCTGCCCCCACTGCAATTACACGGTGAAGGTTACTTTCCCCTCCACCAAGTGGGACCCTTTGCAAAGCATTTGCTCCCTCTGCCTTTGGGTTGTCCTAATTCAGAAGGCAGGCTGCTGTCTGATTAGCCCAAAATGCTCCTAGAAGCTTCTCCCAAGAAGCACCCATTCAGGCACTACAGCTTCCAAATTACTCAACATTCAATTAGTTCATAAAAATTCATATTCCTGGAGAAAGTCAAAAAATTGGAAATAGTTTTAGTTGATAGAATTTTTTTAAACCACATTTTGAAAAAAAAAAATCATAAATCCCTATAGAAGTAAACTGCTGGCCAGGCAGTGACTCACGCCTGTAATCCCAGCACTTTGGGAGGTACCGGCAGGTGGATCACCTGAGGTCAGGAGTTCGAGACTAGCCTGGCCAACCGTGTCTCTAAAAATACAAAAAGGAATTAGCCAGGTGTGGTGGCAGATGCCTGTAATCCCAGCTACTTAGGAGGCTGAGGCAGGAGAATCACTTGAACCTGGGAGGTGGAGGTTGCAGTGAGCCGAGATCGTGTCATTGCACTGTAGCCTGGACAACAAGAGTGAAACTCCATCTCAAAAAAAAAAAAAAAAAAAAGGAAGAAAAAGTAAACTGCTTTATAACTTTAAATAGTTTTTCACACCTTTACCATGTCTAATTCTTTCAGTAAACCAGTTCAAGGTTTCAATAATTATGTCTAATTTTTGTCATGTTATTATAAATAAGAAAACTGGCCAGAGGGAGGTTAAGTAACATGCTCAGAGTTCTATGCTGGGCCAGACCTAGAACCCATCTCCTCTTTTACTCTTATTGCGTGTTCATTCCACAATCACATCTTAATCCAGGCCCAGATTTAACAGCCTCAGTTCTCCCACTGAATTCACACAATCCAGATTCATTCATTCTATAGCACAAAGATTTCACTTGATGTTCAGAACTACATTGCAGTACAAAAAGTCTACAAATAGCTTCGTACATAATGCTGAGAGTTTGGGTAAGTGAACTATTCAATATTGTGAAATATTACACAGTCATCAAAACAAAGTTGCAAAAGTATATTTGGCGATATAGCAAACCATAATATAATAATATAGAATATGCACAGCAAGCTGACCTTTTTATAATTATATGTATAAATAAAATGCATAGGAAATCGTGTGAAAGGATATACCCTAAGATATTAATAGTGGTTACTTATGGATACTTGGATTATAGGTGATTTTATTGTCTTCAATTCAGTTTTCTGTAGAATCTTCTAATTTTTCTACAGTAAAAGTACATTTCTTGGGTACTTTTTTTGTTTGTTTGTTTTGAGACGGAGTTTTGCTCTGTCACTCAGGCTGGAGTACAGTGGTACAATCTTGGCTCACTGCAACCTCCACCTCCTGGGTTTAAGCGATTCTCCTGCCTTAGCCTCCTGAGTAGCAGGGATTACAAGTGCATGCCACAATGCCTGGCTAATTTTTGTATTTTTTTAGTAGAGACAGGGTTTCACCATGTTGGCCAGGCTGGTCATGAACTCCTGACCTCAAGTGATTTGCCTACCTTGGCCTCCCAAAGTGCTAGGATTACAGGCATGAGCCACCATGAGTACTTTTTAAAGTTTCAAGGTTATTTCAGCAGGAAGACCCATCTGGTTAAAGAACAAATGTGTGTTTGGCCAGGCGCAGTGGCTCACACCTGTAATCCCAGCACTTTGGGAGGCTGAGGAGGGCGGATCACGAGGTCAGGAGATCGAGACTATCCTGGCTAACACGGTGAAACCTCGTCTCTACTAAAAATACAAAAAAAAATTAGCCGGGCATGGTGGTGTGCACCTGTAATCCCAGCTACTTGGGAGGCTAAGGCAGGAGAATGGCGTAAACCCAGGAGGTAGAGCTTGCGGTGAGCCAAGATCGCATCACTGCACTCCAGCCTGGGCGACAGAGCGAGACTTCGTCTCAAAAAAAGAAATAAACAAACAAACAAAAACGTGTGTTTATGCCTGGGGTAAGTACATTTAATAGTGTAAAAGTTCAGTCATCTCCATCTATTTTATCTCATCCCTAACTGGTTATGGATGGTAAACTCAGTTAACTTCTTTGAGGATAACCATAAACATATTTCACAAGCTTATTGATGTCTACTTTTAGTGAATTTCTTTAGGAAACAGAAGATTCATTACTAAACATTTTTTTCATGTCTGTTATGTTGGGATTGTTCTCCCCAGAAACCGTGTATTGCTGCTCGAACTTAAAGAGAATTACTGTACTCTTTACTGGACAAAATCACAAAACCACTGAGTGGCCCACCCCGAATTGTGTTCCCTCAGAGACGACCATTGCCTCCAAGTCTTTTTTATCTACTTCTGCTTGATCTATCATCAGATTTCCCTGAGTTGCTGTTCAAACGTGTCCACATTTCTTTCATTTCTCTACTCCATTCCCACCCGACTCCGTTTCATCGGAGGACTTGGCATCTTTCTCACTTGAGCCTCATGGCTTTCACACTCTGGTAGCTGAGGCCGCCTTTGTTCAAATGGCTCTCTACCAGGAGGCACACAAAGTAAGGTGACACGTGTGCTGGTTTTCCCGGGACAGTTGCCATCTGTCATCCTGACTTAATTATTAGACGTTCCCTCTTCCACTCGCGAATGTGCCCTGATTTGGACAATAATTTTTATAGTCCTACTAATGATGAGAAAAACATTGAAGATGGAAGCTGTTCTCAGGGGGGACGGTCCCTTGCCCCTTTTTCGGCCTCTGTGTCTTGGCTTATGCTAATCTTTCTTGTACTCAGTGACAAAAATGATCTCTTGTTCCTGTGAGAATTCTGACGTTATTACTTCTTAATCTGGATGGTCATCTAGTGCTTCTCAGACTGATGATCTGTGTATGTTTTCTTTCAACCACCCGTCTCAAACAGTTCAATTCAAATCCTCATTTCAGAGCTACACAAAAATGCATGTGAGTAAGACTTATTCTTGCAGAGAAAAAAAAAAAAAAAAAAAAAAAAAACAGGCTGGAACCAAAGTCTGCTCATTCACAGATTGCTTTCCCCCACCCTGGCTCTCTTAAGAGCCACATCAGGAGTGGATTCTCCCAGGTTTTCCTTCAGAGTGGAGAGAAACACAGCAGTCGTTGCCTTGGAAACTCTGTCCAGGGGCTGGCATCACGGGACTTGGCTCGCCTGCTCTGTGGCTGACATCCAAAGCTGACTCACTTAAGTTTTGATTGGTTATGGCTTCGCTAAGAGGGACATAGCGATTGAGGAAAGAGGACAGGGGATCTTGAGCAAGTGAAATGACTATAGCAAGACATCTGTCTTTTTCACAGAGAATAACTCAAATGATGGCAAAAGAAATAACCAGTGCACTTTAATAATTAAGAGTCTTGATGAAATGTTGGCAGCCAGAGATGCTGTTAAATAAAATGTTCATATGTCCATGTTTTAATCCAGTTCAGAATTCCATGAGCTGATTCAAGAATATCTTCAAGATATGCACCTGGTGCCACCTACAACTGTTCATTACACAGCCGTAGCAAATGTGGGTGGTTCTTCTATTCTAAGCTTCTTTTGTGGTCTTGATTCTCTAATGGGCAGAATATTGTCAATATCCATCAGATTACAGATGCTTTAGATGAGTCTCTATCAGCTATCAACTGAGGTTTCCATTTCAAATCAATACTTAATTAAAATAACAAAACATTTCTGATTGCTTTTTTAGATTACTTTTAAAAGGAAACCGACAGAGCATCCTAACGCAACCCCCTCTTTCTATAGATGAGGAAACCTAGCTTGGGAGATGGACGCCAGGGATGTGAATTGCTCCAGTTGTTAGAGGCTCAGTAGGACACAGACCCCAAGGCTCTAGGACTCCCAGTGTGCTGGACCCTCACAGAACTACCACTTTGCCTCTGCTACATTCTGCGGAGTATAATCACTTAATGCATGAGTATTTTTTTTTAATCTGTTTCAGCAAATGGAAGTCTGGCATAAAATGTAGTTGCCTGAATTCACTTTAAAGCTTTGGACAATGTTGTCATCTGAATAATGTGCTTTGGAGATCTTGACCCATAACAAGATAGCACTGTTCCTTAATCTTTCCAAAGGAATCTATAGCGTTAACACAGATAGAGCGTTCCTGCAAAGTCTCGTGTGAGTCAGACACATTAGCAAGGTGATCAGAAATGTACTTATTCTGGAAGACTGCCACCTCTCAGCTGGCAACTCCAAAGTGAGCTGGCAAACACAGCATTAAGGACTCAGAAAGCATTGGGGGAGGGGATTTAGTAACAAATCTGAGTCATGAAAACAGGAAACGACGAAAAGAGAAAACATAATTAACCTTCCAGCGTAGAATGCTAGTGCCTTAGGGACAATACTGAAAAAGCTGTTAGCAGTCTGAGAGGGGCTGCATCGGGGACGGGCGGTGGCCTTGACTATTATTTTATTTTAATTAAGAATCTTGGTTACAAGAGTGAAGGGATAAAGTCAGGCTGCAATGAGGCGACCTTCCTGTTGGACAGGGCCTCCTGCAGCTACTGAGTTTCCCACTGTGTTTGTGCACAGGCTGGGCACGATGAATGTTTACGTGGTGAAATGCGGCCCCTTGTGGCCTGGTTCGGAAAACATAACAAAAAAGTCCGACTCACAGCCTCAGAGTAATACTAACCTACTTTACGGCGTGTCAAACAGTGACACTGAAAAAATGACTACGGTACTCAGCAAAGTTAGTAATCACACCAAAACGCACCAACATATAAAAGAACCATTTTATTCAAGAAAGCCGGGAAGAACTGTCCCCTAAGCCAACTCGTGTCACATTTGAACGTGCCTGGGGACCACCTGGCATGTTGTTGCAGCAGCACAGGTTTGGTTCAGCAGGCCTGGACGAGACGTGAGGGTCTGCATTTTATTTATTTACTTACTTGCTTGCTTACTTTGAGATAGGCCTGTTGCCCAGGACGGAGTGCAGTGGCGAGATGACGGCTCACTGCAGCCTCGACCTCCCAGGCTCAAGCAGTCCTCTCACTTCAGCCTCCAGAGTAGCTGGCACTGCAAGTGCACACTACCATACCTGCTAATTTTTTATTTTTTCATAGAGACAGGGTCTTGCTATGTCGCCCAGGCCTGTCTAGAGCTCCTAGACTCAAGTGATCCTCCTGCCTCGGCCTCCCAAAGTGCGAGGATTTCAGGTGGGAGCCACTGTACCCAGCCAGGGTCTGCATTTCTGATAAGCCTCAGCAATTCCCACCCTGAGAGTGGCCAGTGGCTCAAGGGAAGGGTTGGCCAGGTCTCCTCTATCAGGACCTCCTCACTCCAGGACCACAGGCCTCTGGAGGGCATTCTCTGCCTTGCTTTGGCCTCCCCGGGGTTACAATTCTTTCCCACACTCAAGCACTGAGAAGCCTGGGGAGCCACTTTTCTTTCGCATCTTCCAGCTCCAGGGTCTCCTTACCTCAGTTCGAGGTCATCATTTCCCCATAAGAAAGAGTGTTCTGTGGGGAGACAGCCCACTCCCTGACACCGTCCTAGCCTACTCTGGACCTTCCTACTGCAGGAAGCAACATTCCAGGCTGGCATCTGACTGTGTCTTATGGATTCCGCATTCATGAAGGCTACAGGTTTCTTTCTTGATCACTGAAAGCAGCAGGTGGTTTTCAATGCCATTGCCTCCAAGTCTCCTCTTGGGATGTGCATGTCTGAAGGTGGCATTAATGTGTATCTGCCAGGCTCCTCCCTCACACCCAGACAGCGTGCACTGAGGCCCACTCCGGCATCTTGTTTCCAGTGTCAGAGTGGCACTCACACCCCACCCCACTCCCAGTCCCCAGAATTCATTGTATTTGGTTAGGAAGAAAATCTTTAATACAAAGTAGTTTTAACCCGGTGTGGGAAGAGAAAGACAGAATAAATACAACAGTAGAATCATCACAGATGGGTAATTACACATGTAAATGAGCTCAATTTGGTTAATTTCCCTTGAGTTCCTATTTACCTGGTTAACGTTTTATGCTAGCCCCACAGCACCACTGAATTTTGGGGTACTTTCTTTTTACTCTTAAACGTCAATTCCAAAATATGAAAAGCAATTTTGAATAGTTTGGTGGAACCATTTTTCTCAGCTTATTTTTTTTTTCAGATTTTTCCATTTACCATCATAACTGGTCTACAAAGTATGAATTGCCTCCAGTGTACAGAGTCCTACAACATGTTGGATCTCAGGAAAACACAACCCTAGTATTCCAGGAACAGTTCCCACAAAACTAGAATACAAAATCTAAGTAATAAGGTCAGACCATGCTGAAGTCATTTAAGAATAATGAAGTGGGAGAAATGACATCTGGCTGAGAAATCAGCAAGGGCTTCCTAGAGGAAGTGGTACTCAAGCAAGATCTTGAAGGACAAATAAGAACTGTATGTATAGAAAAGGATCAGGTGTGAGACACAGAGAGTACACAGGGCATATTCAGGGGATATCTGCAGATCATTAGAAAGTCAGGACCAAGGACCCGGGGAGACAATTGAGGGCTGTGGGAATTAGAGACACAGGAATAATCACTGAAATCCTGGCAGGGCAGAAGTATACAAGAGAGACTGCAGAGAGAGAAATGAGGGCAAAGGCAGAGCTGGGGAGAAGCAGGAGGAAGATGAACTCCAGCAAAGCAGCAGCAAGGAGGCAGGAGGTCACAGGGAAAGACAGACGCCATCAATGCCTGAGGATGACAGCACACTTGTTTGTTTTTTGTTTGGTAAAAATTTTCAAACAATACACAGGCCAGGTGCTGTGGCTCATGCCAGCACTTTGGGGGGCCAAGTGGGGAGGATCACCTGAGGTCGTAAGTTCGAGACCAGCCTGGCCGACATGGGGAAACCCCATCCCTACTAAAAATACAAAAATTAGCCAGGTGTGGTGGCACATGTTTGTAATCCCAGCTACTTGGGAGGCTGAGGCAGGAGAATCACTTGAACCCAGAGGCAAAGGTTGCAGTGAGCCAAGATGGCACCACTGCACTCCAGCCTGGGTGACAGAGTGAGACGATCTAAAATAAACCACATGTACTCAAAAGTGCAGATATAATGAACCCCTACCCGTGCCCCTTCATAAATAATCAGCAGAGATTAAGATGAGGGCCATACTATCCCTTTTGCTGTGTGGTTACTTTACCGACATTTTACCACAAACCCCAGGCCCCACGGCATCCACCCCTGCATATGTCATTATGCCTCGCTCAGAAATGTGGGCAATCAAGAAGAAAATGTTAAAGGAGAGGACAATTTAAAATCATTGGAAATTTTAGGGATTTCAGACAGAGAGTAACACTGTGTAGGAACTCACCAGCAGCCTTCAAGAGAGTAGTTTCGGCAAGATGCCTGGAGCGACAACCAAAGGCCCAGAGTGGAAGTCCCCAGTGGGCAAAGTCAGCGCGGTTAAAAATAACAGCGCAGTTCAGCGAGGTGCCTGGATCACCGGAGGGCTCTTTGTCACCAAGAGGAGACGTAAGTATGCTTGCGGGTCAAGATAAAGAATCAATAGAGTAGTTAGAGAATGAAGATGTGAGTAAACAGATACTCGATGCAGCAACATTCATTCGTTCCATTGAAGATGAAATGAGCACGTATTACCAGGCTGCATTCTTTTTGGCCCAGGCCATGAGATGGATAAAATCCCTGCCCTCATGTAGCTAACACTCCAGTGGCGGGACAGACATTAAACAAACAAATGTAAAATACAATGCCCAGCAATGATAACTGCAATAAAGTAAAATAAATGACTCAAAGGAGGTGGCACACGACAGAGCCAAGAAGACACATGAAGAGGTGAGAGCCTGAAAGAGAGGCCAAACAGGACCTCTGGGCAGAAGAGGGGCTGTGGGATCTGGCAGCCAGAGAATCTCAAGGGAGGGACAACAGCAGGGGAGGGAACTCATGCTGAGTTCACTGTGTTTTATAGAAGAAAAAGAAGAGAGAAGCTCAGAACTTCTAAACCCTTCTAGACGCTAAGATTGCTAATACTATATTAACTGACACAATGTCCCTTTATGTGTTTTACTGCGAAAAAACAAGCTCAGAGCGAGGCAAGAAGGCAGCCATGCACGGAAGGAAGGCACTGGGTCTGTTTATTAGCCAAGTGGGACTTCAGGCAATTTAAAGTCTCCGAGTCTCAGTTTCTGCATGTGTAAAATGGATATGATGCTTCCTATGGAAGGGGTTTCTGTGAGAATGAGGTGGTATCATACATGGAGCCCAAGCACAGTGCTCGGCACCTCCTAAATGATCATTAAGTGCTATCTTAGAAAAAAAAAAAAGGGAAGCAGTTGTGACGGTCAAAAAGCAGCTGTTCCGTTTTGGAAAGAACCCTTAGAAGGCTTCCTAAGATTTCTCCTCAAAATGGCTACGTGCTCTTTTTGGTCTGGAAAATGTTATGCAATCAAACACACGCTTTACTTTCTCAAAATTTCTACTGTTCTCAACAAGTCCCCAAAATTCCAAGCCCCGCAGCTCCTGGTAAGGGTGGAAAATGGTTAACGGAGAGAAACGTGAAAGTGATGACATCTTGGAGAAACCTAAATTATCACATTTCCTCAAATCCACACAGTAGGTTCATGGAGTCTCACTTTCCCGCTTTGAACTTTTCTCATTTCCTTTCAGGGTTACATGGATTAGAAGGTTGAAGAGCCCTTGAAGGGTCACCTTGTCCATCTCTGCCTTAAAATTAGATAAGGAATAACTAAAAACCATGGTGGTAATCGTTCAGGGAGAAAAAAAAGTTATAGAGTTCATTTAATTTTGTTAAGCTAATTAGCAGAGGTCGACAGAGCCAACTTGAATGAAATGAGGCCAGTTCTATTTGAAATCACATTTAGGCCAATAAAACTCTGGGCCCCAGCACATCCATTCCTCATCTCACCCTTCTCTACCTTCGAGCTTATCACTGGGATTTAAATGGGTGTGACTATCCCCAAGAAACTATAACTCTATAAACTGGCCTTGACTGCACTCATCCCCTCGTGATCAGTTGCCTAAATAATGAATTAGCCCACAGATAGAACTCAGCTCTCACTAAAAAAATTAATGATCAATACCCAAAATATGTAAGATTAGATCAAAAAATAAGTTATTCTCCCTCAGTTCAAAAGTGATTGCCAACAAACTGTCTCTGCATGTTCACTCAAGCAACTGCCCAGTTATTTATCCTATCTGGGGAGAACAAAATAGATGTACATAATATCAACTACTTGTATAAAATTTTAAGTCATTTGTTTCAGGTATTTTGGGTTTTCTCCAGGAGAGGGGGAGAATGTGGCTGTAATCCCTAAAGTCCTAGAATGAGACTGGGCACAGTGGCTCACGCCTATAATTCCAGCACTTTGGGAGGCTGAGGCAGGCAGATCACTTGAGGCCAGGAGTTTGAGACCAGCCTGGCCAACATGGTGAAACCCTGTCTCTACTATAAAAATACAAGAATTAGCCAGGCGTGGTGGCACACGCCCATAGTCCCAGCTACTTGGGAGGCTGAGGCACAAGAACCACTTGAACCCAGGAGGCGGAGGTTGCAGTGACCCCAGATCGCGCCGCTGCACTCCAGCCTAGTTAACGGAGTGGGACTTTATCTCAAAATAAGTAAAATCATATTTCCAGACATGGCTAACTTTAAAAAAATAAGTTTCATTTTACACATACTAAATGAAAAGATGTTAGAACTTGTTCTTTTGGGTGTTGAGTAGTCATTTTCTCTTTTCAACTTTAAGTCAAACAGTATAGAAGGAATACACAGCAATATGCTGGAAACCCAGCTGGGGTGGGGAAAGCCTTCATTTTTTTAGCACTTGCTGATTTCTCAGGTGTAAATATCCCCACGATGGCCAATTTCAAGCTACCAACAGTTTAATGACCAGCTGAAAAATTCCTGAAAAATTAATAATTGGTTCTCCACTGCACACCACTGGAGCTAGACAAAGAGGCAACTGGTCTAAGATTTCTTTCATGCCCTGTCTTATTTGGTTAGTAAACTCAGTTGTTAAATAAACCACTAAAAAGTGTGAACTTCATACCATATAATCACATTTAAACAAGCTTTTAAATATGGTTCTCATCCTAGGTGATCATTAAAACTCAGGTTATAATATTCAATTATATAGAAATATTTTTAGGAAATATTTTAAGTGAAAATAGTGTGACCAGTATGACCCCAAATTTGCATATAAAAATAACTAGAAGGATATACCCCAAAATGTGAATATTAATTTTAAGATTATGTGCTTTATTTTCTTCTTTTGCTTTTTTTTTTTTTTTTTTGAGATGGAGTCTTGCTCTGTCGCCCAGGCTGGAGTGCAGTGGCATGATCTCAGCTCACTGCAAGCTCCACCTCCTGGGATCACGCTATTCTCCTCTCTCAGCCTCCCAAGTAGCTGGGAGTACAGGCGCCCGCCACCACGCCCGGCTAATTTTTTGTATTTTTAGTAGAGATGGAGTTTCACCGTGTTAGCCATGATGGTCTCAATCTCCTGACCTTGTGATTCACCCACCTCGGCCTCCCCAAGTGCTGGGATTACAGGTGTGAGCCACCACACCCGGCCATGCTTTTTTCTGTTTTTCAAATTTTGTGCAATGTTTACAACTGGAAAAAAAAATAAAGCCAATAAATGTTATATAGTTTAGAAAAAAATATATAGCATTTCAGATTATGTCATTAGAATCTTACAAATAGACTGGCTAGAAGACTGAATCAGACTGACTCTATTTAAATAAGGCTAAATATCCTTTATTATTGTGATGTTTTACTGCTTTCAAAGTACTGTCATATGCATTATCTAATTTGATCATCCTTGACGCAGGGAAGACAGGTTATTATACTTTCACTATACAGGTGCAAAAACAGATGATTACATGATTTGCCCCTGATCACATGGCTAATAAAGCAGTTAAACTGGGACTTTGACGCTGGATTTCTGGTTGCTATCCCCAAGACCCTCCTTCAAAAACAAGCTGGGGGAAGCTTTGCTCATGGTTCCTTGGTTCAAGAAGTTCCCACTGAAAACCTAGACCTGATTCTGCAAGGGGCCACTCTCCTTGTCTTGAGCGTTTTAAATGTCCCGTGCTTGACTGGAATCATCTGGGTAGGACACATGCCATTCAGGCACTGATGCTACACAGAACGATGCCTCCAGTGGACTCTTTAGCTTGGAAATGTATGAGCATGACTGGAGAACTTGCCGAGGACAGCACCCACACTCTGGGATGAAAACTATGCACAATGTTCTACACACACCCAGTTACAACAATCTTTAAAGGCTGCACACCAGGTTCTGGTATCAGTTTCCGTATCTTCTCCCTAAAGAACTAGGGAGTGCCCTTTATGGGAATGGCTGAAGGAATAACTTCTGGGGAGATCTGTCTGAAGCCTCCACTGGGTCCCGTGTGGTTTGGGCTGGGACATCAGTCTCCTGCTTTTGGACTCTTACTCTCGCTCACAGGCAGTGCTTTCCCAGGGCTCATTTACCAGAAACGACCACATGCTGGGTTTTCCAATTGTAAGAAACAAAAATTTGTTGCCTCAAGTAGTAGGTTTTAGCAGGTGGATATATGGGACCACACATACACATTCTGATGAGGCCTCATAGAAAGCCAGAAAAGCCATGCCACCAGATTCAGAGAAACAGGTGGCCCAGGAGGGGGTGGCCCAGAACAGGGGAAGGCCCCTCTCCTGCAAGTGTCACCGTGCAGCACAGACAGGAGGCAGCACTCCCACCTGGACCCCAGCCTTGGAAGTCCCTCTCTCACTGCGATGGCAAGGCCACTCCTTCAGGGATGCCACAGGTTGAGGCCAAAGATGAAGACTGTCTTATGAAAGTGTTTCCTGGATTGGCTTTTAGATGCTTCAGTGGAGGCCACGTGATACAACGTGTTCTGGCTTCCATCTGCAGCCCAGGGGAGCTTCGTTAACTTCACGTGAAGAACCCTAACAGGAATACACGTGCGGGGATGGAAAGGTAATCAAAGGCCCACTCCAGAAGCAGCCACTAAGGCATAAGCTACATTTATCTCCTGATCCGTAACAGAATCTTAATGAGCACCAGGACATTAGAAATTACTTTTCATTGGTGAAATGAGCTTTCAAGATGAGTGAATTGGCTACAAATATTGTACAGCCCCTTCCTTCCCTAGTATGAACAAGGTATAAGGAATCGGGGAGCCAAATTGCCTATGACTTTGGAATGGAATCTGAACATGCTTGCTGGAGTACTCTGTAACCTGAACAACCAGAGTTAGCTGAGTCTTGTGGCTAAAATACTCTCTCATCTGTTTGAATTTTCATACAAGATGCCACCAAAGCACCTAAGAGGACAGACACCTGGGACTACATCAAGCTTACTGCAGCCGGACGTTGCCTTGTTGCCAGCGGGTGTTGACATTTGCTTCCACAGCACCACAGTCTGTTAGTGGGAGAGGAGTCTGCAAGAGAGAACACCTAGAGGACTCACTCAACTTTACCTGAGGTTGTCAACAATCTCTCAAAAAGAACACAAGAATCCTGCAGGATCCAGTCAGTGTGACTTAGGACCTTTTGCTCTGAGAACTTTAGTATTCTCACAAATAATCAGGGAACTTCTGAGCACAAGCTGAGTGAGTTACTCATACCACTGGGTACTGTTTTGTGACCTCACTTGCATCCAGAAACAAAGCGGTCTGGGGAAATTTGGGGTTACCTTTATATTCCTGAGCAGGCCTTCCACACTGCCATGCTAATGTGTGGCTTTCACAGCACCAGGATTTCTGATCTCAATTAAATATAATTCAGTTCGTAAAAATCAATCTTAAAGAACTTTGTTTTAACCTTTATTCTCTTCAATTATAAAAATACATACTACAGAAGTTTTACATGATAGAAAACAGAAAAACCAAAAACTCCCCCAGAATCCCACCCTCAGAGACGGCTACTCCTCTTTGGTAAGTATTCCTCCAGGTTTTTTAAGCATATAGTAGTACACAGCAGGAAAATGTAAAATCCTACTATATATGTGACTGCTCTTGAAGAAGTTTTCAAACAGTTCTGACAGACCATTCTGACCAATTTCTCTAGGGAACTTTAAGCATTAGTTTTCAGAGAAAATTCCATGATACTGTGGGTAGAAAAACCTCTAAGATTTTTCTTATCATTTATAATAAATATTGTCCCAAGTGTTAAAGGTCAAATAAAATTTTTAAAAATAGTAAATAAATGTGATACAGAGGAAAAAAACTTCAGAAAATCATCCCAGTTTCTTATCAAAATCAAAACTCCTAAGTCCCAATTCCAACAAGTACCATAAAACAACTTTAAAATGGGATTCTGAAAAACAATCACTTTTTTACCATAAAATATAGCTCTAAAAGTAATTCTACAATTTTGGGGTCTTTTTTTTTGGGGGGGGGGACAAGGTCTCAGTCTGTCACCCAGGCTGGAATGCAGTAATGGCATGATCAAGGCTCACTGCAGCCTCGACCTCCCAAGCTCAAGTGATCCTCCCACCTCAGCGTTTCGCATGCCTAGCTAATTTTTTTTTTTTTTTTTTTGTAGAGACAACGTCTCACTATGTTGCTTCATTTAACAAATAAGGGGAGGAAGGGCGGGGGCAGAATAGAGGACACAGACTAGAGTTCAGCTTTTACAAGTGGCAAAGGACAATTTTGATTCGGCCTCCCACAGCTTCATTTGTAATGCTTTCAAGACATCTTCCATCTATTGAATTGAAAAAATAAAAAATTAAACACAAATATCATTTAAAATTATACATGGTTAAGATATACACTTAATGCAATTTTGGATATGTCATACATTACATGGTAGATATTCAGTGTTTACCAAAACTATTTGCAGGCATAAATTTTTTAAAATAAAGCATAATTCTATCAACAGTAGTTCTCAACCTACAATCTGCATCTCTTTTATACAATCATCACCATCTCACCTATCTGGCCATGACAAAATGTTAACATCCAACAACCAGGCTATTTATACCACAAGAATTGAAGCAAACAAAATACTGATTTGAATCAAAGATGTATTTCTAGCTTAGCAAAATTAGAATACATAGTTTTGATTTTGTCATGAAATGTCTTCCTTATTATTTTGTTGATTAAGCTTTAGCTTCATTTGAGTTCCCCAAAAATCAACTTTACTAACACCTGAAATGAAACAGGCACACTCTTCCTGCGACCAAGACAGATGACGTTATGAGAATCATCGTTTGTGGGGGAGCACTTCTTCACTGACAAATTGTTCATACAGAGATATAAAATGTACAGAATAAAATTACCTGTGTTAGAGACTTTTCTATTTCAACTCTGCTTTCAAGATTAAAAAGCTCTTTATCTTCTGTCACAATTTGCTTTTCAGAGGACCCTAAAACATAACTGACGTATGGTACAAGGTTAAAATACAAACTTGGTGTGGTGGCATGCGCTTGTTCCCAGCTATTCAGGAGGCTGAGACAGAAGGATCATCTGAGGCTAGGAGTTTGAAACCAGCCTGGGCAACACAAGACCCCAGGCAACACGCCTGTTGTCTTAGCTGCCTGGGAGGCTGACGCAGGAGGATTGCTGGAGCCCAGGAGTTCAAGGACGCAGAAAGCTATGACCACAGCATTGCACTCCAGCCTGGGTGACAGAGTGAGACCCCATATCTTAAAAAAATAAGTTTTAAAAGAAATAAAAATAAAAAGCTGGGGGCGGGGGGCAAAATCCTACTAAACTACATTCAATTTTTAAAAACAACTGAATATACTTTTATTCCAAAAAAATTTCTCACAGTGTTTTCTCCTACAATTTAGAGTGTCTGACTTTTCCAATACCAAATAAAGAAGCAGGTCAAAGCAAAAAAAAAAAAAAAAATTACTGGCTTGTTAGAAATCATTACTTGAAAATATATTTAACCAAACAGTATTGATTTAGTTCTGACACTTCCGTGCCAATTTCTCTGCAAACTTCACTTTCTGAAACACCACTTGTGAGGTAAACATTTATATATCAAACTTACCTTTCAATGGCTTCAACACTGAGGCAAAACAAGTCTCTCTTGTAATCAAGATTCTTGGGCGTGCATCTGTACACGTAGCCAAGATTGAGTGAGCACCCCGCACAGTACAAAGTCTCAAGGATGCTGCAATAAAGAAACGTCTTGCTTTAGGAAATGAAGTAGCAACTCATTCTAATAAAAATCTCATTGTTAAAATCCATAAACACTTCAGTTTCTAAAGTATGCTATTCTGACCACACTAGGTCATACATAAAGGATAGGAAAAAGTGATAGTAATATATTTACAATAAAAATGTAAAGACAGTCATCTCCAAGTCACAATGCCTTAAGTATCATATAACAAGGGACATACAAAAAAGTGTCAAGAGAGGATACTGAGGTGGTGTTTTTCTAGAATATAAATTCCTCAATCTGGTACTAATGTAACAAAGTGGAGAATAAATATTTTAGGCTTGCCAGCCATATGGTGTCTGTCACTACTCACCTCTGTCATTGTAAAACAAAGCACCTATAGACAATACTAACTGAATAATCTGTGTTCCAATAAACTCATATTCACAAATTAATGCCCGCCCCATGGGCCATAGTTTACCAAACTCTGCTCTAGTGGAAGGTAATACTGTTTGGCTTAATTAAAAAAAAAAAAAAAAAAAAAAAAGACTCTCTAAAGTTAGATGACAACCCATGCAATTGTTCCTTCATTCTAGTTACCTCTCAACTCAGGTTCCACACACTTGAATATACTTTCCCCTAAAGTCTATTCATGTCTCCTTAAAACCCGGCTTAGAATCCAGTGTCTCCCAAACGCCTTGTTGAACTTGACCCATCCAAATTTACCATTCTATAAATACACTAAAATTGCCACTCCAACACACAGCAAAGTGATGACTGGAGATTTCAATCCAGTAGTGATCACAGTAGTAAAACATACACCACAATCGATTATTATTGCAAAAGTATTATCTCCTAGTCAGTACATGAAACACTTGTAATCACGAAATACCCATTCCTGCTATCAAGCAAAAGGGAGCTACCCAAGACTCACAGATTATAGACTACATCATTGTTTACTTACAGATACTGAGACACTGTTAATTATTACAGCAACATACGGATCAAAGAACAAAATGGATGACCACATGATTAAATCATGAATTCTCACTGATGATGTGATTAGCTGGATAATATGCCACTGATTACCTGTTAAGTGTCTACAGGCTTTTATAAGTTTCTATACTTTAGTTTTATATAGAAATAGTCTCACTATGTTGCCCAGGCTGGTCTCGAACTCCTAGCCTCAAGCAATCTTCCACCTTGGCCTCCCAAAGTGCTGAGATTACTGGCAGGAGCAACCATACCCAGCCAGCTTGTATAAGTTTTTATGTAAGAAATATAAAAGTATGTTAGTAAATCCCACTTAAATTACTCACAGTGAACAGGCAAACCTCCATGCTATATATCAAACCTCATTACCATTATGAGACCGCCTCACACCATTACCAAGATTGCAAACTAGTATTTAATGTCATCAGCCAATAAAGGACACTCAGAGAAACCAGAGGCTTCAACTCCCCAAACACACTGAGCCATGAATAAGACTGTTTTATCTCGAGTTATCAAAATCAACCTAAACACCACCAAAAACAGGAAAAAACCCATTCACACTTCTAGAATCATCTTGTGGAAGAATAAATAGATGGTAGCTACTATTAAGGCAGCATCTTTCTGCTTTCACAGTTGGCAAGAATTTGGCCAGAATTCACCCTTGTGATTGAACATTGACATTGAGAAGGCAGTGCCAACAATCATAAGGTAATGTTAGACAAGGAATAATCCGATTGTAAGATCCTCAACAAAGGACAAAGTCAGACTTAAGAGAGAAAACAGCACTGCTACCCTCACAACATATTTCTAAAGCCCTCAGTGCTCTTGCTGACCATCAGCAGAATGGCTCAGGCAGGTATTTCACAGGATGGGCCTATCAAAAAATTCACAAGCGTCCCAAAGCAATATGGGAGTGTGGAGCACACAACCCTAGTGGAGTCCAAGACAACTGAAGGCAGTCTAATCGATGGGTTTAGGTGATACGAAAAAACAGTATTAATAACTCTGGATCAAAGAGAGTGAATTCTCTATCAATCCTGATTAGAAAAAAGAAGAAAGTCTCTGTTTGGTGCTAGACTGTCTTTGACACTTGTCTCATAGTTGCAAATCTTTTAATAGTAAGAGAATAGACCTCAGGCAGAGAACGAGCCAGGCAACAATATCTCAGCTAGAACTAACAACAACTGTTTTCACTGTAATTGTCTCCAGTTACTTTCTAGTTATGGTAAGTATATATTTATGATAGTAAAAAGAATCCTTTTAAGATAAATTTAAATAAAAATTTTGAGTTGATTTAATTTAAAAAATTTAGTATGCAATAGCACAGTTGGTAGGTAGTACACAAATAGAACAAAAATGATGGTGACATCAAAATGGCTAGAGCTAGGAAGTGGGGAAGAAAAAGCACTTCGAAGGCAGTAACGAAGGACAACAAGCATAGTCCTAGCTCTTACTGCTAATTCGTCCTGTGACCTTAGCAAAGTTCTAGCCTCTCTGGGCCTAACTTTCTTCAACTACAAAATGAGAAATGATCTGAGCCTGGGTTTTCCAAATTTCTATGGCCTGCATGCCAGCACCACAATTTTTGTCACATTCACAAATTATCTATACTGTTACTAATTTATGTTAAATGGAGAAACTTTTTTTTTTTCTTTTAACTTTTTATGGAAGAGATACATAGGGCAAAGATTACAGAAGGAGGACGCAGAGCTTCCAAGACCTTTCTAGGTACACCCGGCATCTCATATTCACCAACCTGGAAGTTCTCTAAAACCTGTGGGGTTTTTGGAGGTCTTATAACACAGGCATGATCAATTAAATCATTGCTGATAATCTCTAGCCCCTCTCCCCTCCACGGAGGTAGGAGAAGAGGTTGGGGTAGGGCTGAAACTTCCAACCCTCTAATCATGCCTTGGTCCTTCTGGCCCCCAATCCTTAAGCTACCTAGAAGCCCCCCAGCCACAGTAATCTCATTAGGATTCAAAACGACATCATCATCACTCCAGAGATTCCAAGCATCTTAGAAGCTCTTCTGTCAGAACTGGTGACCAAGACCAAACATGGTAACAAAAGATACCCTTATCACCCCATCGCTCAAGAAATTAAAAGGGTTTTAGGAGCAACCAAGTATTGAATGTTTCTGTCCCCCACCAAATGTATCAGTTGAAATGGTAGCTCCTAATGTGATGGTATTAGGAGATGGGGTCATCAGGAGGTATTTGGTCGTAAGTGCACAGAGTTAACTTTTTTTTAATTGAAATATATTTTATTTGATAGGATACTCTAGCATCACTAAAAATGAAAAGCCAGGATTTTTAATACACATAAAATATATATATAATTAATTTTTGTTTAACTGTGTACCACCTAAAGTTATTTCATATGCAAGTATAAGATACAGTTTACATTTGGAGCAACAATTACATAGGGCAGCGCTTCCCACTCAGTTTGCTCAGGTGTCACTATGGCACATGGATGGCAGGTATGGCAAGACATTTGTCCCCTCAGCCCTTAAAGTGGCCACACAGGGCCTCAGATTGCTGGGGCTCCTGTGTTGTTTGCTCTTGCCACAAACAGCCTTATCTGTTTACCCCAATAGGCTGTGTATGTGACAGCAGCATTTTATGTGTGCCGTAACATGAGAAAGGTGGGCAGCATTAGCCTAAGGCACTCTTTAACACTGAGATTTTATAATACAGCTATTTTCTTTTTTTTTTTTCAAGACTGAGTCTTGATCTGTTGCCCAGGCTAGAGTGCAGTGGTGATCTTGGCTCACTGCAACCTCTGCCTCCCTGGTTCAAGTGATTCTCCTGTCTCAGCATCCTGAGTAGCTGGGATTACAGGCATGTGCCACCATACCCGGCTAATTTTTGTATTTTTAGTAGAGATGGGGTTTTGCCATGTTGGCCAGGCTGGTCTCAAACTCCTGACTCCCAGTGATCTGCCCACCTTGGCCTCCCAAAGTGCTGAGATTACAGGCGTGAGCCACCGCGCCCAACCTTCTTTTTCTACTTTTATTTTCGATTTTCTTCAGCACCACGCCCAAAGATCCAAAAAGGGAGTGTCAGAATATACTTTTAGAAATCTGGAAACTCTAACTTTTCAATATTTAAAGGTAACCACAACCACTCAAGAACTGATATACTTTCTAAAACAGGATATAGAAAAAGCAAAAAGAGAACAGATATATGCAAATGACTGATTTTTTACTATCATGGAAAGTTTTATCCCAAGTAATCTTACTACTAGTAATGACCTTTTAAAGATTTTTATTAAAAAAAAAAATTCTCTAACATATTCATATACAGTTTTACTCACCAACCATTTTCCTTTTCACGTTTGGATAACTTCTGTTCCTTATCCACAGAAACATTACAGGAAACACCTAGAAACAGAGAAAGTAACAATAATTAATGTGGTTCATTACAACATATATGCAGACAATTTCTAATCCAACTTTTTAGAACCTGAAGGACAAAAAATAAGCCCAAAGTCACACACACACAACAGTGGTTCGAAACGAAATGTACTGGGGTCTTCTGGGAAAAGATGGCAGAATAAGAGTTATTTCCAACCAGGTGCAGTGGCTCACACCTGTCATCCCAACACTTTGGGAGGCCAAGGTGAGAGGATGGCTTGGGGCCAGGAGTTCGAGGTGAGCCTGGACAACATAACGAGACTCCATCTTCAAAAAAATGTTTAAATAAAAATTTAAGAAAAATTTTAAAAGGTTATTTCCTCCCTTTCCCTGAAAACCACTAACATTAATAGAATGGCTAAAATTAGAGGGAAAAATTCATTCCACAGTAAACTTGGAACCACTACAATCTCAAATCACAGGCTGCAAAGAACTATCTGCCAGTTAGTGAAACTGGGTTTCAAAACTAGGAAGATGCAAACAGCCAACACATATATCTCCAGATTTCAAACACAGGGCCCATTTCTCTAAAAGTAACTGAGAGGGTCCTCAGCATCCCAGCCACACATCTTTTACTTGAACAATGACTTGGACAGAGGTCACTGCTGGACTCGAGGCAGCAGCAAACATTCCCAAAGAATCCAGGTCTAGGACACACTAAAGGACAGGGTAGAGGGTGAAGAGAAATGAAGAAGGGACATCAGACCTAAAATGGCCAAAACAGACTCTTGATTTCATGGCCTCCTACAGTCTACCTTAACTCTGTAAACTCCATCCACCTGCTTGCTGAAATCAGAAACCAGGGTGTCATCCTTGATTCATCTCCTCATCTTGGTCCCCCATATCTACTCCACTGATCCATTCCAACAATTCTACGTCACAAACCTCACTCCAGCTCCCAAACGACCAGCACTACCTCTTGCCTGGACTACTGCTCTGGCTCTTCACTGACCTCCCCCCTTCCATACTTGTTCCTCCTTCGATGCTTTCTCCAAAGACAATGCAGGGTCATATTACTCCCCGGCCTAAGCTAGCAGAATAATGTACTTACTAGAACAGATTACTACTCTTTAGAACAGACTATAACACCTTGCAGTTTCTGGTCTCTTCCTTCCTCCCTAAATTGTATCTTTATTCTCTTTGACCATACTCTAGTCTCAAGGATTTTGCACCAGCTGCTCAGCACCTATCAAAAGCAAAGAGCATGACCAAGAACTGTACCTGCAGCCAAGCTAGCATTCACGTATAAAAACAGGAAAATATTTTCAAGCACATAAACTTGAAATTTTCTTGGAGATGTGGACGTGGGGAGCACTAAAGATTAATCAAACAACTCAAGAATGAAAAAGCTATTAAGAAGCTTTCTTATGTTAATGAGTACTGGAGTTGGGAAAAAAAATTATATAAACATTATAGGATCGGGTGCTGTAACTCACATCTGTAATCCCAGCACTTTAGGAGGCCGAAGCAGGGGACTGCTTGGGGCCAGGAGTTTGAGATCAGCCTGAGCAACATAGCAAGACTCTGTCTCTACAAAAAATTTAAAAATTAGCCAGGTGTTAGTGTGTGTCTGTTGTCCCAAGCTACTTGGGAAGCTGAGCTGGGAGGATAGTTTGAGCAGGCGTTCAAGGTTACAGTGAGCTACGATTGTGCCACTGTACTCTAGCCTGGGCAACAGAGGGCTGTTAATCCACTATAATCCTATTTAAAAAATAACCTATTAAATAATTAACCCTATTTTAAAAAATCATAGTAAGGCTGTGTTCTGGCTACAACAGAATGTAAATGTACCGAATGTAAATGTATAAAGCTTAACAAAATGAAAAAAATTAAACTAATTCAAATTGGGTAAAGAAGGAATGGAAATGAATCCGAATTCATGTTTGTCTTTACGGTGGGGGGGAGCGGGGAGATGTTAAATCCTATTATCTAAATCTGATAAATCAAAAAATGTATAGTTCTTTAAACTATGTTTACTATTTTAAAACTATGTTTTAAATTTAAAAACTATTAAATACAAATTAACAAAAATAATAGCCTTTCTATAAGTAAAGCAAAACAAAGAAAAGAGCCCACATGGTAAAAGATACTATCGAAACAAAGTACAAATAAAATGAAAGATGTAACACCAAACATGTTATTTCTTAAAAAGATGTAAACAAGGTAAACTGATTCAAACAAAGAGCTTTTCCTACTGCATCAAAAATCTGCCTGGTTTTTTTTTTTTTTTTTTTTTTTTTTTTTTTTTTTTTGAGATGGAGTGCTCTGTTGCCAGGCTGGAGTGCCTCCTCCTCCCCGATTCAAGCGATTCTCCTGCCTCAGCCTCCGGGAGTAGCTGGGATTACAAGCGCACACCACCATGCCCGGCTAATATTTGGCTTTGGCGAGGGTGGTCTGGAATTGTTGTATTTTCAGTAGAGACGGGGTTTCACATGTTGGCCAGGATGGTCTCGATCTCCTGACCTTGTGATCCGCCCATTTCAGCCTCCCAAAGTGCTGGGATTACAGGTCTGAGCCACCGCGCTTGGCTTAGTTTGATTTTAAGAGGTGCAAAGAGTTTATCTCAACTTTCAGTTAACTAGGGGACACTGGTGTGCTCCTTTATTCCCAGTATTACACCAAGGAAAACGTTCCAGAAACGTCGATAAGCCGGTGATGAATTTCTGCCATCGAAACATTTACAGTATTCAAAGAGAGGAAAAACCTCATCTTGAAAAACCACAATCCAAAACAACAGCCATTTTTACACCAATTCAGAAAAAATATGTGAACCACTTTATCCCTAAATACTGTAAAAATAGCAAAATGAGGGAACAGTGGAAAAACAGAGGTAACTGCTTGGACCAGGATTAGAAACGAATTCCTGCCTTCTTCTTAACTCTTTTACGTCCTCCTTCCTCGCCAATTTTGATGAGGTTGGTGGTGCTTTTACGGCAAATTTCCTTCCCTTTCTTCCCCATAGCACTGTGTTCCGTCAGCTCTGCGGCCCTATCACTGGAGACTGTAGAGGTATCCGCTGATACACACAGCCCGCTAATTTCTGTGGGGAGTAATAGTACTGGCTGCACCTCAAGTGCTTACAGTCTAGTTGACCATTTGTTTCTCTTTTTTTAGGGTCTTTAAAAGTGTTATTCTTTGTTGCCCTTTGCTTCTGAGTAATGCTCACGATGATGCTGACTCAACCGCTGCTCTTCTGGGATCGGGGAACCCAGAACAGAACCAGTCGCCCGAGAACCAAAGTGGAGGGGTGACCCTCCTCCCCTTTTCCTGCGACAGCTCACACTCTCAGACTTTTTGCTCTTAAAGTCCCTGGACAGCGCCAAGGAGCCCCCGCCCCCTCTGGGGCCGCCCCGGCGCGGCACACCTGGAAGAAGGCGACCCCACGCCCCCATGCCCGGCTCGACCCAACTGACAGCGCAGCAGGATGCAGTTGGTGTCCTCCTGGCTGGCCACCCAGCTCAGCGAGTCGCCCAGAGGCCGCCGACAGCCGCAGCACAGGAACACCAGCGGCCTCTCCTCCGCCGCCCCCGCCTCCTCGAGCCGCGCCTTCTCCGTGTCGGCCACTGACGCGTCTTCGCTCATGGAGCTCCACATGCTCGCCCACTTCTGCAGCAGCTGGTGGCGGCTCGAGTCTTCGGAGAGTCTCTTGCCCAACAGCGAGGAGTCGCTGCCCTTGCCCTTGTCGCCGCACTCACAGCCGCCAGCGCATCCTCTGCTACACCTCAGGGCCCGAACGCCCGCCATTACCTACAAATTGCCCGCGCTCCAGAGCGCCAAGGGAAAAAAAACCGCCGCTGCACATGCGCGGGGCGGGGCCCGTTGGCGGAGGCCGAGAAGGGGCAAACGCTTGAAGGGGCCAGACGGCGGGCGGCCTCTAGTGCGCATGCGCGCCGTGCGCCCTGGGCCTGGCGTGTTAATCACTGCGCCTGCGTCAGGTTTTCCAGCCTGAAGAAACCTGTTTGCTTGTTTTCCTAAGGATTATTCACCCCTTTCCGTGGGAGGGGCAGCGTCACTGAGAAAGTTACGGGCTGCAAGCCTGAGTGTCTAAGAACCACCTGGCGAGCCTCTTAAACAGATCGCCAGGCTCCGTCTTCACAGACTCTGGTTCAGCAGGTAGCAGGTTAGCCCGAGGATCTGCATTTCTAACAGGCTCCTAGGCTTGCCCACGCTGTGAGTATTGGCAGCCCAACCTTTTTTGGGGAATGGGGAGGAGTCTTTCTATGTTGCCAGTCTCGAACTCCTAGCCTTAAGCGATCTTCCCGCCTCGACCTCCCAAAATGCCAGGATCACAAGCGTGAGCCACTGTGCCAGACCACCACCCTTTTTCTTCTTTTTTGTAAATGGACTAATTATAGTTGCATATAAGCAACTACACTTTTGGTGAACACTGCTCTATTTTGTCTGCTCCTGAGGGCCTCCTTTCCAGGAAGTGGAGAAGGAAGGGGATAGGGGAGTCCCTCGTCACAGGGTCCTTTTGCGCATTGCTGTTCCTGGAATGAGACCCTGGGAAGGGCCCCGGATCACTCAGGCTGTCACTGCAAGGAAAAAGTTGAGGAAGCAGCCATGCCCCTGGAAAGCTTGGAAGTGTCCCTGCTGCTTGGATCAAGGAATAATTCGTCCTTGCAAGGAAGAACCATCCCTTCTTGATGATCAGGACAGATTTCCTCAGCTGCCCCAGAAAGCCAGCCTCTGCCTAAAACACCATAGGTCAGCAGGGAAAGCTGACGGGGAACTAGCCAGCTTTATGCACCGGAGACAGCCTGGTGGCATACCTGGGAAGAAAGCTACCTGCAAGGACCTACCTCTGTTCCCACCACGCGCTGGGTGTCCCCCAAGTCACTGCCTACTTCGCTTGGTTGCATAAACTATTTACGTAAATGTACTTCCAATTTTAGTACTTACAGCCACTAGCAAAAAGCAAAAGCTTTGGAGTCAGTGGTCCTGGTTAACTTACCCCTCCCTCCACAAGGTAGTAACAGTGTAGGGAATTGTGGAAAAGGCTGTTTGCCTTCCCTGAGTCTGATTCTTCCTGGAGTAAATGGAGTCTGTTTCTTCAGTACTACACCAAGTTGTTCATAAGGATCAAGTTTTCTAATATGCATGAAGATACTTTGTAAACCCTAGCACACCATGCTCATGTTAATCAGCTTCTTAATGGAAGAAAATGCTTTAGATAATTTAGGCTTTTTTTTTTTTTTTTCTCACCCATAGAATTCCCTTCCTTCCTTCTGCTTTTTTTCCTTTATTTTTTCAGAGATGATGTTTCAGTATGTTGCCCAGGCTGGTCTCAAACTCCTGGCCTCAAGCGATCCTCCTGCCTCAGCCTCCCAAGTAGCTGGAACTACAGGCATGCATCACCATACTTTGCCCCTTTTGCTGTTGTGGAGCCAAGCCTGACCTTCCTGGACTGTTGTTTTCAAGCATAATATATCTGGTGCAACATTGATACAATCCACATGAGTTCTTTAAGTAAGTGGCTAGTTACTTTGGGATTCAAAGGATCATCTTGTCTCAGGCTTTGGGTTCCTATTGTCAATACTTAAATTCTATGATAGGGTGCCCCAGGAAAGAAGGAATACAAGGCCGAGCTGCATGGTGACTCTCAGGGACCCTATTTTTGCCTCGGTAGGCCTTTCCCTCCATAAAACAGTTAACAAAAATTTCATTATATAGTCACATTACTATGAAGATAATTATATTAAAATGATATCATAAAACATTTTTAGACCTATAAGTTCATTTATTTCTCCTGATTAACAAAATGGAAACATTTTCATGATCCTTCAAAATATGGTTTGTAAGCATGATGACTCCTGCACCTCAATGAGAAGTTGACTGGTGCAAAATGAATTCCTCTATAGGCACAAGTGTGTGTGTATTAATATTATGAATATAAAAACAAGACTAGCCTTGGTGGCTCATGCCTGTAACCCCGGCACTTTGGGAGTCTGAGGCGAGAGAGTCACTTAAGCCCGGGAGTTTGAGACCAACCTGGGCAACACAAAGAGACCCTACAAAGATTTAAAAATTAGCCAGGCATGGTGGTGTGCCCCTGTAGTCCCAGCTGCTTGTGAGGCTGAGGCAGAAGGATGGGTTGGACTTGGGAGGTCGAGGCTGCAGTAAGCTGTGATCATGCCATTGCACTCCAGCCTGGGCAACAGAACGAGATTCTGTCTCAAAAAAATAAAAAAAACAAAAACTTCAGCTAACCACAAAATCATCATATTTATGGAGGGAGGACAAAATGAGATGCTTGAATAAGATGACCTCATATTTCGTGGTTGTAGTTGCTTCCTAAGCTACATTCTCACCATACCTCCTAGTTATATAACTAGGAGATTTGGATAAGGTTGAGTCCATCTCCACCACTCTCACCACCAGTTCTAGGAATGAGTCCCTATAGGTTTAACCTGATCAATAGGGATGACCATGACTCTTCCATAGTGATTGGGGCAGGGATGGCACCTACCCCTGGCTACCCATGGCAATAGGGATTGGCTCAGAATAAAAACTTGACCTTGTCAAGTTCAGTTTTTCCCAATCTGAGTAAGGGAATCACAGAGAAACAGCACCCAATCTCTAGATCCTTCCAGTTGTATGAGCCAACCAGTTCCAGTTATTGTGGAAGCCAGTTTCAATTGTTTTGTTTTTACTAGCAACCAAAAATGTATGTAACAATTGAGGTTTCCACTAAGACTCCAAGATGAGGTAAAAATGAGATACCAAAGTGTGTGTGAGACAGATTGCCCTCCTTCCTGGAGGAATCTTCAGCATAGATTTAGGAGAGATGATTTCCTCTTGTTTTTTTGTTTGTTTGTTTTGTTTTTGTTTTTGTTTTTGTTTTGCAGTCTTGCTCTGTCACCCACGCTAGAGTGCAGTGACATGATCTCGGCTCACTGCAACCTCCACCTCACGGGTTCAAGCGATTCTGCCACCTCAGCCTCCCGAGTAGCTGGGATTACAGGCACCCACCACCACACCCAGCTAATTTTTGTATTTTTAGTAGAGACGGGGTTTTACCATGTTGACCAGGCTGGTCTTGAACTCCTGACCTCAGGTAATCAACCCACCTTGGCCTCCCAGAGTGCTGGGATTACAGGCGTGGGCCACCATGCCTAGCTGATTTCCTCCTTCTCTTACACCTCTCTCACACACTTTGGGAATATAAAGGAAGGGAGAAAATGGTGACCAAGATGATGTCACTGGAAGGATCTCTTTGGAGATGGGCCCCTCCCCAGTAGAGAAGATGAGGAGACACTTACATACCTGTTGGTTCCCAGGCACTTGGGGACAGGGTGACCTGCAGGAGCGTCAAGCTGCATGTGTTTTGATAGCACAACAAAGGCAAACAAGGTAGGTTGTCAGCCAGATCTGAACTTTGCTGGCAGGATGTCACCTGGAGTCTTAATTTCTGCCTAAGGAGCTAACCTGAAAGCACGAAGACTCCCCGTGGTGAGTCAAGTGTAAACAGCACTCCTGGAGAACCAGGGCAGAGGGAGAGCCGGCCTGAGATGAGGCCTTGCCCAGTGGGTCATGGGCATGCACCTGGGATTTGGGAGGTACAGGGAGTCCCCGAGGGGGCTAGGAGAGAGGGTCGGTTCTAACTAGACGTGACCTAAGAGTGCAAAACAAAGTTAGAACAAGTTCGAGTGTGTATTAGTCTATTCTCATGCTGCAATAAAGAACTACTTAAGACAGGGTAATTTATAAAGGAAAGAGGTTTGATTAACTCACAGTTCTGCATGGCTGGGGAGGTCTCAGGAAACTTATAATCATGGCGGAAGGCGAAGGGGAAGCAAAGCACATCTTACGTGGCAGCGAGAGAGAGAGAGCAAGCCAAGAGGAAGTGCCATACTTTAAAACTATCAGATCTCGTGAGAACTCACTGTCATGAGAACAGCCTGGGGGAACTGCCCCCATGATCCAATTCCCCCCACCAGGCCCCTTCCTCAGCACATGGAGATTGCAATTCAAGATGAGATTTGGGTGGGGACACAGAGCCAAACCATATCAAAGTGAAAACTGTCCTATCCCCCACCTCCTCCATCTCAAGCTAGGCAGAAATGAAAACCGCAGGGAACAAGTGAGGTGGGAAAGAGCAGGGCCAGCCACAGCCCCTTCCCCACCTGAGGCAGGGAAGGCTAAGGCAGCCTATGTGCTACCTGGGGCAAAAGGAAGACAGTTCTCATCCTGTAGTGAAGATTGCTGTGTTGACTAATATCTTGGACTGATGCTACCATTTCTTCACTGAGATTCTGTTTGCAACGAAAGTGCCTGCAGAATTGTCTATTCCCTAAGAGGGCCTTAGAAGAACACAGAGGGCATGCACTAAAATTCTGCTAGTATGGGTTTCTTTGCAAAGGTTTGTAGGAGAGAACCATGAGGGATGGTACAGGAATCCAGGTTAGCAGCTCTGAAGCCAACACCACTTCTCCCTTGACCTAGAGGGATGCTGGGTGAGGTTACCAGAAGGAAGGAGAGTTGCGAAGAGTAGATCACCTTGAGATGATCACCTTCCATCCAGGGTCACAGCCACCAGCTGGGGTGACCTCATAGGGAGGGAGGCAGGAGATTAAATTCTCTGACCTCACTCTCTTCTGTCCCTCTGTTTCCTGCTGGAACTCGCCACTGCCCACATCCAGCCAGAATCCACAGGGCACAGAGGATATTGATGTAATCCATACAAGTTCACCGTGGTTGAGAGCAGGGTGGAGCGTGAATGGGAAGGGATCCCACACACAGACTGCCCTTGTGCTCATCCAGGGCCACAGGGAAGGTGGTCGTCACCAAAGAAGGTCTAAGGGCGTAGTGGAAGGCAAAATGTGAAAGAGAGTTCCATTTTTATTGTAACCTGCAGTCTTTTCTTGCACAACATATGGGTTACTTGAACTACCTGATTCAACCCTAATTTTTGGGTTGATTCAAAAGCTTTAGTGTAAATAACAAACAAATGCTTATCCAATTTATATCAATGGCTAGCACTAGAGGGGAGAGAGAGAGAGAGCAAGAAAATATAACTGGGGGAGAGAAGGAAAAAGAGAAGAAACAAATGAGATCTTGATAATTTGGGTGAATTATGGCCTTTTAAGAGTGCTCTGGCAATTGAGGAAAATCAGAAATTAATGGCTACAGGCCAGGCATGGTGGCTCATGCCTATAATCCCAGCACTTTAGGAGGCCAAGGGTGATTACCTGAGGGCAGGAGTTAGAGACCAGCCTGGCCAACATGGCGAAACTCCGTCTCTACTAAAAATACAAAAATTAGCCGGCTGTGATGGCGGCCGCCTGTAGTCCCAGCTACTCAGGAGGCTGAGGCAGAAGAATCATTTGAACCTGGAGGGCAGAGGTTGCAGTGAGCCAAGATTGTACCACTGCACTCCAGCCTGGGTGAAAGAGTGAAACTCCATCAAATAAATAAATAAATAAATAAATAAATAAATAAATAAATGGCTACAGAACACAATCACAGTCTATATTTTAATTTCATTCCCTTCCTTACACTAATATGATGGGATGACAGGTCGCTGGAATCAGTCAGCTGGCTCCTTTAATGTGTAAAGAGTCGGCTGCAGCTGCATCTGAGGACCAGCTGATCCACTTCTTTTTATCTTTTTCTTTTTTTTTTTTTTTGAGACAGTCTTAGTCTGTCACCCAGGCTGGAGTGCAGTGGTGTGATCTCAGGCTGGAGTGCAGTGGTGTGATCTCAGGCTGGAGTGCAGTGGTGTGATCTCAGGCTGGAGTGCAGTGGTGTGATCTCAGCTCAGTGCAACTTCTGCCTCCCAGGTTCCAATGATTCTCGTGCCTCAGCTTCCTGAATAGCTGGGATTACAGGCGCATGTCACCACACCTGGCTAACTTTTTGTATTGTTTGTAGAGACACGGTCTGGCTATGTTGCCCAGGCTGGTCTGCAACTCGAGTGATTCCCCCCACCTCAGCCTTCCATAGTGCCGGGATTACAGGCATGAGCCACCACACCTGGCCTGATCCAATTATTGGTAGAAACATGTCTAGGGGCCAAATGGCACCCAAAGCTGCCTTCCCAAGAGAATGCCATGCTGAACATTCATCCCCAAGGGACCTTCTGCCACCATCCGAGCCCTCCTTAGGGCGATAAAATGCATTGTGGGAAAAGTGTGGATAGATATTTCTAGCTTTGTTCTGGGAGTGAAACAATATCTACAGGAATATACTTCACCTTCTTAAAAATCCTCAGAGGCAAGATGTTCTTTAAATAGTTCTGTTTCCCTCTCCTATTTAGTGTGTGGAATCACGATTTGCTAGTCTTTAATAGAGATGTTTGGTTCTCATGCAAGTTAAAAAAGAATAAGGAAAAGAACGTGATTTTCAGCAAAGTCATAATATATTTCAGCTGGGAAAGAATCCACACATCATAATCCACATGTCTCAGTCTATAAGTGGAAAAGCTCAGGTCTGGAGTGGTTCAGGAGTCACGGATCTAGTTAGTGGCAGAGACTTATGGACATCTGGGCTGATAGATGTCAGGTACCCTTCCCCTCTCAGGAATATTGCGCCTCCTCTCCCCACTCCAGCAGTATGACTGTGATGGGCTCCCACTCTGAAGGTCTTAACTCACTCCTACCCTATCCCAGAGGTGGCTACACTCTAGCCCTGGTGATCAGTCTTAGCCACCAGCCACCTTCCTGGCCACAGCAACTGGTTCAAGGTGAGCAGGTGCCCAAACTAGAGCCAGTCTGTGTCCGTCCTGGGAATTTTCCTGCCAAAGCTTGAAAGGAGAGTCCTCTGCTCATCCTTTCCTCTTGAATCACGACTCCAGAGCTGTCATCAGCCATGTCCCTAGTCATGTGGAACAGCCTGGCGTGACCATGACCCTCAGACAAGATGCAAGGCAGAGCCTGGGAGTCCTAGCAGCACCCACACCCCACTGCTCCCCATCCAGCTCCACGGCCCCCACCTCACAGCATGGTCCTATTAAACCCCACTGGTGTTTAAGCCACTTAAAATTGGGTTTCTGTGACTACCAAACGAATCCTGACTGAATGCAGATTCCAGTCCAGAACCTAGGACTCTGAACCCCAAGTACGGTGGTCACACCAAACTGTTGAAATGTAACACCATATATGTATAGGCCCGTGTAGTTTTCAAAATACGTCTTTCAAGGGGGCTAACTCTGAGGAATTCCAGTATCATGTGGGAGAAGAATATGTTTCCAATGTAAAATTCTTTATTTTTTTTGAGACAGAGTCTCACTCTGTCACTTTGTCAGGCTGGAGTGCAGTGGCGTGATCTTGGCTCACCGTAACCTCCACCTCCCTGGTTCTAGCTATTCCCCTCCCTCAGCCTCCCAAGTAACTGGGATTACAGGTGCATGCAACCACACCCAGCTAATTTTTTTGTGGTTTTAGTAGATACGGTGTTTCACCATGTTGGCCAGACTAGTCTCAAACTCCTGACCTCAGGCAAACCACCTGCCTCCATCTCCCAAAGTGCTGGGATTACAGGCGTGAGCTACTGCGCCTGGCCTCTCAATGTAAAATTCTTCTATCAGCCCCTCACTCTCTTTCTAAGCACACCTTTGTTTCCCTGTAGTTCTGTTCTTTTTTTTTTTTTTTTTAATACAACTGGAGGAAGGTGGCTAAGACTGATCACCAGGGCTATGCTATAGCCGTTAGGGAATAATAGGTTTTAGCATCTATGCCAAACGCATAAATCTCCCTTTTAACTAAAAGGGTATTTTCTAAACCCAGCACAGACTAATCAGAACATGAATTTTGTGACTTCTGAATCTGGAATAATACCAGAGATGCTTAAGATTACAAATCAAGAATTCTTGGAGAGATTCAAGAAATGTCATATCCATAGCTGAAGGATTGGAAGATAAAGGAATTCACACAAAATAAAATAAGTAAAAAATGTAAATGACGAAAGAAAAGACAAGAGGCATAGGTCCAGGAGGCCCAACATCCAACTAATAAATAGGTGGTTCAAATACAGGGAACACAAAATAAAGAGAATAAATCATTAAAGAAATAATACAATTGACTGGGCACAGTGGCTCATGCCTGTAATCCCAGCACTTTGGGAGGCTGAGGTGGGTGGATCATTTGAGGTCAAAAGTTCAAGACCAGCCTGGCCAACATGATGAAACCCAGTCTCTACTAAAAATACAAAAATTAGCTGAGCAGTGGTGACACATGCCTATAATCTCAGCTACTCCGGAGACTGAGGCAGGAGAATCGCTTGAGCCTGGGAGGCAGAGGCTGCAGGCAGTGAGCTGGGATCATGCCACTGCACTCCAGCCTGGGCAACAGAGTGAGGTCCTGTCAAAAAAAAAAAAAAAAAAAAAACCAGCAATTGTCACTGCACTCCAGCCTGGGTGAGAGAGTGAGGCCCTGTCAAAAAAGAAAGAAAAGAAAAGAAAACAAAAGAAAGGGAGAGAGAGGAAGGAAGGGAGGGAGGGAGGGAGGGAAGGAGGGAAAGGAAGGAAAGGAGGGAATGCAATTGCCCAGAGCTAAAAGATGAATCTTCACATTGGAAGAGCATACTAATTTCATGGCACAAGAAATGAAATAATCTCACACCGAGGCTTAACATTGTAAATTATCAGAACCCCAACCTTAAGAGAAATTTCTAAAAGTTTCAGAGAAGAGGGAAAAGGTAAAAGAATCAGATCACATTAGACTTCTCATCAGCAACCTGACTTCAGAAGCCAGAAAGCTCAAAGTTCAGTGACCAGATGATTTTCAGACTAGAGTTATATACCCATTCCAATCATGATCCAGGTATAATTGACATTTTCAGATGTAACAGAACTTGAAAATTTTATCTTTTACATAGCTTTTTTTTTTTTTTTTTTTTTTTTTTTTTGACAAGAGTCTTGCTCTGTCACTCATGCTGGAGTGCAATGGTGCAATCTCAGCTCCCTGCTGGGTTCAAGTGCCTCAGCCTCCCGAGTAGCTGGGATTACAGGTGTCTGCCACTATGCCCAGCTTATTTTTGTATTTTTGGTAGAGACGGGGTTTCACCAGGTCGGCCAGGCTGGTTTTGAACTCCTGACCTCAGGCGATCCACCCGCCTCGGCCTCCCAAAGTGTTGGGATTACAGGTGTGAGCCACCACACCTGGCCACATAGCTTTTCTTATTTGAACATATACTACAACAAGAAATGTAGAAAGATAGGTCACTATAAAAGAAAAGCAAATATTTAATATATGAAAAGATTCTCTGCCATGCTCATTTTTAAACTACACTAAAAACCAATAGCTCACCTGTCACTTTGATAAAATCCAGAAGTTTGACAACATAACCTGTTGTCCATACTATTGCCCAAGACAACAGGCACTTTCATACATTGTTGATAGAAATGCAAGGTATTATAACCTCTGTGCAAAGGAATTTGGCAATATCTAACACCATTGCATACATATGTATCCTCTCTCTCTCTCTTTCTCACACACACACACACACACACACACACACACACACACACACCCCTACCTCAAATCTAGGAATGGATTCCAAAAGTACACTCGCAAAAATATTGTAAAACATGAACACAAGACATTGCAGCACTACTTGAAATGGTGTAGTAGTGGTAGTACAGCCACACAATGGGAGCATTACATACCTGTGAAAAAGAGAGAGGCTTATCTCTACATGCCATGAAGGGGACACCAGAATAAACAGTTAAGTGAAAAAAGGCAGACTGGGTGCAGCGGCTTACACGGGTAATCTTAGCACTTTGGGAGGCCAAGGTCAGGGGATTACTTGGGTCCAGTAGTTCGACACCAGCCTGGGTGACATGGCAAGACCCTGTCTCTATTAAAAATACAAAAAAAGTTAGCTGGGCATGGTGGCACATGCCTGTAGTCTCAGCTACTCAGGAGGCTGAGGTGGGAGGATTACTTGAGCTTAGGAGGCAGAGGTTACAGGGAGCAAAGACTGTGCCACTGCACTCCAGCCTGCACAACAGAGCAAGACCCTGTCTCAAAAAAATAAAACAATGTTTTTTTTTTAAATGTAATTTGCTAATGGACATCTAAAAAAAGGTAGAGGGAAGACATTAATATACATACATATTTACTTATATTTTTAAAAATTGAAGGATATACCAAAAACTTTTTTAAAAAGTGCCCACTTAGCTGAGAGTAACAGAAACACAGAGGAGGAATAGGAACTGTGGATCCACAGTGTACCTTGTCTTGTATATTTGACTTTGGAATCATATAACTATTTGACATAATTATAAAACAAAATCCTTTTTAAAAAAAGCAATCTCTAAGTATGTAGATATCGAATATATCTAAGTGGGTGGCATAGCTGCATGGAAAAGAACTATTTTGAGTAATTTTAAAACACGAACTTGACTATACATATCTCATGAGATATGCCCTAAGTACCAAAGTAAATAAATAAATTTCTGCCATCTCTTTCCCAAAAAGATTTAAACCATTTTTAGTAAGCATGTTGTTGTTGTTAGAATTGATATTGTTAGATGCAAAAAATAAAATAAAATACTGACGAATATACCTAACCAAAAAGGTGAAAGACCTCTACAAGGAAAACTACAGAACACTGCTGAAAGAAATCATAGCTGACACAAACAAATGAAAACACATCCCATGCTCATGGATGGGTAGAATCAATATTGTCAAAATGACCATACTGCCAAAAGCAATCTACAAATTCAATGCAATTCCCATCAAAATACCACCATCATTCTTCACAGAACTAGAAAAAACAATCCTAAAATCCATATCAAACCAAAAAAGAGCCCACCTAGCCAAAGCAAGACTAAGCAAAAAGAACAAATCTGGAGGCATCAAATTGCCTGATTTCAAACTATATTATAAGGCCATAATTGCCAAAACAGCATGGTACTGGTATAAAAATAGGCACATAGACCAATGGAACAGAATAGGGAACCCAGAAATAAACCCAAATACTTAGAGTCAACTGATCTTTGACAAAGCAAACAAAAACATAAAGTGGGGAAAGGACACCCTATTCAACAAATGATGCTGGGATAACTGGCAAGCCACATGTAGAAGAATTAAACTGGATCCTCATGTCTCACCTTATACAAAAATCAACTCAAAATGGATTAAGGACTTACATCTAAGACCTAAAACTTTAAAAATTCTAGAAGATAACATCGGAAAAACCCTTTTAGACATTGGCCTAGGCAAAGATTTCATATCCAAGAACCCAAAAGCAAATGTAACAAATACAACGATAAATAGGTGGGACTTAATTAAACTAAAGAGCTTTTGCACGACTAAAGGAACAGTCAGCAGAATAAACAGACAATCCACAGAGTGGGAGAAAATCTTCACAACCTATACATCTGACGCAGGACTTATATCGAGAATCTACAAAGAACTCAAATCAGCAAGCAAAAAACAATCCCATCAAAAAATGGGCAAGGACATAAATAGACAATTCTTAAAAGAAGATATACAAATAGCCAACAAACATATGAAAAATGCTCAACATCACTAATGATTAGGGAAATGTAAATCAAAGCCACAATGCAATACCACCTTACCCCCACAAGAATGGCCATAATCAAAAAATCAAAAAATAGTAGATGTTGGTGTGGATGCAGTGAACAAGGAACACTTCTACACTGCTGGTGGGAATGTAAACTAGTACAATCGCTATGGAAAACAGTGTGGAGATTCCTTAAAGAACTAAAACCATTTGATCCAGCAATCCCACTACTGGGTATCTATCAAGAAGAAAATAAGTCATTATATGAAAAAGATAGTTGCACACGCATGTGTATAGCAGCACAATAGCAATTGCAAAAATGTGAAACCAGCCCAAATGCCCATCAATCAATGAGTGGATAAAGAAACTGTGGTGTATATATATATACACACACCATGGAATACTACTCAGCCACAAAAAGGCATTTGCAGCAACCTGGATTGGATTGGAGACTATTATTCTAAGTGTAGTAACTCAGGAATGGAAAACCAAACATCATATGTTCTCACTCATAAGTGGGAGCTAAGCTATGAGGATATAAAGGCATAAAAATGATACAGTGGATTTTGGGGACTCAGGGGGAAAGGGTGGGAAGGGGGTGAGGAATGAAAGACCACAAATTGGGTTCACTGTATACTGCTCAAGTGATAGGTGCACCAAAATCTCACAAATCACCACTAAAGAACTTACTCATGGAAGCAAATACCACCTGTTCCCCAAAAACCTATGGAAATAAAAAGGTTTTGAAAAAAAGAACAAAAATAATAAATTATTCCAAAGACAAAATAGAATTGATATTGCTATTCTGAGGTTGTTTGTGTGTACATTGTATATTGAGTAATTATGTTAGTCTTGTTGGGAATGTAATTTTACGTTTTGGAGAAAGAGATATAGCTAAGAAAGATAAGGTTAAGTAAAAACTCCATGCTTGTGATTTTGAAGTGGAAGCATCAGTATGAACTCATACTATTTTGTATCTCAAAAAATAAATATTTCCTAGCTCTCTACATTGAATAGGTCTAAACATTATAACCAACCCAGTAGCAACAAGCCCCCCTATCATCTAGACTGTGATAGCAAAATACCATTTTCTGCTAAGAACTGGGATTCCTTCGAGAAATGACTGAATTCAAGGTTTGCAGGGGTATCCAATCTTTTGGCTTTCCTGGGCCACACTGGAAGAAGAATAATTGTCTTGGGCTACACATAAAATACACAAATAGTAACAATAGCTGATGAGCTTTAAAAAAAATGCAAAAGACTCTCATAATGTTTTAAGAAACTTTATGAATTTGTATTGAGCCACACTCAAAGCCATCCTGGGCCACATGTGGCCCATGACAAGCTTGTTCTAGGACAAGAAACGTACAAAATGTACATAGATTTAAGTTCAAAAATGCATCTCTCTGTCTCTCTCTCTCTCTCTATATATATATATACACACACACATATACACACACACACACACACACACACACACACACATTTTTTTTTGAGACAGAGTCTCACTCCATTACCCAGTCTGGAGTGCAGTGGCACGATCTTGGCTCACAGCAACCTTCACCTCTTGGGTTCAAGCATTTCTCCTGCCTCAGCCTCCTGAGTAGCTGGGACTGACTACAGGTGTGTGCAACCAAGCTCGACTAATTTTTGTATTATTTTAGTAGAGACGAGGTTTCACTCTGTTGGCCAGGCTGGTCTCGAACTTCTGGCCTCAAGTGATCCTTCCGCCTTGGCCCCTCCCAAAGTGCTGGCATTAGAGGCATGAGCCACCATGCCCAGCCCCAGAAATGTATAATAATTTTTTTAAGCTTCTTATTATTTACTGTTGGAAGACTCTAGACAGGGATAAATAGGTGTAGCATAAAAGACTTTCAGGGCAGTGAAACTACTTTGTATGATACAATAATGGTGGATACATGTTATTATACGTTTTCCCAAACCCATAGAATATACAACAACAGTGAACCCTAATGTAAACTATGGACTCTGGGTGATAGTGATGTGTCATTGTTGGGTCATCAGTTGTAACAAATGTACCACTCTGAGGCAGCATGTGGATAATGGGGAGGCTATGCAGGTGTGTGGGCTGGAGGTATATAGAAAATCTGTCCCTTTTTCTCAATTTTACTATGAACATAAAACCGCTCTTTTAAAAAAAAAGGTTTATTAGAAAGAGAGAGAGTAAGAATAGGAAGGAGAAGACATCTGTAAATTTAACAAGACTTCAGAGACACATCTCCCATCAAGCAATTGCAAAACAAGGCCCTTACTTGCTCCCAATTTGAGCAAATTAACTACAAAAAAAATTATGAGACAAAGAAAATGTGAACATTGACTAGATATTTGATTCAATTAAATTATATTCAGGTGGGATAATATGGTTTTGTTTAAAAAAAAAACCCTCCTGCAGAGATACATACAGAAATATTTGCAGATGAAATGATATATTTTGAATTTGCTTCACAGTAACCCAGGGTTGGAGACATGCGTAGGGTTACAGATGAAACTAAATTGGCCTTGGCCATGATTTGATAAAAACTGTTCAAGTTGAGTGATGGTTACATGGGAATTAATTATGCTTTCTCACTGCTTTTGCAAATGTCGAAATTATCTATGATAAAAATTGACTTTTTAACAAAGTTATGCAAATTTTGCAAGTACTCTGATATATACCTATGTTTGTTTCAATATTAAAATGTAACTTTTTTTTCTTTGAGTTGGAGTCTCGCTCTGTCCTCCAGGCTGGAGTGCAGTGGCGTGATCTTGGCTCACTGCAAACTTTGCCTCTTGGGCTCAAGCCATTCTCTTGCCTCAGCCTCCTGAGTAGCTGGGATTACAGGTGTGCACTGCCACGCCTGACTGATTTTTGTATTTTAGTGGAGATGGGTTTTCACCATGTTGGCCGGGCTGGTCTCGAACTCCTGACCTCAGGTAATTCATCTGCCTTGGCCTCCCAAAGTGCTGGAATTACAGGTGTGAGCCACCATGCCCAGCCATTAAAATGTAACTTTTATAGCAAAAATCTTTAATAAAAACATGGGCACTCCAGAAAGAAGTGTGTTTATTTTGAGGATTTATATTCCCAGGAAGTGACATTGTTTGCCCAGTGCAGAGGCTGATTCATGGCCCCCAAAAATATCTACATTCTAATCCCCTAAGCCTGTGAATTTTACTTTGTGTGGCAAAAGGGACTTTGCAGATATCATTAAGGATTTTGAGATGGAAAGATTATCCTTGATTACCTGCGCAGGCCCAGTATAATCACAACTGTCCTTATAAGAAGAGGCGCTTTGGAAGAAGAGAGCGTTGACTACGGAAGAGGGAAAAGGTGATGTGATAATGGAAGCAGGGGAGAACGACAGTGTGGTGGGGGCCACGAACCAAGGCATGAGGACAGCCTCCCAAAGCTGGAAAGGGCAAGGAAACAGATTCTCTCCTGGGGCCTCCAGAAGGAACCAGTCCTGGCAACACCTTGTTTGAGCCCCATAAGACTCATTTCAGGCTACTGGCCTCCAGAACTGTAAGACAAAAAAAGAAATAGCAATTGACATAAGGTAAGACATCAAACCTGTGTTGTTTTAAGCCACCAAGTTAATAGTAATGTGTTGTAGCAGCCATCGCACATTAATGCACCCAGTTTGCAGACCTCAGGGGTACTGGAGACTACTGTATCTGGCTGTATCCAGCTCTTTGCCGGGAAAATGAGGTTCCCACCACCTGAGACCATAGTATTGTGAGAATTGCCTAAAGCACCTTGTCCACGTCATCATTCAATAAACGTTTGTGCCATCTTGCTCTCTAGATTTCTCCCTTCTACCTTTCTCTCCACACTCAATCTGTAGTTGCGATGTAATAGAAAACATCCTAGAAAAAACAACTTCGCCTTCAAGCTTTGGGTTACAAATTAAAAAGAGAAGAAAAACAATGCTAACAGTCAAGGTCTTTGAGGTATTTGTTAATGTAAGTATGTCATTATTATCTTAGAGTTAACCTTGATGACAGTATCACTTCTTACTAATGTCAAAGGGGCAACATTTTTTAAAAACTGTTTTTCTACTAGGGTGCTTGCATGGATCTTTCTTTTCTAGTCAGTCTCTGCTTGTCCATCATGGATATTTTAAAACCTAGATTATTATCAGACAAATAAATTCAACTTAATAATCAGTATTCTGTCAGACAGAAGTAAAAATTCCAAACTAATAAAATTACGCTCAACTGGAAAACGTAGGAAGGTCTTTTTAATTTTATCCATTCTGTAGAGGTATCTCCTGTTTGTTTGTTTGTTTTTTGAGACAGAGTCTTGCTCTGTCGCCCAAGCTGGAGTGCAGTGGCGCGATCTTAGCTCAGTGCAAGCTCCGCCTTCCAGGTTCACACCATTCTCCTCCCTCAGCCTCCTGAGTAGCTGGAGCTACAGGTGCCCGTCACCACGCCCGGCTAATATTTTTGTATTTTTAGTAGAGACGAGGTTTCACCATGTTAGCCAGGATGGTCTCGATCTCCTGACCTCATGATCCACCCGCCTTGGCCTCCCAAAGTGCTGGGATTACAGGCGTGAGCCACCACACCTGGCCAGGTATCTCCTGGTTTTATTTGCATCTCCTGATGACTAATGACTTGGAGCGCTTTTTCATGTGTGTATTGGCTATTCACCTATCTTTCTTTATAAAGTATCTGTTCAAGTTTATGGCCAATTTTTAAATTGGGTTATTTGTCTTTTTATTATTGATGTACATATTCTTGGTATAAATTCCTTAGTAGATATATAATTTTTAACTTTGTTTCTTTCCAGTTTGTGGCTTGCCTATTCATTTTCTTAGTAATCTCTTTCGATAAACAAAAGTTTTAAATTTCAGCCGAATGTAATTTATCAATATATCCATTTCTACAGTTTGTAAAGCTGCTGGATGATGATTGGGACTGCAGTGAACGTGATCAATTTGGGGCCATTTAACATCTTAACAATACTGAATTTTTCAAACCATAAGCTGGTATCTCTCTCCATATTTTAAGTCTTATTTCATCTCAGTAACATTTTGCAGGTTTTACTCTTGCACATATTTTGTTAATTTTATTCCTATATATTTTATAATTTTTGACACTAACAGAAAACATTCATCATAGTATCAAAAAAGCATAAATTACACTTAAAAATAATGTGTATTCTGCAACTGTTGAATATAGTAATTCTATCCAAGGCAGCTAGATCTAGATGACAGATAGTCATATCACTACTGGCAGCAAATTCATACGGGTCTGCAGCAACCTCAATCCTTGCCTCCTCAGAAGGAAGAATTCAACTAAGGGGTGTAAGGCAGGAAAAGAGACGGAAGCAAGTTTTAGAGCAGGAGTGAGAGCTTCTTGGAAAGCTTTCGAGCAGGAACGAAAGAAAATAAAGTACACATGGAAGGGGGCCAAGCGGGCACCTGGGGAGATGAAGTGCACGGCTGGACCGTTTGACTCGGGGCTTCATACGTGGGCCTGCTTCCAGGGTCTTGCATTCCTTCTCCCCTGATTCCTCCCTGCGGGTGGGCTGTCCACATGCCATGCTTGAGCCCACGCACCCAACTCCTGAGATCCTATCAGGAAGCTGCTGACCGGTTTTAGGTGTTTTCTATCTATTGGGAGCCTGCCTTTCCCTGGTGCCACCTGTGACCAATTATGACTTTAGAGAGACAGTTAACAACAGCCTAACCATCACCTGATGGTTGCCCGACACTCCCCGTGTATGTGTGGGGGGAGCCCTCTCCTGCCTTGCTCATACCTGGCTAGCTACCCATTGGGACAGTGTTAGTCTGCTCGCTCTGCCCAGCTAGCCCAAAGTCCCACAGAATAGGTGTCTTAACAGAAATATGGCCAGGCATGGTGGCTCACACCTGTAATCCCAGCACTTTGGGAGGCCAAGGCAGGCATATCTCCTGAGGTCAGGAGTTCGAGACCAGCCTGGCCAACATGACGAAACCCCCGTCTCTACTAAAATTACAAAAATTAGCCAGGCACGGTGGTGCATGCCTGTAATCTCAACTACTTGGGAGGCTGAGGCAGGAGGATTACTTGAACCCAGGAGGCAGAGGTGGGAGTAAGCCAAGATCACGTCACTGCACTCCAGCCTGGACAACAGAGCAAGACTCTGTCTCAAAAAAAAAAAAAAAAGAAAAGAAAAGAAAGAAAACCAGAAATGTATTTCCTCACAATTCTGGAGGCTAGAAGTCCAAGATCAAGGTGTAAGTGGCCTGGTTTCATTCTGAGGCCCCTTGCAATAGTCAATGGCCATCTCCTCCCTATGTCTTCACATCGTCTTCTTTCTGTGCCTCGGTGCTATCCCAACCCCCTCTTCTTATGAAGACACCAGTCATCTTGAATTAAAACCCATTGTCATGGCTTTTTAACCTAATTATCTTTCTGAAGATCCTATCTCCAAATACAGTCACATTCTGAGATAGTGGGGGTAAAGGCTTCAACTTAGGAATTTGGGGGAGCACAGTTCAGCCCAGAACAGACGTGATATCTGCACAGTGTTGTACACACCTGGGAGGCACGTGTGCAGCAGTGTACACAGAAACATCTGGAAGTACACAGGTGGGGGCATGGTGTGGGGGATGTCTTTGTGATATTTTGACATAAGAAACATGTAGAGTCATGTGTCACTTCACGACGGGGATACGTTGTGAGAACTGCATCGCTATTGTGTGAACACCAGAGAGTGTAACTTACATGAATCTAGAGGGCACAGCCTCCCACACACCTCGGCTGTACGGCCTAGCCTATTGTCCCCAGGCTCCAAACCTATTGTTACTATGCTGAATACTTTAGGCGATTATAACACAATGGTAAGGATTTATGATAGTATTATGATATTATTAGTGTTAGATATAAACATATCTAAACATACAAAAGATATAGTAAAAAAAAAAAAGCCTGTAAAAAAAATAGTCCAGCTGTATAGGGTCCTTCCCTGAATGACTCCTGCAGGCCTGGAAGTTGCCCTGCATGAGGCAGGGAGTGGTGAGTGAACGCAAAGGCTTAGGACATTACTGGACACGACTGTAGACTTTATAAACACTACACTTAGCGTATACTAAATTTGTTTATAAAATAAAGTAAACGTGCAATGATGTTATGTTGGCTACAGCATCACTAAGTGATAAGAATTTTTCAACTCTATGATAATCTTATGTGATCACTGTTCTATATGGAGTTGGTCATTGATGGAAGCATTATTAGTCAGCATTTGACTATATTTGATCTTTGTCCTTGGTAGCGCAGAACTCATAAAACTTGCAATATCTGAGTAATGGAGTAAGAGGAGCGTCTTCTGTTATTCAGCATAAGGCACTTTCAACTCTACCTGAGTTTATGCTAATGAGGTGGGGGCTGGTTGTCAGAGGAACCCACCATATATTAGAGGGTTGCAATGTTCACTCCCGCCCTGGAAAGGGGAGAGAGGCTGGGGATTGAGTTCATTCACTGATAGCCAGTGATTTCATAAATGCTGCCCACATAATGGAATATAATAATAATCTAGATGGCATAGCACATGATAAAACCCTACAAAAACCATCCTCAAGGGGGTTCAGAGAACTTCCAAGTTGCTGAACACGTTGAGGTGCTGGGAGGGTGTGCACCTGGATCAAGCGTGGAAAAATCTGTGCCCCTTCCTATATCCTGCCCCACGTGTCTCTTCCACGTGGCTGTTCCTGAGTTGTATTCTTTTATGAGAAACCAGTCATCTAGTAAGTGAACTGTTTGTCCCGAGTTCTGTGTATGAGCCATTCTAGCAAATGACATAGTGTCAGGATTGAGTTACATTGTAGGACACCCAGCCAGTGTCTGCCAAGAATAGGAAGTTGCTTGGTATGGAAAAGCCCACACGTCTGGTGTCAGAAGTGTAGGGTGTAGCGGGACCAGGGGTTTTGTTTTACTGTTCAAGTGGATCTTTTGCCCCTCCCTTTGGAAACACAAGAGCCTCATTCCTCCCCTTCCGGTCAACTGAACTACCCTCAAAGTGCTCCCCAAGGAATGCCTCAGGCATGGCAAGCCTCAGCAAAACCAGCAGAGGAGCTCAAGTTATCTGGGTGGACTGTCTACACTGTCAATACCCAGCTTTATTCTGACAGTGTAGACCTGAATCAAGAACAAAAGAAAGCTGGGTGTATTGGAGGGAAAGGCCTCAAAAGCTGTGTGTTTTGGCGTCCTAATTCTCAAAGGCTAAATTCTAGGGTTCCAGTCACCTGTGGTCCTGCTCATTCCAGATGTTCAGAATGTTCCTCTTGTTAGTGTCCGAGGATCTTAGAAGAGGGGGTAGAATTTGGAGTCAAGCCCTACAGAAACCCAGCAGAATCTGCGTCACGTGTGGTATCAGCCAAGAGCTGAGTGGACTCTATTTCCCAAGAGCTCGAACCACATGGGGTCGTGGCCCAGATAAACAGCCTTTTGAGTTTGAACAAATGCGGCCAGCTGGTTGGTTCTTGGGGGCTTAGATATAAGCGGAGAGGTGCACTCTGTGGGGACAGGGGGCTCTCATTGGTTTTAATTAACTGGCTATGAGTACACGACAGAGGTTTTTACAAGTTCACGGCTGACATCACTCAATTTCTGCCCTCAGATTTTGAATCTAAGCCAGCAGTTCGGTGGTTGCTCAACAGCATCAAGAACTGCTTAAATGTAAGTCAAGGGCACTGTCAGGCTTACTTTTTGATTCTTTTAACTTTTCAAGTATTTAAGGCAAAAAGCGATTGTCTTTCCATTCCTACTGGGCATTTTCTAAGGGGCCCTGGGCATCTATTTCCTGCCCAGCTCCCTGTCCTGACACAGAGGGGCATCCTAGGGCTGCCCTGGAAAGCCGTTCTCCCGTCTCTCTGCTCTGTTTGCTTTGGAGTTTTATCAAGGAGCGGCAGGATGGGAGGCTCTGCTGGATGCTGGCGATGTGAGGCACATCCCCCTGACCTTTCTTCCAGCCAAATAGCTCTGATAAGTGGGCAGACCTTGAGCCTAGAGACCCACAGACACACTTGGACGATTCCTGCAGAAATCAGTGAGGCAGTCTCCTCCCAGGGGCTCGGCGCCTGGCTCCAGAGGCAAGGCAGCTGGCCCGGACGCTGACTGCCCAGTGCCACAGACATGGCCAACGGGACCAACGCCTCTGCCCCATACTACAGCTATGAATACTACCTGGACTATCTGGACCTCATTCCCGTAGACGAGAAGAAGCTGAAAGCCCACAAACGTAAGTCTAAACTAGGGAAGCCGGCCCGACAGAGGCTGGGGGTCGGTCCAAATGACTGGCCACTCCCAGTTTTCTCTGCATTCACTTATTAACTCCAGTAGACATCACGGGAAAGCAGCAATGTGGCTAGTTCACTCGTAGATATAAATGAATGGGGCCGGGAGAGAAATTGTATCTGTTAACTTCTGTAATAAGCTTGGAATTAACCTACTAAGTCACGAAGACACTTTGGAAGCAGAATTTTTATTTTTATTTTATTTTATTTTATTTTGGAGATAGGGTCTAGCTCTGTGGCTTAGGCTGGAGTGCAGTGGCGTGACCATAGCTCACTGCAGGCTTGAACACTCTGGGTCAATTAATCCTCCTACCTCAGCCTCCCAAGTAACTGAGACTACAGGCACATGCCACCACGCCTGGTTAATTTTGTGTATTTTTTGTAGAGACATGTTATGTTACCCAGGCTGGTCTGGAACTCCTGGCCCCAAGTGATCCCCCCATCTCGGCTTCCCAAAATGCTGGGATTACAGGTGTGAGCCACCGCACCTGGCCAGAGTATTCTTTTAAAGACAGATTTCTTGTTTAATTTGTTTGGGGCTCCAATAAGCTGAGCGAGTTTCCTCAAATTAGAGATTTGCCTTTTCCATTGTCTGTATTTAGATTTGGGACAGTTATTCTCTCCATCCCTAAGATGCAGGATTTAATAATTTTTACTAAAACGCCAACGTACATTTCATCATCATGGTCTCAGCAAGGACAAACCAGCATGACTTTGCTTCTTTTTGCTCATCTGCCCTCGGGTTCCTTATCTCTTGGCTAACATGGCATGTGTGGACAATCTTCTCTGAGGAGTCCAGTTACCCGATCACAATGACAAATTAGATGAGGAAGTGAGCACGAGAAACAAAACAAAAACAAAGCCTGGGAAGATTGGGTCTCAGCCCTGGAAACCCATGCATTACCTATCCCATAGGAAGTCTTGGCTTCCTTGGGTTTTCACTCACTATAATCACATACTGTCCATCAAACAGTAAATGCAGGGTTGGGTGCCATTGCTCACACCTGTAATCCCACCAACTAGAGAGGATGACTTGAGGCCAGGAGTTCGAGGCCAGCCCAGGCAACACAGTGAGACCCCATCTCCACACACACACACAGAAAAAGTAAACACAGGTCAGGCATGGTGGCTCATGCTGGTAATCCCAGCACTTTGGGAGGCCGAGGTGGGTGGATCACTTGAGGTCAGGAGTTTGAGACCAGCCTGGCCCACATGGTGAAACGCTATCTCTACTAAAAACACAAAGATTAGCTGGGTGTGGTGACACATGCCTGTGATCCCAGCTACTCGGGAGACTGAGGCACAAGAATTGCTTGAACCCAGGAGGCGGAGGTTGCAGTGAGATGAGGTCACACCACTGCATTCCAACCTGGGCAACACAGCAAGACTCCTTCTCAAATAATGATGATGATAATAATAATAATAATAATAATAATAATAATAATAATAATGTGTTTGCTTCCAAAGTATCTTCATTTCTTAGGAGGTGAATTCCAAATTTATGACAGAAGATAACAGACACCATTTCACCTCTAAGCCCCTCAGGGTGTCAGGGGTCCTTGACACCCACAGACAGAGATACTTCTTGGGGTCTTTTTTATTCCTATTTGTGTCACAGTATCCCAGTCTTTATGTTTTATTTGAATGTAATTTCTATTTTCTCTGGAAGAGAAGTTTGGGGCTAGACAAAACTCCCCCTACTCCCCACAACACACATAAGAATGTTTAAACTCCAAATAGGTGGTTGTTGAGTTTTTTTCTAGGGAACCCACCAGGAGGCAGGGGCTAGGCAGAGGCCAGGCATGTGGACTGCTGAGCCAGTCGACTGGATTCACATCTTGGCTCTGCCACGTCCTGGCCATGTTTCCCTGGGCAGGTCCGTTACCCAGGCTAGCCAGATTCAAGCAGAGAGAATGAGAGCCCCCCTCTCAATGAGAGAACTGTTGAAAATATGAGGTGGTCTTTAATTCACCATAAATAAGAAAAATGTGGCAGATGGTAATATGTGCTCCATACAGAAAAATAAAACTGGGCTGGGCACGGTGGCTCATGCCGGTAATCCCAGCACTTTGGGAGACCGAGGTGGGTGGATCACGCCTGAGGTCAGGTGTTTGAGACCAGCCTGGCCAACATGGTGAAACCTCATCTCTACTAAAAATATAAAAACTTAGCTAGGCATGGCGGTGGGTGCCTGTAATTCCATCTACTTGGGAAGCTGAGGCAGGAGAATTGCTTGAACCTGGGAGGCAGAGGCTGCAGTGAGCTGAGATCGCACCATTGCACTCCAGCCTGGGCAACAAGGGCAAAACTCTGTCTCAGAAAAGTAAAAAATAAAACTAGAGGGGGCAGCTAGGGAGAGCAGGGACCCAAGGAAAGATTGTCACTGTGAACAGGGCACCAGTGAAGGCCTCCCCAGGGTCCCTGGGAGGAGGTGAACCATCACGATGGCACCTGGAGGAGGTCTCAGAAGAAGCCTCCCATGCAGCAGGAATAGCAGGGCAAGAGCTCCAGGGCAGGCGAGCACCTGGCATTTTCAAGGAACAACAAAGAAGTTGCAGTGACTCTCTCTCCCTCCCCTCCCCTCCCCTCCCCTCCCCTCCCCTCCCCTCCCCTTCCCTTCCCTTCCCTTCCTTTCCCTTCCCTTCCCTTCCCTTCCCTTTTTGTTTGTTTTGTTGAGATGGAGTCTATCTCTGTCGCCCAGGCTGGAGTGCAGTGGTGCGATCTCAGCTCACTGCAACCTCCACTTCCTGGGTTCAAGCGATTCTCCTGCCTCAGCCTCCTGAGTAGCTGGGATTACAGGTGCCTGCCACCGCACCAGCTAAGTTTTGCATTTTTAGTAGAGACAGGGTTTCACAGAGTTGGCCAGGCTGGTCTTGCACTCCTGACATTGTGATCTGCCTGCCTTGGCCTCCCAAAGTGCTGGGATTACAAGCATGAGCCACCGTGCCCAGCCAACTCTTTTCTTATATTTTTGGAAACTGTTCTGAAAATATCTTTTTTCTTTTAAAATGGAAACGAGTTTATTATTTCATCATTTAATGCAATTTATCAGTCAATAAGGAAAAGAACAAAAGAGTATAGGCAAGGATATGAAAAGACAGTAGCCACAGGGAAAACTCAAATGGCCCACAGAGAGAAAAAATGTCCAGCTTCACAAGTGGCCTGGGAAATGCATGAGGAGAGAGTCATGAGAGAGCACTCCACAACCACGGGATTAGCAAAAATTGCAGGATGGATATTCAGCCAGGACAACATAGGAAGACCCCATCTCCACGAATGAATGAATGAATGAATGAATGAACAATTAGCTGGGTGTGGTGGCATGTGCCTGTGGTACCAGCTATACAGGAGGCTGAGGCAGGAGGATTGCTTGAGACCAGGAAGTCAAGGCTGCCTTGCAAACCTAGCTAGTGGCACTGGTTCTTTCCCCGCCTCATAGCTTCACCACTCACTCTTAAATTTGAAGAAATATCTGAGTCACTTTAGTTACCAAAGCAAATGTCCAGTCCCATGAAATACATTTTTAAAATGTTTAAACACAAACCATCCTTGAATTCCACTCAAAGTTAGAGCTTCCTATTTCCCCAGCATGGTGAAATGGATGCTTTTCCTTTATTAGATCTGCCAGCTCCTTTCTCTGTTCTCAGACCAACCCCACCTGGAGTTGCTCCACCATCCCTTTAGCCTACTCCAGACTCTGAGCCTGCCCTCCCCTGAGGCCCTCTAATGTGTCTTGCACTGCACGCAGCTTTCCCTCTGACACCAGGATGGCAGCCCCCTGTCTACTCTGCTGCCACCAACTGCTGAGCCTCTTGCTCTGGAGATTTTCTGGAGCACATGCCAGACTATAGCCTGACTCAAGGTCAGGGAAGTGCCTCTGATACGGTTTAGGTCTGTATTCCCACTCAAATCTCATCTCAAATTGCAATCCCCAGTGTTGGGGGTGGGGTCTGGTGGGAGGCAATTGGATCATGAGGACAGATCTCCTCCTTGATGCTGCTCTTGTGATAGTGAGTTGCTGCTTATGAGATTTGGTTGTTTAAATGTGTATGATGCCCCCCCACCGCTTCCTCCTGCTCTGGCCATGTGAAGATGTGCCTGCTTCCCCTTTGCCTTCTGCCATGACTACAACTTTCCTGAGACTCCTCAGCCATGCTTCCTGTACAGCCTGCAGAACTGTGAGCCAGTTAAGCCTCTTTTCTTCATAAATTACCCAGTCTCAGGTATTTTTTTATAGCAGTGCAAGAATGGACTAATGCAGCTGCCTGCCCTCTCCAACAGAGTAAGAGTTGTGGGAGACTCCACACGCTGTTCTATCATCTCTAAAAAAAAAATTATTCAGACCCAAGCATCATGAAATCCAATTTTAAGTAGTTGGCACCTGCCTTGGTCTGCTCAAGCCAATATAACAAAATACCATAGACTGGGTGGTTTAAAAAACAGAAATTTATTTTCATACACTTATAGAGGCTGGAAGTCCAAGATCAAGATGACAGCAGATTCAGTGTCTGGTGAGAGCTCCCTTCCTGGCTTGAAAATAGATGGCCACCTTCTTGCTGTGTCCTCTCATGGCCTTTCTTCAGTGGGCACAGTGGGGGTGGTGCAAATGCATTCTGTGTCTTGTCCTCTTCTTAGAAGGACACTATTCCCATCACGGGAGCACCACTCTTATAATGTCATCTAAATTTCATTAGATGAGGACCCACCTCCAAATACTGCCACAGTGGGGATTAGGGATTCAACATATGAATTTTGGGGGGACACAACATTCTGACAATAACACCATCTTTGGATTGGATTTCAGTCTTGGGTTTCAGCTAAAGCAGCCAGAGAGAGTCTACTATTAATATTAGATAGATAGAGATACAGGATCTCACTGTATTGTTTTGTACTCTGTTCATATTGACCTCATAATATTTTGTTTTCCCATATCCTTAAATACTCTTTCACAAAGACTTTGCATGATGTTATAGAAATTTGTATCTTTGAACATACAGGGCATTTCCAGGATTTTGCTATGGTAAATAATGGCCTTGGTGAGAGTGAAACTTCTTCCACTGTTGTGTGTTAAGTGAAGCTGTTCTGTGTACTTTTGTTTTCAGTATTAGAATTCAGATAAGTTTACTGAAAAAAAAATCTAAAACAGACAGAAGCAAAATTCTGTGTCAGGCAGTCTGAGGGATGCTGTTCCATGT